>NW_024733126.1:6403420-6640920 GCF_018991925.1 Homarus americanus | reverse complement strand
TCTTTAATGCACGAATAAAAACGAGAGACAACATAACAACGGGCCATCAACACACTGCCCTGGAAACCCCGTCCCATTACAGATATTCCAATAACCTGTAATGATGGCCACTTGGAGCTAAACACCCCCAAATAATCACAGTTCCTCAATGACCGAAAATTACACACTGGGTTATTTATTCTGATAGCCTGAAGTCTGGAGGCCACCCTGTCGCCGGTGACGAGGGAAACTGATGCAAGCCTCAGCGACCCTCTCACCACCACGAACCGCGACCCTGTAACAATGTGTCTCTCTGATTCTCGCTTAAACTATTACACAATAACGGATTCTCAGAAGCTTCGTACGTTATATTTTCTGTTTCTGAACTGTAGACGCGGTTAGGTTAGGTTAGGTTTAGGTTCCTATACTGTAGAGGATCTTACGTTTAATTTACTCAACTAAAAGAGATGAGAAAATGCATCTAATACACTCACTTAACTTTACATGATGCGATGACACAAAGACCCATTTTACACTTTTCTACCCTAAATAGAGTCAAGAAAACATACAACATCTCAATGACTCACCTCTGCTGTGTCGAAACTGCACTGAGAATTCATCGAAACTACAAAGACTTTTAACGTCACTATTAATGGGGGAAAATGAAAGTAGTCAACTGTTTGAATGTGTCCCCTGGAGCAGTGATTAAAGGTTCCCTAGTACCGACGGTCACGATGAAGGTAATGAAGCGTGGCTGAAGTAGAACACAGTGTATAAACCTCTCCTCCGGCCACCTCCCATCCAAAGGTCAAACAAGAGGCTTTTTAATAATTGTGGGAAGGATGGAAGACAGTCACCATCACTATCACCACAATCATCCTCACCACAATCATCATCATCTTCTCAATCATCACCACCACCACAACCACCACTACCAATATCTTCACTAGCATCACATTCACCATCACCACAATCATCCCTCTCAAAATCGTCATCATCATCACAATCATCATCGCCACCAGAATCAACACCACCAATACATTCACCATCATCACCATGAACTTCGTCACTATCACCATCATAATCGCCATCACTACTACAATTACCACTGGCATCATTGGCAGGAAGACTCGCAAACAACTGTTGGTGGGGGAATTACAAAGACCAGGAGGAGTGGGGGATATCAAGACCTGGAGGCGTAAGGGATATCAAGACCTGGAGGCGTGGGGGATATCAAGAGACCTGGAGGCGTGGGGGAAAATCAAGACCTGGAGGCGTGGGGGATATCAAGACCTGAGGCGGGGGATATCAAGACCTGGAGGCGTGGGGGATATCAAGACCTGGAGGCGTGGGGGATATCAAGAACCTGGAGGCGTGGGGGATATCAAGACCTGGAGGCGTGAGGGATATCAAGAGACCTGGAGGCGGGGGATATCAAGACCTGGAGGCGTGGGGGATATCAAGACCTGGAGGCGTGAGGGATATCAAGACCTGGAGGCGTGGGGGATATCAAGACCTGGAGGCGTGGGGATATCAGACCTGGAGGCGTGGGGGATATCAAGACCTGGAGGCGTGGGGGATATCAAGAGACCTGGAGGCGTGGGATATCAAGACCTGGAGGCGTGGGGGATATCAAGACCTGGAGGCGTGGGGATATCAAGACCTGGAGGCGTGGGGGATATCAAGGCCTGGAGGCGTGGGGATATCAAGAGACCTGGAGGCGGGGATACTAAGAGACCTGGAGGCGTGGGGGATATCAAGAGACCGAGGCGTGGGGATATCAAGAGACCTGGAGGTGGGGGATATCAAGACCTGGAGGCGTGGGGGATATCAAGACCTGGAGGCGTGGGGATATCAAGACTGGAGGCGTGGGGATATCAAGACCTGGAGGCGTGGGGATATCAAGACCTGGAGGCGTGGGGGATATCAAGACCTGGAGGCGTGGGGGATATCAAGACCTGGAGGCGTGGGGGATATCAAGACCTGGAGGCGTGGGGATATCAAGAGACCTGGGGCGTGGGGGATATCAAGAGACCTGGGGCGTGGGGTATATCAAGAGACCTGGAGGCGTGGGGATATCAAGAGACCTGGAGGCGTGGGGGATATCAAGAGACCTGAGGCGTGGGGATATCAAGACCTGGAGGCGTGGGGATATCAAGACCTGAGGCGTGGGGGATATCAAGACCTGGAAGCGTGGGGATATCAAGACCTGGAGGCGTGGGGGAAAGGTTCGACAGCCAGGAATGGTATGGGGCGACAGAGCGAATCCAGGAAAAAAGTAAAGGAAAAAGTCACGGAAAAACCTAACCTAACCTACGTGCAATGTCATCATATATATATATATATATATATATATATATATATATATATATATATATATATATATATATATATATATATATATATATATTGTGTTGTCAATGTGTACAAGTCATGTGACTTTTTTTCCTGTGGCTTTATTTCCGTTCACCGACAGAGCCCCCAGGAGACTCTAAGGCCATGCCAACTTTATGTAAGAACGTTTCTGTTTTGTTGAATCTAAAAGCAATGTCAAGAAACATCTCATACGTGTAGCAGTAAGATCACGGATATATCAAAAGACTCAACATTATCAATATTATTAACACTAAACAATGTAAATTTATCTTTCTTTCTGGAATACATAAACAATTTTCTTTTCAATTTCAACTTCTGTTAAGTCTAGTGGGGCAAGTAATTTAGATAGATCGCGGGAGTGTTAGAGGGAACAGAAGACTGAGAAAATAGGTGCATTTGCATGAGCTGGTGTGGGTGGTGTTAGAGGGTGACGGAACACGAGAACCAACCATCCATCAACAACACAACAATGGTATAATTTGGTGTACTTAGAGGTCCTTAAGAGAGTCTCCCAGCTCAGACACTCACACACTCCTAACTATCAGCGGCTTGTTAAGTACCATAAATCACCTGGAAAGTTATTATTATCAGTACTTGGTGAAAATGAAGAGTCGGCAAGACTATTGATCGGTTCGGTTTGTGTCTGTCTGTATTTGTTTGCTTGTTTCTTTGTCTTTTCACAAGGTACTATCCACAGGTCAGCCTCGGTAACTGATCAGCATTACAAGAGTCTGATCAACATGGAACAGATCAAAGGTTACAGGTCACTGATGAAGGTCACCTCCGCTGACACACACATCCACAATTATTAACCAAGAGTTACAAGTTTTTATATATAAAGGAGACAACAGCGACCACAGTCAGATTAAGTAAGACATATCAGTGTTTTACTGTGAGAGAATAATGATATTGTGAACTGTGTTAAGGAATAATACAGTATATAATCATATATATTATATACACTTATATAATTTCCAATAGTATTATTATCTAACAGTTATTATTGTTTTTCAGTCGCTATGGTTACTGAAGACAGTTAATTTCACACCAAACACGTGTTACATTAAACCTACACCGTCTAGATAAAACAAAAATTATCACTGTATACACACACAAAAAACACTGTACACAAGCATTACTGTATGTACACACACAAGCATTACTGTATGTACACACACACATACATCACTGTATACACACACAAACATCACTGTAAGTACACACACAAACATCACTGCATGTACACACACATACATCACTGTATACACAAACAAACACAAAAATCTCCTCACCAGAGGCCAATACCTGACGGATAGGTGTTAGTTCCGGGTTATCTGTGTGGCAGCCAGCATCGTTTACATATACAGTGGCCGAGTACCTCACTCCATCACCTCTCTCTCTCTCTCTCTCTCTCTCTCTCACACACACACACACACCGCTGGCCAAGTCATCACGCCGCAGGAAATACGGAAAATCCTACAAGTCTAATCTGGTGAAGGTTTGACAACAGCTGAAGACAGTCATTTTCCATCTTAATATCATGTGATTGGTATGTTGACTTTGTTATCATCTTCAAATGACTAGTAACTCCCTTCTCTTCATGTGATTGGTAGGCATAACATTATGTCTTCATAAGATTGGTTTTTCATATCATTGGTAACTATTATTATTGTTCTTCTTGTGATTGGTAGGGATAACTATTTCTTCTTCATATGATTGGTAAGTTTACCTATCACGTACTCCAGTCTGTCTGTCTGTCTGTCTGTCTGTCTGTCCGTCTGTCTCTTATTACCATGGGCGAGTCAGCCACAATTCTCTGTCTGCTAATGCTTTTTTTTTCTCCTGTGATGGCTTTATTAACTAACAGTGTGTCTTATAGCAACCAAATAATAAGTTCCCTGGCCACTGGAGCTTTGAGTTGCAAATTTGGTTGACTTTTGACAATACCAGGAAGTAGTGAGTTAATACAACGTCCCCTTTTCCTCCTCTCCAATCATCATCTGCATCGTTAACATCGACCGTCAACTGGGGGTTTCCGCTTCAACCGAAACAATGGAAGGGACAGAATGCAGACCGTCGGTTCGTAGCATCTGTCTTAACGTAACTCAAATAGAAACACCTGTCGCGCATACATCTGTTAGCCGTAATCCAAAAAACTAAACCCGTACCAGTTGCCTTCCTAACACATGTAACTGCAAGTAGAGACACAACACAAATGTATGGTCGAAACTTAAGAAAATCACCAATAAACACCTACCACACCTGTCCACCTAACACGTGTAAACAGCAGATTAAGCCAACTATCTAGAAATCCCTCCCACAAAAACATCTGTCACACCTGTCCTCCTCACACCTGTAACTCATATGAACAAACATGAAAACTTGTGTGTGTTGGAGCCGTAAGCCTCAATTTGGTTGTATTTATTAACATTATATTTACATTTCCGTCCATAAATCCTGAGTGAAATTACCCGATGACACGCTATAACCCATGTACTTCTCTCTCTCTCTCGCCCAACTTAGTATTGATTCTCACTTTACCAACACTCACTTTCACAGTCTAACTCTCACACACACTCACTCACTCCCTCCCTCCCTCCCAGTTTAACACTCTCCTCCAGTCACTCGCAGTTCAACAGTACTACAGTCACTCCCAGTCAAATATTACCACAATTAATTCTATACTTTAATTCACCTAGGCAGGGGGGCTTTTGCGAGGCTATTTATAATAAAACTCATAAATACGGCAATAAATACGGTAATACACTTAAATACGGCAATAAATACGGTAATAAGCAAATACAGTAACGGTAAATACAGGTAATTATAGTATAAAGTAATAAATGCATGATAAAGCGGTAAAATACACATAAATAAGATAATAAATACGGCAATACATCTAAATATGGTATGACATTTAAAATACGTATAGATGAAATAAGCTTATTTACTTACAAAGATAAGAGGTTAGGTTAATTAAGTTAGTTCTGGCTAGGTTAGGTTAATCTAAGTTAGGTCAGGGTCATTTTAGAGTAAGTTTGATTTGGTTTGGGATCAGTTAGGTCAAGTCTCGACAAGTTAGGTTAGGTTAGGTTATATTAGATTAGTTTAAGTCAGGTTAGATACATTTTAAGTTGTTAGGTTAGGTTATGCTAAGCTGCAACTCCATTAAGACCCTTGTGTTCACTGACGACCACGTATGTAACGAGAGACCGACCTGTCATTACCATGTAGTTAACTAAGTCTTAATGCCCAGGTGATGATTACCTCCAGGTCCCCCCAGGTAAGGAATGGCATTCTTCCTTCCCAGACATATGTGTGTATGTGTGTGTGTGTGTGAAAGCATACTTCCAAGCAAAAGTGCACGTACACACTTTGAAACACGTAAAGTGTACATAAATACACAGGTAAATGCACACATGTAGGTGTATCAGTATAAATACACATACGCGCGCACGCACATCCAAAGAGATCTAAAAAATCCTATTCACATCACCCCCCTGTGATCCTCTCTCTCTCTCTCTCTCTCTCTCTCTCAGGTGACAGGAGGTAGGCAGGTCAGCCGTCACGCCGTGGACAAGGTTTCATCAGTTGGACGCCTCATGGTGATGCATATTCACCAAGCCAAACAGGGTCGTTAGGATGCAAAACAACCCTCACAGCCCTACTCCAATTAGCTGTCCAATACATTCGCAGAAGTGGACCAGCGGAGGAAGGGAGGGAGGGAGGATAGAGGAATAAGAAGGGAAGGAAGAGGAATGGAAGGCAGATGGGGAGAAAGAGGGAGAGGGAAGGGGGGAGGGGAAGGAAGGAGGGAGGGGGAGGAGAGGGGAGGAAGGAGGGAAGGGGGAGGGGGGGAGGGGGGAGGGAGGAAGGGGGGGGGGGAGGAAGGGGAGGGGGGAGGAAGGGGAAGGAGGGGGAAGGAAGGGGGAAAGGAAGGGGAGGAAAGCGGTAAGAGAGGGAAGAGGAAATGAAACAGGAAGGAAGAAGAGGTAAGGGAAGATTTGTCTGGAAGAAGAGAGAGAGAGAGAGAGAGAGAGAGAGAGAGAGAGAGATTGGTCCATATTATTATTATCTGGAATGGTAAAAGAGAGAGTCGATGAAACTAATTAAACAAAGATGATTTGCGGAAAGCATAAAGAAGGAATTGAGAAAATGAAAGCAATAGAGAGAGTAGAGAGGGAAGGAAGAGAGGTAAGAGAGAAAAGAAAGATAAACTTACAGAATCTCTCTCTCTCTCTCTCTCTCTCTCTCTCTCTCTCCATCAGATCAATAAGGTTGTCAGTCCAGCTTACGAGAGAGGAAATGACTCTAATCATCAGGTGTGCTAGACAGGTAAGGCCGGACTGACTCACGAAGAAAGAAAGTCAGTCAGTCAGTCAGTTTACACAGGGCGAAACTGTCAGTTAGATTACACACAAGAGGAAGTAAGTCATTCAGTCAGCCAGTCAGTCTAAATAGAGGAAGAAAGTCAATTATTCTACACAGGGAAAGTGAGTCAGTGAGTCAATCTGTCAGTCAACACAGGGAAAGTCAGTCATTTAGTTTACATAGGGAAGTCAGTTGATTATTCAGTCAGTTAACTTAGGGAAAGTCAGTCAGCCAATTAGTCTACACAGGGAAAGTCAGTCCATCAGCACAGGGAAAGTCAGTTAACCTACACAGGGAAAGTCAGTCAACCAGTCTACACCGGGAAATTAAACCAGCCAGTCGACAATGACCCCAAACTGAGTGATGACAGAAGGAATCATTCTTCGTATCATACCTAGGAGAGAGAGAGAGAGGAGAGGGAGAGAGAGAGAGAGCAAAGCATTCCCTGAAGACTTCTGCGTTTGCCTGCTAGCCTCGGGGCAGGGGTGAATAATGGGTAGATGGGGAGAAAATGGGGGTGGGGAGGGAGGGAAATTGGTGGGGGTGAATGATATAATGGTACGGATAGTTGGGGATGATGGAGATGGGGTGTAGGGGTATAGGGAGGGGGTGTAGGTGGAATAGGGAGGGGGTGTAGGTGGTATAAGGAGGGGTGTAAGGGAACAGGGTGGAGGTGGATGATGAGTGACTTGTACTGTACATATATTACTCAGATTCCATTATACTAACAACAACAATAATGATAATAAAAATAATAACATGATGACTACACAAATAACATTCCCACATACGACTGAAGAAGACCTGTACCTCACACAACACCTCACAAGTGCTTCATGACGTAACTAGTAAGTGAGTAGTTAAGTGTGAAAAATATACATACCTTCGTCAGCTTAATGTTTTGGTCGTCAGGGTACCAGACATTCAGAAGGACCCCCCCATCCACACCCTCCTCTCTATCTATATCTTGGTTCAGCCAGGAGAAGGCAGAAATTATTGCTTGCCTGGCGATATTGGAATATTTCTTGTGCTTCTTAATGAGTTTCATGGCATTTTATCGCTCGTAAATTCTCTAATAATGAAATCAGAAATGACTGGGGGATATTTACAGGGTATTTCTGCAGTGTGTCGTAACTATCTTTTCCGGCCGTAATTGAATTTTGTAGTCCAGACCCCCGGCTTGGCTGTACTTTACCGCCCCCTCAGCTCCTGGGTCCGACCTTCCTGTATTCTCCTAGGGCTGGCGTGTGTGTGCGCGCGCGCGTTGCTTGTAGTACCTACCTGCAGTTACCACAGTTAAGTAGAGTTCATGTTCGGATGAAATCTATTATTACTGTTATTATGAGCAGTAATAATTATAATAATAATAATAATAATAATGCCACCATCATCTCAACGGAAGCCTTTATTAAGAAAACGAATATAATTTTTTACTCCCACTAAAATATCCACAGCACAAAACACACAACACGCTAATGTAATTGGTACAACAAAAATTAATACTTCTACAATATTAATACAATATACTTGTATCTACCCACAGCCTCTCCGCTACTATCTTCCTTAGTAATAAAAAAAAGTAAAGTAGAAAGATTAACATGACAGTTTTACACAAACTCGCAAATACAGTGAAAACTATGTGAACACATCCCGCCCGGGTATAACGCGGTTAAATAAATTTACTGTTGCTGCCTCCCGTCTGCCTCTCTCCCTGCCTCATATTCTCTCTCTCTCTCTCTCTCTCTCTCTCTCTCTCCTTAACTCTCTCTTTATCCATCTTTTCTCTCTCTTTCTTTTCTTCCTTCCCTTCCTCCAACCCTCCATGTCTGTCTGTCATTCTGTCTCAGTAACTCAACTTCCAGGACGTAAGGACACTCCGTCACTTCCCCCCTCACACACACACCGGTGCTCACACACACATACCGGTGCACACACACACACACGTATATATTTCAACATAATCTAATACCTGGAGCTGTATCTGAGCGAGTGGTTAATATATGTGTGTGTGTGTGTGTGTGTGTGTGTGTGTGTGTGTGTGTGTGTGTGTGTCATTGGGTCCAAACTACCAGAGTCTTGTCACTTTTACTCCCTGACATGACTCCTTAATGTTGCTATAAGAGCGGCTACAAACTACCGCTGATCTCGCAATGGCAGTTCCTCCCGCCTCTCCCTAATTGGAGACGAGAGAATCATTTTAACTGTTTCCCGTAAGCTATAACAAATACCAACGAAAATAACTTGGACATCACCGAGACTCATAACAGACGCCTTCTCTTGCTCACAGAGTAGCTAAGAGGAGAAAATAAAGAAACCTACACATACCGGGGAAATTTGGACACTATCCCTTATCCTCGTTTTGTGAAGATGATTTTTAACCTACGTGCAAAACTCTTAGATGTGTGAATGACGTCATCTTTACACAGGTGGAACAAGAAAAAGGTGCGAGATCCCTGTACCTATACTTAGCAGCGAATACTATACAGGTACTGCACTTTATAATTAAACTCTCTGAAACCGAGTGTGAATACCTGAAAAAACATTTTATTTTATCTAATGTTCCCTCTCCTTCCTGTAGACCTTTTCTACCTGGAATTCGACCACACATCTGCCCTCGTGTCACCTGGCAAACTGATCATCTGGTCAGCGAGAACCTACAGTGTACCTCACCGCACCTTAAGCCCCCCCCCCCCAACCCTTCCCTCACCACACTGACACGCGTATATCTTACACAGTGAAGCAACAGCCGACACCACCTCTCACCCTTAAGCTTCTAACATAATATTTACTATCAATCATCCAACCAAAGGAAGAAGCCGCCTTGAGGAGTACTAAAGCAGGTCCGACAACACCCCCCTCTGTCCCTCAGACGATGGCCATAAACAACACTCTCTTTATACCAGTGACCAGAGTACAGCCGACGCCTTCCTTTCTTCTATCGAGCTTCAGCGACACAAGTCGTTCCAATCAGTGAGTATTCACAAGTACGATATACGTTAAACACAGTCCTTGACTCAATAAGATTACTGAACATCCCAACCCTCCCGCGGCTGTGTAGTCATTATGTCAGTAACTTGGTTGGACGACCTGTTATCAGTGACGATTTGCTGGAGAGGAGTACATCCGCCTTGCCCCACCACCTACCAATTACTCCGCCCATTGGCGATGGGCGGTGGGAGCATAAATAGGGCTAATTGGCTGGACTACCCCTGGTCAGGCGACATCTTATTACCATATGAACGGCGGCTGATGGCTCTTACCCTCAACACTCTCAACTTACCTGTAGGGACTCTATGGCAGCCACGGGAATGAGCCTCTGATACACCGACCACAGGAAAGCCTATGGAACATCTAACCAGACAATTCTTCGCACTACAAAGTCTCCACTACTGTACCACCAGATCATGGCTGTTTCTGTCCTCGTACTCCGGTAACTGGCGTAAGGACTTACACAGACAACCCCAGAACCCCTACAGGAGCCTAACAAGACTTGCCTGAATGAGGCAAGTCTTCGCGGTTAACCTCAATAAGTGTTACATAGAAGGAGGTGCGGAAGCATCAAATAGGCCATTCTTTTGTGTGACGGGAAATAGCACCGGGCGGGTAAGACTTAAGAGAAATGGTACACCTACTTACAGCACCGCGAGGAGGCCAATGGGGTCACCTGACGTCAGCTCTCACCTGGAAGGATGAAAATAACAGTTATAATCAACATCTTGTAACAGACATATTTTATCTTTCACATGTAAGTGATTTTTATTACTTAATTAATTTTATCTTTTATGACTCTAGCTTTTGTTACTTTTACACTGAAATACACAATAATATAATCCCATTTATAAATGTAAGACAATACACTGGCCACACCTCTCACACACACCCACAACACTGCTGGTCACCCCTGTGGTGTGGCCACACTGCCTCGTCATGCCGTGAAATTCCTAAACAGCTCAGGCTTGTGGGTTCGGCTTTCCTCTCATTTCCTCCATGAGTTACCGTTCGCGTGTATGTTGACGAGAATTTACGGCTCCCGGCGACCAATAGCCATGAAACTGCTCCTAAAACTTACTTTATGTGACGTCCTAAACACACACACAAACACACACACACACACACACAAAAACACACACACACACACACACATACGGGATATAAATTCACTAGTTAAATCAGGACATGACAACTGACTCATATAGAGAGTTATTACATTTTTTTAAATATGCGACACATTTTTTTATATAATAAAACTGAGTATACATTCATCACGCAGCAGGGTAGTTGTTCACTAGTTGGTCTGGCTATGGTAGGTAAGGGACAAATAATAATTATTTTTCCCTTTACCGAAATGATACATAAAAATTAACTTAAATGAAAAATTACACCTAAGGCTTCTTTAAAGGTAATAAAACGTACAGGTAACTTAAGTGAAAATCAATAATTCGCCTTTTTAATATAATCAATAAATAACTACAGTGAATAATAATTACTAAAGTTAATTTTGAAAGGGAATACCAAACAACAGGTACATAACAGCCACAAATCTTAAATCATTCAGTAACTAGTTCTGGGTTAGTTATGACGAGTGACTATGAAGAAATTGTTCATTCAACTTGCAACAGGAAGTTATGACGCATCACCAGAACAGAACTGGGCTGAATGAAGGTTTAATTAAATCATTTAGAATTATAGTGAGTGAGTGATGTGAGGTAAGTGAGGAGGTAAGGAGAGTGAAATGAGTGAGGTGAGGTGAGTGAAGTGAGGTGAGTGAAGTGAGGTGAGTGAAGTGAGTGAGGTGAGGTAAGGTAAGTGAGGAGAGTGAAGTGAGGTGATGTAGGACCCCAGGACAACACTGTTTTAGAAGGGACATAATACTATAGAAAACAGAATAATGCTAACCTTCCTGTGTTGTCTTTGTGCCGGGGGAAGGGGGAAGGGTAGTTAGGGGGAGAGGGGGGAGGGTAGTTAAGAGGAGGGAGCCTAAAAAGTGAGGGAGGGAAGGTGGGCGGAAAGGGGAGTGACTTTTCAATATTCAAACAATTATCATCATTACAGCGTCTCTCTCTCTCTCTCTCTCTCTCTCTCTCTCTCTCTCTCTCTCTCTCATACTTTGCTGTTGAAATGGCAAGCAATAACTGTGTATATGTGTGTGTACTCTGATTCGCGATACACAACAGCCTGAGAGAGAGAGTTACACACACGTTCCTACACTACTCCCATAAGCACTACCGGGGTGAGAAAATTCCTCCAATATTTCCAACTCTCGAATTGTGAACTAAAACACACCAGATTTCTTCAACCGGCTGGGCTTTAAGGCAAGGTGGCGTGTGGTGTGGGGCCAGGTGGCTTGTGGTGTGGGGCCAGGAGGCGTGTGTGGGACCAGGAGGCGTGTGTGGGGTCAGGAGGGCGTGTGTGAAATCAGGAGGGTGTTTGTGAAGTCAGGAGGCGTGTGTGAGTGGTCCCCCCCCCTCCCGCTCCACCTGTTAGAGTGGTGACCTGTTAACGTTAAGTGCCACGCAGCTCCAGAGGTCAAAGTTTAAAGACAAAAGTTGAACTAGATATAAAGGTCCATATCGCAGATTTACTTTAATAAGGGTCTACTGTATGTCCGTTTTACGTCCGTTTTTGTCGATTTTTTTTCTGTTTTCTCTATTTATCCATTTAATATACTTTACTTTTTCATTTGTTTTATCTTTTATTAAATTATGAACCATGATTTTCAAGAACCCATTTCAACCTCTTACCGAAATAACAAAACAAAGGAAAAATCGAAATGTCTAAAAAAAAAAAAAAGATAGGCAAAAAATGAAGTTCGATTTTTTTTATTTTTGTCCCTAGAAGATGTTTATTATTAAAACCTTCCAATGTGGTTTAATATTCTAAGACAAACATAAACCTCTCTATTAAACTTATCTCTCTAATACGGTATAAATTCTTAAATATAAACACAAACTAAAACAGATTTAACAAATTTCTACTATAACTTAACCAATAAATGAGATAATAGTAGCCATGATGGGAAGTAACCAAACAGTGGGCGTCATACCCAGAAACGCGTGGTTTTTATTTACTTATTTATTTATTTATTTATTTATTTATTTATATATATAATTTTCTTTTGGGGGGATAGGGGGCTGACGTGAAGATTTTTCAGGGCACCACAACTTATTTCACTTCATGATTAGGGGCCTGTCCCACAATTGGTTTACCTCATATCTGTCCAACAGGATGCAGTATGTCTGCTATAATAATCACCAATCTGACTCCTCGCCAATCTTGTATGGCGTCCCCAAGGTTCCATTCTCGGTCCAGTACTGTTTTGTTGTACATAAACGACATAGTCCACGCCAGCTCACTCATAAAATACAACTTATTTGCAGACGATAGTAATCTCTGCCAGCAACTCAGACCTCCATTCCTTGATGAGAACTATGAACACTGAATTAACTAAAGTCAGGACCTGGGTAATATGTAATAAACTGACCTTAAACCTTGAGAAAACCCACTACACGATCTTTCACAGAAGGAAAAACACCCCAGACCCCCTGTACCTTGGTAATACAGTCCTCAAAACCGAACAAAATACTAAATTCCTCAGAGTTATTGTTGATGAGAACTTAACTGGAGAAACCACATACAAGCCATTCACAGTAAAGTCAATAAACAGTGCGGTATCACACTCGACAGTCACTCACTCTCACAGCAATGAAAGAAATCTATCATGATCTTGTTACCAACACCTGATACACTGTCACACACTATGGGGCCTCTGGTCTTCAAAAACACAATCTCTGGTTACTGCACAAAAGAGAGTTGTACGGACAATGACCTACTTGAAAAAACAGATCACACAAACGAAAATTTGCTATATTGAAAATTTTAAAATTCGAAGATATTAACACTTATGCTGTGCCTCTTTGTTTACAAATCTATCAATCACTTGCTTGACAATAATTATTTCCAGTTCGGAATAATCAGAGATACAACTTAAGGCACCCAGAGCTACTAAGACCACCCCCATGCGCCCTCTCAGTCCCAGACCTCCATAAAATATCACGGTGTGAAGGTGTGGAACAACACCCCACTCATCCGAGCAAAGACTATGCTCCCTTCCTTTAAATCATCTCTATAAAAATATCTACTGTCAAAGTATTAATACTTCATCAAAACCGTTTTATCGGAAATTATCATGTAAATAGATAAGTAATTACCATTGCAATAAACATAGTTGCCAACTAGTCATAATCCTGACAGCTCTGTCCTCTTGTTCAACCTTATTACTGTACAACCCAGGTTGTACTGCTTCCCCATTATACTTATGTTTTTCAATTCCACTGTAATTTATGTACAAAAAAAATAAAAAAATAAAAATATTGAAGTGATAACCGTGGTAACATTATGAGATGCACTATTCCAGATGATACTAAATGTTTACATAATACTTCCTTGAGATAAATGTATAGTATATATCAGGTGCTTCAAAGAGAGCTCTGGTTCTCAACTGGCTCAGCCATATTAATATTGTTATTATTATCCACTCTGTATCTGTGTTTTTCTGGCTAAATAAACTGTTACAATTCAATTCAATTCAATTAGGTTAAATTAGGTTAGGTTAGGTTAAATCCCCAGGCGAAATAGGCTAATCTTCAAGTGATCATTTTTATCATCATCATCGCTCCACCTCGCCACCCCACCCCGTCCCCCCCCCCATCATCACCCAACCCCGCCCTCCCGAACCCCCAACATCACACAACCCCGCCCTCCCGGACCCCCACCATCACCCCACCCCCCCGGACCCCAACAGTGGGCCACCTTGATCGATTGAAGTTGACCACCACAAACTCCTTCGCATAGTTGAAAGTCCGTCTGAAATACCGGATTGGAGATGAGCGAGACATAGACAGACAGAGAGACATGAAAAGCAGAAACAGACAGAAAGACAGACAGACAGACAGAGAAGCAGAGACAGACAGACAGACAGACAGAGAAGCAGAGACAGACAGACAGACAGAGAAGCAGAGACCGACAGACAGACAGAGAAGCAGAGACAGATATATACTGTAGACAGACAAACACAGGCAGAAAGAGAGAGTAAGGGAGAGTTAGTTTTTTTTAGTTTAACAAATTTATTGACAAAGCTTGTAGTACAGTTTGCCTATTCTGAGTAATTCAGTCAGGTCTTGACACTGAAGGTGGTATCACTTCTCACTGCCAAGCAGGACAGAGGTTCATACACAAAGAAATACATCATATTCATTAGCAGTATATATAGGTCAGAATCATGTGGGTGATGTTACCGTTCACTGCCATGCAGGACAGTGGTTCATATACATTGGACGTCATATTCTAATTGAAGACTAATCAGTGTGGGCTGGCAAATTTGAAATAAACAGCAAGAATGTCCTCAAGCAACCCCGATGCAATGTTGTAATTACAAAGTTCATGATACAATAAGCCAGGTGGCCTGAAGTCTTTGACAGTGTCACATTCAATAATATAGTGTTCAAGTGTTTGCTTTAAAGGTTTATCGCAAAGTTTACAAGCTGAGTGTTCCGGTATGGGTACAGCGTTACTAACTTGCCAGATGTGTCTGTATCCGAGCCTAATTCTGGCCACGACTACATCACATTGTCTGGTTCTGTCCTTATGCTGGCCACACCGGTACCTCTCGTCACAAAATTTGTCATATTTACTAATGCTACAACTGCCAGGTCTCTGCATTTCTCACTTCTTCTAGATCAGAGTTCATGATTCTGACTTGAATGTTTTTAAGCATAGCATTGGACAGGCTAAGATCACGGTCAACATTTTCTTTCTTACATGCCTCCCATGTTGGAATTAGGTATCATGACTCTGTTGAGTTAGACAAAAGACAAACAGAGAAACAAGAGCCCACACACACACACTTACTTACCTTCCCCCTCCCCCCCTCCCAGTGTTCAACCATATGAAATTTCCAACAAACTCCTGAAATTTAAATCCAAGCGCTCCACAACCCCAATTGACCTTCCAATCAAAGTTTACAAGGAGTTTGCGGTCGAACTTGCCACCCCCCTCTGTTCTATTATTAATGCATCCCTCAGACAAAGCAAATGCCCTAATGAATGGAAAACCGCATTTGTCACCTCTATCCCCAAGGTCACCACCCCACAGTCCCCTAACGACCTCAGGCCAGTTGTCATTACCCCCATACCCAGTCTACTCTGTGAAGACTTTGTTTTTTTAGTGGGCATTTGCTAGAACTTATTAGTCAATTGATCCACAGCAACTTGGCAATATGAGGACCTCCTCTACATCACACTGCTTAGTTAGTTTCCTGGATTTCCTGCACAAAAACCTGCAGAAACGTAAGACATCACTCGCCGTTGCCCTTGTTGACTTCAGGAATGCTTTTGAACTTGTTGATCACTACACTGTTATCAACAAGGCCATTGTGCTAGGGCTGCCCACCAACCTGGTCTCATGGGTCATTGATTTCTTCAGTGAACGTCGTCAGGCAGTCAGTTACCAGGGTTCTGTCTCCACATTCCAACACCTCACCTTTGGTGTTCCCCAGAGGACCAAGCTGGAACCACTGTGCTTCCTGATCAACGACGCTCTATCGGACACTCCTCACAGGTGGAAGTACATGGATGACTGCACTGTGGAGGTTACAGTGGACAACACCTCACCGGACTACTCATCGCTACAAGGCACCCTGGACAGGTTACAGACATGGACTACAGAGAACAAGGTCACCATCAACTACACCAAAACCGTAGTCATGCTCATCAATACCACCACCACTCCAGTGCAAGCTCCAGCAGTCACAGTGGGTGCCCATCCTCTCCACTTAGTGAAGTCTGCCAAACTCCTGGGTGTTACCATAGACCACAAACTGGACTGGAAGGCCCATGTAAACAACACAATCACGGCAGCCTCGTACCGTCTCTACATGCTACGACGTCTTAGGTCACTTGGGGCACCCACGCCAGAGCTGAGGACTAACTGCAACGCCTTTATTCTCCCAAAACTAACGTATGCATCACCAGCCTGGTCGTCTTCTCTCAACTCCACCCAACAATGTCGGCTAGAGAAGGTACAGAAAAGGTCCTGCAGAATCATGCTCGGCGCAGACTACCTGGCTACAACAACGCTCTTTCCACCCTGGAAATGCCATCCCTCATTCCCTCAGTGGCCTCCACCACCAAGCACTGGAAAGGTTTGGCAGTGGACTACTGCACCATCCTCGTCATTGCCACCTCCTGCCACAGGCAGTCACCCACCCAACTCGCGCAGTCCACCACTACAACAAAATTCAGCCCATAAGAGCCCGCACTGATAGATATAAGAATAGCACCATCCCATCTATTGTTAAGATAATAAACAACTCCTGATTTATGTACTGTACAGCCCTGTAAATGTGTTCAACGCATATTATTATGTCTAAATCAAATGTAAGTTTGTATATTTTCAGCCATAGGCTGCAATTCTATAAATAAACCGTTTATTATTATTATTACTATTATTATTATTATTATTATTATTATTATTATTATTATTATTATTATTATTATTATTATTACACACACACACACACAGGTAGCTAAGTGTAAATCCACGAGTATAATAAAAAATATATATATTCTAAAACCCCAAATTAAAGTTTACTCGAGATAAAAACTATATAATAAAGGTTAGTCTCCCCACCTCGATTTACTCTTTAGAATAAAAGTTCCCGAGGCGAAAAAATTGTGGTTGAATATTATACCTTAAAACACCAAGCGAGGAGGAGGAGGAAGAGGAGGCAGATAGGAGGGAAGAAGGGGGAGGAGAGGAGGAAGAGGAAGAGGAGAAGGAGGAAGAGAAGAAAGAGAAGGAGGAAGAGAAGAAAGAAAGGGAGGAAAAGAAGAAAAAAGGAGGAGGAGGAGGAGCTTTCAAGTCTTAACAGCTGTACCAGAATAATATGTAAGTTTGGCAATATTTTTTTGTCTTCCTTGGGAGTCTGGAATAGGGGGGGTGAAGGATTGTGATTAATAGGTAGATGCAATTGGGAGGGACTTTTGTTGAGGGGGATAGGGAGTAGGTTAGGGATTGAGGGATGTGGGGGAATAGGAGGGTTTTGGGAAATAGGTGAGTAGGTAGGTAGGAGTAGATGGGGATTTGAGTGGGGCAAGGGGGAGGGGTGTGAATAGGTAGTACAGTAGGTGGGGTCTTTGGGAAGGATAGTTGGATAGTTTGGATGATAGAGTCCTGGGATATTCTGGGACGGGACCTAGGATAGATATACTTTGGGACGGGACCTGAGGAACATGCGAGAGGACAGACAGACAGACAGACAGACAGACAGACAGACAGACAGATAGTTAGATAGATAGATAGATAGAGAGACCGTCCATGCACACATAATCCGGCGGGTAAGCTGAGGGTGGGGCGGGGGGGAGGAGAGACTGGTGAATAGCGGCGGACCATCTAGCCTGGGGTCCACTGTACGCTAATCCCTCCACACCAGCACCCGGTTAAACCACACACACACACACTCCCAGGGGATAAGGTCCAGTGTGGTCTACCTTTAATTAGATTTATGTAAGAATTATATATTTTTTGGATGGAGAGAGAGAGAGAGAGAGAGAGAGAGAGGGTCAGGTTCCAGATTAAGAAACGTTCACGGAAACTCAAGCACCCAGGTAGATAACTATATAGCCATTCAGATACGTATCCAGACACTCAGACACTTACCCAGAAACCTAGACACTTATCCACACAGACACTCAGACACCCATACAGACCCAGACACTATAACACATCAACTTTTCAACTATGTAAACAAAAACGATAAAAAGAGAAAGAAAACTTTTATAAATTTGATAAAAAATAAAAGTTTGAAAAAAAATATAATAAATAATAATAAAAATAATTTAGAAGTCGTGTCTCTTGAGGGCCAAGTGACCCACCACCTGGTCCCCTCCCCACCCCTGCTCACCTCCAGCCACCCCCCGCCTGCCCCATTCTTCCCACCTGCCCCCTCCTTCCCTACCACTCTCCAGCTCCCCCCACTACTTGCCCACCCACCTCCCCACCTATTTGCCCCCTCTTCCTCATCACCAGCCCCCTCCCCCACCACCAGCCCCCCTCCCCACCCACCCCCCTCCCCCCACCACCGGCGCCCCTCCCCACCACCAGCCCCCTCCTCCACCACAGGCCCCCCCCTCCCCCCACCACCCAGGGCCCCTTCCCCATCTTGGCCCCCTCCCCCACCACCACCCCCCTCCCCCCACCACAGCCCCCCTCCCCCACCACCGGCCCCCCTCCCTCCCACCACCAGCCCCCCCCTCCCCCCACCCCCTCCTCCCCTACCAGCCCCCCCTCCCCTCACCGGCCCCCCCTCCCCCCACCCCCCCTCCCCACCATCATCCCTCATGTGCAGTGTCAGCCGATCAACAAGACCACTCAATGAAGGGAATCTCGGTCTTAGTGAGGGATTCTCCGTCTCTTTGGTGAGGGATTCTATGTATATTTGGTGAGGGATTCTATGTATATTTGGTGAGGGATTCTATGTATATTTGGTGAAGGATTCTATGTATATTTGGTAAGGGATTCTATGTATATTTGGTGAGGGATTCTATGTATATTTGGTGAGGGATTCTATGTATATTTGGTGAGGGATTCTATGTATATTTGGTGAGGGATTCTATGTATATTTGGTGAGGGATTCTATATGTATATTTGGTGAGGATTCTATGTATATTTGGTGAGGGATTCTATGTATATTTGTTGAGGATTCTATGTATATTTGGTGTGAGGGATTCTAAGCATATTTGAGTGGGGATTCTATGTCTATTTGGTGGGGATTCTATGTATATTTGGTGAGGGATTCTATGTATATTTGGTGAGGGATTCTATGTATATTTGGTGAGGGATTCTATGTATATTTTGTGAGGGATTCTATGTATATTTGGTGAGGGATTCTATGTATATTTGGTGAGGGATTCTATGTATATTTTGTGAGGGATTCTAAGCATATTTGGTTAGGGATTCTATGTATATTTGGTGAGGGATTCTATGTATATTTGGTGAGGGATTCTATGTGAAGGATTCAATACCGCAAACAATTAACAACGCCAACACAAACAATTAACAAAGCCAACACGAGCACTCACCAACGCCTGGCTTTCGTTCACCACCCTCAGCAATAGCACTTTATGAAATTTACGCCAGACGAACAATTGTCTGACATTTTTCTTCCCTGACACTTTACCAGATCTTTACTGCCAGACACCTGAGAGACAGATCAAACAATATCAAACCAAGAATTATGTCTCTGGATCACCTGAAGATTAGGCACCCGAGTTTATTTCACCTGATTATTAAACACCCTCACGATACCATAATAGGGTTAGGTTAGGTTAGGTTAGGTTGGGTTGGGTTAGTGCTAGGGTGGTTAATCTTCACGTGCAATAGGCTGAGGGGTCATAAACAGGTGGTCAGAAGAGGTCATTAGCCGTTTATGTTGTCCTTAAAACAAAAAATACTTTCCTCTCGTGCTAAAAACCACCACCAGTTAGGTCAGGAGACAGGTCCTGAGCTAACTATGTATTTTGTACACGTATACAGATAGGTGTGTGTGTGTGTGTGTGTGTGTGTGTGTGTGTGTGTGTGTGTGTGTTCCCTTCACAATAGCTGTCAACTTAATACCCACCCTAATGGACCTCTTGCAGTGTTACCCTGACTTATACACCGATCAGTATAAGCCTGACCTGTCCAAAAAGGTCAAATGACGACAAGTTGAAGATCCACAAGAGAGAGTAACACTGACGAAGGGGGACTCATATCAGGTGCTGTGTCGACGTGTGATGGATGATGGCAGAGAAGGGAAGGAGGGAAAGGAGGGAAGGTGGGAGGGAGAGAGAGGAGAGAGGGAAGAAAAGAAGGTGAGAGGAAGGAGGGAGGAAAATAAAGAGAGAGGGGAGGCAGGGAGGGAGGACGGGGAAGTAAACATTTGAAGGGTAGTTATAAAGGTGTCAAAACCGTGTGATTTAATCCGTCGTAAGTGTCAGCACCAGAGGCACAATAATCCTGGTCACACACACACACACCCCGAGCTTTATATCCGTGTTATGAAGTCTACGTGTGTCGGGACATCATAGTACGTCCTTTATTATTGATTTCCCGACACTGAAATAGCAATAAGCCCGTCAAGATACAGGTCGGGTAACTGTGGCGATATGGCGAGGAGATCTTTGTTTGTATTGCTTCAGGATATAGAGTGGTGAGGCTGGTGAGGGGGAAGAAGGGAGGGGGGAAGAAGGGAGGAGGGAAGAAGGGGAGGGAAGGAGGAGGGGGGGGGGGGGGGGGGGGGGGGGGGGGGGGGGGGGGGGGGGGGGGGAGGAGGGGGGGGGGGGGGGGAAGGGAGGGGGGGGGGAGGGGAGGGAGGAGAGGAAGAAAGGTTGGAAGGGTTGAGGAGGCGAAAAAAGGCAGGAAGGAAGGGTTAGGAGGGAGGAATGGAAAGGACGAAGGGGTGGAAAAGAAGGGAAGGGAAAGAAGGGAGAAAGGAAGGGTTAAGGAGGGAGGAAAGGAAAGGAAGAAAGGGGGGGAAAGGAAGGAATGAGAGAATGAGGAGGAAGGGAGAAAGGGGGAAGGATTCGAACAGATAGATAGAAGGAGTTAGGAAGGGGAAGAGATAAGGGGAAAAAAAGAGAAAGAGGAAAGAGATAGAAAAGGAGGAAGGAGAAGGGAGAAAGAGAGAAGAAAGGGAAGGGAGGGACGGAAGGAAGGAAGGAGGGAGGAGGGAGAGAGGGAGGGAGCCACTACCCACGCCTCCGTCGGGAGTTGAGGCGAACCAATAAAAATCCAAACAACTCCCACGACGAAAAGTTTGGTATCACCCACGTTAATGTTCCTCCCTACCCACGTCCTCCCCAGTTGCATCCTCCCCAGCTACGTCCTCCCCAGCTACGTCCTCAGCTACGTCCTCCTCGGCTACGTCCTCCTCGGCTACGTCTTCCCCGGCTACGTCTTCCCAGCTACGTCCTCCCAGCTACGTCCTCCCCAGCTACGTCCTCCCCAGCTACGTCCTCCTCGACTACGTCCTCCTTGACTACATCCTCCCCAGCTACGTCCTCCCCAGCTACATCCTCCCCGGCTACGTCTTCCCCCCCGTCCTCCCCGGCTACGTCCTCCCCAGCTACGTCCTCCCCAGCTTCGTCCTCCTCAGCTGTCCTCCTCCCCAGCTCACGTCCTCCCCAGCTACGTCCTCCAGCTACGTCCTCCCAGCTACAGTCCTCCCCAGCTACGTCCTCCTCGGCTACGTCCTCCCAGCTACGTCTTCCCCAGCTACGTCCTCCCCAGCTACATCCTCCCCAGCTACGTCTTCCCACCCGTCCTCCTCGGCTACGTCCTCCCCAGCTACGTCCTCCCAGCTACGTCCTTCCCAGCTACGTCCTCCCCATTACGTCCTCCCCGGCTACGTCCTCCTCAGCTACGTCCTCCCCAGCTACGTCCTCCTCATTCCTCCTCCCCAGCTACATCCTCTCCATCTACGTCCTCCTCGGCTACGTCCTCCTCAGCTCGTCCTCCCCAGCTACGTCCTCCCCAGCTACGTCCTCCCCAGCTACGTCCTCCCCCCACTTCGTCCTCCCAGCTACGTCCGGCTACGTCCTCCTTGGCTACATCCTCCCAGCTTCATCCTCCCCAGCTTCGTCCTCCTTGACTACATCCTCCCCAACTCATCCTCCCCAGCTACGTCCTCCTCCTACGTCCTCCTCGCTACAGTCCTCCTCAGGTACGTCCTCCTCGTACGTCCTCCTCGGCTACGTCCTCCCCAGCTACGTCCTCCCCGGCTACATCCTCCTCGACTACGTCCTCCCCAGCTACGTCCTCTCCTGCTACGTCCTCCCCAGCTACGTCCTCCCAGCTACGTCCTCCCCAGCTACGTCCTCCCCAGCTACACGTCCTCTAGCTACGTCCTCCCCAGCTACGTCCTCCCAGCGTCCTCCTCGACTACGTCCTCCCCAGCTTCGTCCTCCCCAGCTACGTCCTCCCCAGCTTCATCCTCCCGCTTCCGTCCTCCCCCGGCTACGTCCTCCCCCTACATCCTCCTCGCTACATCCTCCTCGCTACGTCCTCCTCCTTCACATCCTCCTCGCTACATCCTCCCTCAGCTACGTCCTCCTCAGCCTCCTCCTCGGCTTCGTCCTCCTCGCTACGTCCTCCTCCCGCTTCGTCCTTCCCAGCTACGTCCTCCTCGGCTACGTCCTCCCCTACGTCCTCCTCGCTACGTCCTCCTCGGCTACGTCCTCCTCGGCTACGTCCTCCCAGCTTCGTCCTCCCCGGCTACGTCCTCCTCGACTACGTCCTCCCCAGCTACATCCTCCCCAGCTACATCCTCCCAGCTACGTCCTCCCCAGCTTCACGTCCTCCCCCTTCATCCTCCCCGGCTACGTCCTCCCCCTACATCCTCCTCGCTACATCCTCCTCGCTACATCCTCCCCAGCTACGTCCTCCCCCGCTACATCCTCCTCGGCTACGTCCTCCCCAGCTTCGTCCTCCTCGGCAACGTCCTCCTCCTCTCACTCCTCCCCAGCTGTCCTCCAGCTAAGTCTTCCCCAGCTACATCCTCCTCCACTACATCCTCCCCAGATACGTCCTCCTCGGCTACGTCCTCCCAGCTCACGTCCTCCCAGCTTCATCTTCCCCAGCTACGTCCTCCTCCACTACATCCTCCCCAGCTACATCCTCCCCCTTCATCCTCCTCGCTACATCCTCCTCCTTCATCCTCCTCCTTCCCCATCCTCTCGCTACGTCCTCCTCAGCTTCACTCCTCCTCGCTTCACATCCTCTCGCTTTACATCCTCCTCGCTTCCTCCTCCTCGCTACGTCCTTCCCAGCTACGTCCTCCTCGCTTCATCCTCCTCCTACATCCTCCTCCTTCACATCCTCCTCGCTACATCCTCCTCGCTTCGTCCCTCCTCCCCATCCTCCCCTTCATCCTCCTCGCTACATCCTCCTCCTTCATCCTCCTCGCTTCATCCTCCTCCCTTCACTCCTCCTCAACTACATCCTCCTCGCTACATCCTCCTCCTTCATCCTTCCCTTCGTCCTCCCCCTACATCCTCCCCTTCATCCTCCCCTTCGTCCTCCTTCCTCCTCCTCGCTACATCCTCCTCTCACATCCTCCCCAGCTACATCCTCGCTTCCTCCTCCCTTTGTCCTCCTCGCTTACATCCTCCTCCTTCACGTCCTCCTCGACTACGTCCTCCCCCTTCACATCCTCCCCCTTCATCCTCCCTGCACATCCTCCTCGGCTTCATCCTCCCCAGCTACATCCTCCTCGCTTCATCCTCCTCGCTTCGTCCTCCCAGCTACATCCTCCCCACTTCATCCTCCCCTCCTTCATCCTCCTCGGCTTCATCCTCCCCCTTCATCCTCCCCACCTCTTCATCCTCCTCCTTCATCCTCTCGCTACATCCTCCTCCTTCATCCTCCCTCCTTTCATCCTCTCCTTCCCTCCTCCTCCTTTCATCCTCCCCCCTTCACATCCTCCCCCCTTCATCCTCCCCCTTTCCATCCTCCCCCCCTTCCCATCCCTCCCTCCCCCCTACATCCTCCCCCTTTACATTCTCCCTCCCGCTTCATCCTCCCCCCCTTCCCCATCCTCCCCCAGCTTCATCCTCCCCGCTTCCACATCCTCCCCCACTTCTGTCCCCTCCCCCTTTGTCTCCCCATACATCTCCTCCCCAGCTTCCCCGTTCTCCTCGCTTCTGTCCTCCCCAGCTACATCCTCCCCAGCTTCATCCTCCCCACTTCATCCTCCCCCACTTCTGTCCTCCTCGCTACCTCATCCTCCCCAGCTACATCCTCCCCAGCTACATCCTCCCCCTTCATCTCCCTTCCCATCCTCCTCAGCTTCATCCTCCCCCTTCCCCTCCCCAGCTACATCCTCCCCAGCTTCATCCTCCCCCTTCCCATCCTCCCCGGCTACATCCTCCCCTTCCCCATCCTTCCCCATCCTCCTCCTTTCATCCTCCCCAGCTACATCCTCCCCCTTCCCCATCCTCCCCAGCCATCCTCCCCCTTCTACATCCTCCCCCTTGTCCTCCCCCTTCATCCTCCCCTTGTTCCTCCCTCACTTCTCTCCTTCCCCATCCTCCCCAGCTACGTCCTCCCCAGCTACATCCTCCCCTTCCATCCTCCTCTCCTTCATCCTCCCCAGCTACATCCTCCTCCTTCCACATCCTCCCCTTCATCCTCCCCAGCCCACATCCTCCCCCCACTTCATCCTCCCCACTTCCATTCTCCCTCGCTTCATCCCTCTCCCTTCATCCCTCCCCAGCTTCCCCTCCTCCCCACTTCATCCTCCCCCCTTCATCCTCCTCCTTCATCCTCCCCTTCCCATCCTCCTCCTTCATCCTCCCCCGCTTCATCCTCCTCGCTTCCTCCTCCCCTTCATCCTCCTCCTTCCACATCCTCCCCCTTCCCATCCTCCCCCTTCCCATTCTCCTCTTTCATCTCTCCCTTCATCCTCCCCTTCCCCTCCCTCCCCACTCACATCCTCCCCAGCTTCATCCTCCTCGCTTCCCATCCTCCCCAGCTACATCCTCCTCATTACATCCTCCCCAGCATCCTCCCCCTTCATCCTCCCCTTCGTCCTCCCCATACCTCTCCCCTTCGTCCTCCCCAGCTTCGTCCTCCCCAGCTTCACGTCCTCCCCAGCTACATTCTCCTCCTTCCACATCCTCTCCTTCATCCTCCCCAGCTACCTCCTCCCCCTTCATCCTCCCCCTTCCCATCCTCCCTCTGACTTCATCCTCCCCAGCTACATCCTCCCCTCCTTCCCACATCCTCCCCCTTCATCCTCCCCTTTACATCCTCCCCCTTCCCCATCCTCCCCATCCTCCCTTCGTCCTCCCCATACATCCTCCCCCTTCCCCATCCTCCCCACTTCATCCTCCTCCCTTCCGTCCTCCCCCTTCATCTCCCCTCCTTCGTCCTCCCCCTTCATCCTCCCCTTTCATCTCCCCAACCTCATCCTCCTCACTTCATCCTCCCCTTCCCATCCTCCCCTTCCTACCTTCCCCATCCTCCCCTTCCCCATCCTCCCCAGCTACATCCTCTCTCCTCTCCCTTCATCCTCCCCTTCATCCTCTCCAGCTTCATCCTCCCCTTCACGTCCTCCCCTCGCTGCATCCTCCCCGCTTCAGTCCTCCCCTTCCCCGTCCTCCTCAGCTACATCCTCCTCGCTTCATCCTCCCCTTCATCCTCCTCCTTCGTCCTCTCCCTTCTGTCCTCCCGCTACATCCTCCTCGCTTCGTCCTCTCCAGCTACATCTCTCGCTCATCCTCCCCACTTCTACTCCTCGCTTCATCCTCTCCCTTCCCATCCTCCCCCAGCTACGTCCTCCCCTTCATCCTCCCCAGCTACATCCTCCTCCTTTCTACATCCTCCCAGGTAATTCTCCCAAATGTTCTCCCCAGTTACCTCCTCCCCAGTTACGTCCTCCCCAGGTAAGTTCTCCCCAGCTACGTCCTCCGCACCACCGTAAATATGTAATATTCCTCCCCAACAGCATTCTCCTCAACAACCCCCTTCATCCTCCCCACAACACATCCTCCCCACAGCATCCTCCCCTTCATCCTCCCCAGCTACATTCTCCCCAACAGCATCCTCCCCAGCTACATCCTCCCCAGCTATATTCTCCCCAACAGCTTCCTCCCCAACAGCATCCTCCCCAGCTACATTCTCCCCAACAGCATCCTCCCCGGCTACATCCTCCCCGGCTACGTCCTCCCGGCTACGTCCTCCCCAGCTACGTCCTCCTCGTCTACGTCCTCCTCGCTACGTCCTCCCCAGTTGCCTCTCCCCAGCTACGTCCTCCGCACCACCGTAAATAATAATGATATTCCTCCCCAACATCATCCTCCCCAACATCATCCTCCCCAGCTACATTCTCCCGAACAGCATCCTCTCCACCTACGTCTTCCCCAACAGCATATCCCCTAACAGCTCTGGTAATAGGGATGATGACGTTCCTCCCCAGGGTGGTTGATCAATGCTCCCCAGACGAGGACTACATCACCCTCGCTGGGGGCTGAAAGTCTGTAGGCTGGGGACAATTGTGTTCATTGTGTGTTTTATTGTTCAACATGACGTGATTTGACGGCCACTCAGGAGTCTCATTTACATATGGATGTTCTCTCCGGCGTGTCTGTTGGGGAGGTGGGGGAGGGATGTGAGACGATGGGGGTGACGTGGGGTGTTGGAGGTGTTGGGGATGGGTTAGAGGTGGCGTGGGGCTGGAGGTGGGTTGGAGCGAGTTGGATGGATATGTCGGGGTTAGGGGGGTTGTTTAGGAGGAAGAAGAGGGGAGGAGTAAAATTGTACAATAAGTAAGAGAAGGAGGAAGGGGGAGGAGAGGAAGAGAAAAGGGGAAGGGGGAGGGAGGGAGAGGAAGGGAGGAGTAGGAAGGGCAGGGAGAGGAACTGGATATTTAATATTGGACAGACAATTTCTCACAGGCGAGTACAATTTCCTATTTATCCTCTGAGGCGCGAGGAGGAGGAGGAGTAGGAGGCGTGAGGATGAGGTGGAGGAGGCGTAAGGTGAAGGAGGAGGAGGAGGTGAAGGAGGAGGTGTGAGGTAAAGGAGGTATGAGGTGAAGAAGGCGTGAGGTGAACGAGATGTGAGGTGAAGGAGGAGATGTGAGGTGAAGGAGGAGATGTGAGGTGAAGGAGGAGGTGTGAGTGAAGGAGGTAGGTGTAAGGTGAAGAAAGTGTGAGGCAAAGTAAAGCCCTTCAGTGCCACAGACAGACAGACAGACAGACAGAAAATGAAGTTAGATCAGGTGAAGTTGGGTTAAGTTTGAGTTAGGCTACGTTAGGTTAGGGTAGGTTAGATCCTTGGTTAGGGTTAGGTTAGGTTAGGTTAGGTTAGAGTAAATGCTGGATCAGGGTACAACTATTCGTGGGTTCCGTTCATGTGCACTGAACTAGATACATTGTTTTCCGTGATTTTAATTTACCGTCGTAATGGAATGGAAATGCAACTGAATTGTTTTTGCTTCTTTTTTTTTCGTTTTTACTTTATGCACACATGGTGGTGGCAGCTGGGGCGAATTTTTTCTATACCTTTACTCTGTGTGTGTGTGTGTGTGTGTGTGTGTGTGTGTGTGTGTGTGTGTGTGTGTGTTTAATGGTTGATAGAATTATGCATTACTAACCTTGATACCCGCTTAAAGACCTTAGTTGTTGAAGCGCAGTAATAACATCATAACAACAACGACTTTCTCCCTCCCTTCCTCCAACAGCAAATTCTATCTCTTTCCTCCCTTCATCCATATCCTCCCTTTCTCCCTCCCTCCCTCCAACAGCAAATTCTCTCTCTTCCCTCCACCTTCTCCTTCCTCCATCTTCCTCCTTCCACCAAATTTTTTTCTCCTCCCTTTCTCCTCCTCCTCCAACAGCAAATTCTCTCTTTCCCTCCACCCTCTCCCTTCCTCCATCTTCTCCTTTTCTCCCTCCCTTCAACAACTACTTCTATTCCCCTCCCCGCCTTCATTTCCTCCCCTTCTCGTTCCGTACCCTCACTCTGTCTCTACCCCTCCCTTCCACTTCCTCCTCTCCTCCCGCCCTCCTCGTCCTCACACAAGAGGAGTGACGCCCCACCACCATGGCCCCTAATAGAGTCCTCACCCGGCCCTCCTGACTAGGGGAGGGAAGGCGTGCAGGTGACACCACACACACACACACACACACACACACACACACACACACACACACACACACACACACACACACACACACACACACACACCCCATCGCAGTTATTTGCAGAAAATATAAAATACCGTGTTGCTAATGCTTCTTCGTATTCATTTACTAAACACAGCTTCATTACTGAAAACAGTGACTATTATTTTAATTGTTATTATTATTAAGGAAAGCTAAAAAATTCTGCGTTCCTCAGCAAAATTTTATTTAATACAAAACTATCGCCAGAAATTATCAGCCCACAGATAGACACAATCCACACTAAGAGTTGTCATACTTGTCAGGCAGTTCATTGATCCCGGGTTCGAATCCCAATTAAAGAAACATTGTGTGACAGACTAGCAGTATTCACCATCTCCTCATTGCTTGTTACAACTTCACTCGTCCACAAATATCAGACCAGAGAGAGAATATGTATAAAATATACCAAACAATCTGAGATGCGTGACACCAGGTCCAGGTGGATGATGCCCTGGGTTAGTCCCCAGGTGTAACAGACCACCAAAATGTATAAAATGTAGACATGTACAAACGGACACACAGAAGCAGTAGTTGACACGTACACACAAAAGATGAAGACACGTACACTCGATAGAGGGGAAAATAACACAAATGGAGAGAGGGAGGCAGATGGTAAGGGTCAATCTCTATTGTTATGTGTGATGGCTTCCCTCCCTCCCTCCCTCAACTGTTGCGTCCTAGAGGGTCCTCACACCTCCCTCCCTCTTGGTTAGTCCACCATCAATATTCTCGTACTGTACTTCACTCATAGCACAAGGTCACTATATTCGTATCTATAAATGACCCACACATAGTTATAACTTAATTCCTAACAAAAGTGAATGTCAGCAACAAATTTACAAGTCTCCAGTCCGGTTAATTTCACAGTTTAATGTCAATTCTCCTGCTGGGGGTGTTGGAGGAGGGGAATCAGCCGGGTGTCATGACCTCGACGTCTCATGGTTATACAGCGTTTAATACACATCCATGCTGGCACCTACGAGTCCTTCAACACACACACACAGAAAACCTGACACACTTGTTGCACCTTTCCCTGGGGCCACAACACACCACTAACAGAATATTCTTCATCCTCTCTCCCGCAGCCTTCAAGAAACTTCCAGCAAAACTGTTCTGTGAAAAAGTCATCAGAAATCCGTGTCTGAACTAGGCTGTGTGGCGAATAGAAGCTCCAGGGTCCCGCGGGTATAGTTCAATGTGAGGTGGCAAAACAGTGTCTCTGTTTTCGATGTACACCAGAAGATTATGGGTGGCTTGATAATGTACTGAACACTCCTGAATAATGTACCTGTATTAGTGTCTTTTATTTGTTAATGAATTGAGGAAAACTAAAGAAATAATAGAATACTGTCATTAAGAACAAAATTGCTTTACCATGGAAACACTGCTGAGAGTAAGGATTAATAAAATATAAGAGTGTATATTTTCTTGCTATGTGGGTGGTCACACTACAATTACTCTGGCAGTCTTATTCCCTTATACCCATAAATACATATTTGAAAATACAGCACCCAGACCAGACGGCGGAAAAAGATTGCGATTACGTGTTGCCCAATAAACACGGTGGCGGGCAGCGGTCATGGTGTTAGGTGGTGGTAGTGAGGGCTGGCCTGACGCTGTCGTGGTCTATCTCAACCATCACACACACACACACACACACACACACACACACACACACACACACACTCACACACACACACACACACACACACACACACACACACACACACACACACACACACACACACACACACACACACACTCACTCTCTCTTAACTTAATTTTTTGGGGGATATGAGAAACCTAAGATAATCCCTCTTGTAGTTTATACTGTATATATTATGGCTTAAGCTCATCAAGATGGAATCTGCGGTGTCAATGCCGTAAATGAAGGCAATAAAAAGCGTATCGTGCCAACACTTCACCCCTAATACAAACCTTGCCAACACCACAACCCCTGATACACACCTTGCCAACACCACAACCTCTGATACACACTTGCCAACACCACAACCCCCTGATTACTAATAATTCTGCTTTCAACACCACAACCCCTGATACACACCTTGCCAACACCACAACCCCAATACACACCTTGCCAACACCACAAATTTCTGACACACACCTTGTAAAACACCATACAACCCCTGATACACACCTTGCCAACACCACAACCCCCTGATACACACCTTGCCAACACCACAACCCCTGATACACACCTGCCAACACCACAACCCTGATACACACCTTGCCAACACTTCACCCCTAATACAAACCTTGCCAACACCACAACCCCTGATACACACCTTGCCAACACCACAACCTCTGATACACACCTTGCCAACACCACAACCCCTGATACACACCTTGCCAACACCACAACCCCTGATACACACCTTGCCAACACCACAACCTCTGATACACACCTTGCCAACACCACAACCCCTGATATGCACCTCACACACCACAACCTCCTGATACACACCTTGCCAACACCACAACCCCTGATACACACCTTGCCAACACCACAACCCCTGATACACACCTTGCCAACACCACAACCCCTGATACACACCTTGCCAACACCACAACCCCAGATACACACCTTGCCACACCACCAACCCCTGATACATACCCCAAGCCAACACCACAACCCCTGATACACCTTTGCCAACACCACAACTCCTGAGATACACACCTGCAAACACCACAACCCTGATACACACCCTAAGCCAACACCACAACCCCTGATACACACCTTGCCAACACCACAACCCCTGATACACACCTTGCCAACACCACAACCCCTGATACACACCTTGCAAACACCACAACCCCTGATACACACCTTGCAAACACCACAACCCCTGATACACACCTTGCCAACTATTTTCGGATGATACTAAATGTTACATAATAATTCCATGAGATAAATGTACAGTATTTATTAGGTGACACTAAGAGAGCTCAGGCCATGCCAATATTGTTATTATTATCGACTACGTATCATAATTTTTCTGGTTAAATAAACTTTTCCAATATCAATATCAACACCAAAACCCCTGATTCGACCCGTGCCAACACTGCACTGAACTCCTGATTCGAACCCTTATACTGAGTCAGTTATCACCCTCCATAAGCTACCTGATCCCCCGTGGCCCCGTCCTAATCCCTTATTTATTGCAGTTCAACTCTTAAGACGTGCACCTTCAAGGAACTCCTCGTCTATACTGCTCACACAACGCTCGGTTATATGTGTACAAAAAAAAATCACAATCATTATTTTCTTTTCGGTTATATATTTGTAAAATAATCCAAATAGCAATTTACATTTAAGGTTTCACTATATGTGTAAACAGAATACAATTCATAATTTACATTTCACTTTCATCTGTACGTGTAAAAGAATCCAACATGCAATTTACCTTTTAAGCCCCGCTTGGCAAAGAATGTAAAAAAAACCTATTTCACTTACATTAATCCACAAACGCTATTCTTTCTACAAGGGAGAGATGAACTGGCAGTGTAGGGAAGGAAGGGGCGGGGGGGTAAGGCTATCAGAACGAGGAAGGGAGGGTAAGGGTTTCAGAAGGAGGGAGCGAGGGAGGGTAAGGCTATCAGAAGGAGGGAGGGGCGGCAAGAGAATCGGAGAAAGGGAGGGTAAGATTATCAGAAGGAGGGAGGGTAAGGCTATCAAAGGAAGAGAGGGAGGGTAAGGCATTCAAAGGGATAAAGCTATCAAAGGAGGGAAGTTTTTAGTTTAGCAAATTTATTGACAAAGCTTGTAGTACAGTTTGCCTATTCTGAGTAATTCAGTCAGGAAAGGTAAGGTTATCTTAGGGAAGGAGGGAGGCAGGGTAAGGTTATCTTAGGGAAGGAGGGAGGCAGGGTAAGGTTATCTTAGGGAAGGAGGGAGGCAGGGTAAGGTTATCTTAGGGAAGGAGGGAGGCAGGGTAAGGTTATCTTAGGGAAGGAGGGAGGCAGGGTAAGGTTATCTTAGGGGAAGGAGAGGCAGGTTATCTTAGGGAAGGAGGGAGGCAGGGTAAGGTTATCTTAGGGAAGGAGGGAGGCAGGGTGAGTTATCTTAGGGAAGGAGGGAGGCAGGGTAAGGTTATCTTAGGGAAGGAGGGAGGCAGGGTAAGGTTATCTTAGGGAAGGAGGGAGGCAGGGTAAGGTTATCTTAGGGAAGGAGGGAGGCAGGGTAAGGTTATCTTACGGAAGGAAGCAGGCATGGTAAGGTTATCATCCCAGAATACCGATATGAAAGAACTTTGGTCGGGTCAGCATTTTTCTGTCCTCATCCAAGAGAGATGATCCAGCCAGGAAGGGAAGGCGGGAGGTAGGGGCTAGCTGCTGCAAGTATGATGCGTGTGTATGCACATATAATAATATAATGGTTGACCCTCGTGTACGAGGATGACCGGTCCTAGGGCCACCTAGCGTGAATTTATTTAAGATGTAGAAGCTGTTACCAATACAGCAACCACACCTTGAGTTAACGAGCTGCAAGACCCAGTGTCAAGGAATAGTCCGAGAAGACCGGACAACTCGCCAACTGCACTGGCTAACCATTACTCCGACACACAATTCGCAAATCGATTAACATCTAGGTTCCCTATTACTGCTGAGTAGACAGAGGCAAATGGTGTAAAAATAAATACCCAAAAGTAGTTTTTTTTTTTTTGCTGGTCAAGCTCCTACCGAGGGCTAGCTAGACCCCCGGACAACTCTTTCGGAGCTCGACCAGCACGTTCGTATTTGTATTATCATCTCGACTTAATTATATGTTACAAAGTCACTTCACAGTTTGTCAATGTTCTATTTAATAATATTTACTTATTCTAAGATAAATGTCAACAAATAAGTGACTTAAATAATACAAAAACAAACAAATATAAAAATGGTAATTCACCAAATATATTATATGTTACACTAAATAGGGAATAATTGGCCATTTGTGATAACTTCTATGTATTTATCTTTTGGGGGAAGTTTTGACTGGCCATACACGATCCTGTAGATCATACATTTACATATAAATGAATACCTTCATACAAAACGTGACCTGACCTGACCTGACCTGACCTGACCTGACCTGACCAAACCTAACCTAACCTAACCTGCTTAAAGTATAATTTAGCCATCATATGACAGTAAACGACGTTTTAACTGAAACAGATTATATTTTAACCCTATACGAATTAATCTTAATTAAGTTGAAGTAGTAAAACCAAAAGGCTGTCTCTATTTGACTAAATCATATTAGGTATTAATAAATTGTTTAATATAAAACTTAAACTAAGTTAACCTAACCTTAATGAATATTACCTAAGTGTTGTTTTATTGTTTTAAATACAGGATAATGATCATGGGTGATATAATATTATGATATATTCTAAAAAATGTAAATGTCAACATAAGTTTGGGAGAAAAACAATTAAATCTAAAGTTACTCAAAACAAGAGTAAAGACTTAAACTATACAGATGAGAGGAAAACAAATACCAGTAATAAGTACAAGTAATAAATAACTAAATAAACCCTGAAGTCGATTAACATCGAGGTTCCCAATTACTGCTGGGAAGACAGAGGCAAATGGCGTCAAGAAACTTGCCCATAGTTTCCCTCCTGCCCGGGGATCGAATCCAGGTCCATTCGCTTGCGAGGCGAGCAGGCTCACACACACACACTGACATCTAGCATAATTTGTCATAATAAAAACTAAATTGCACTCGGCCCACGCACACGTCCACCCACACGCAAAACTCATAAACTAGTCCTGTGATCTGAAGCTTTTAATTATCCAAATTCACTTCCTACACCGAGGCTGAACACTGGGAGTTTTAATCAACAGCTAAAGTGATAACAGACATACAAAAATATCATATTATAATGGCCCGTCTAATGACCCCTAGATGTGGTTAGATGAATTTGATTTCCCGTTTATTATTTATGTATTGTAACCTGACTCGAATGGTGTATAATTATAGGTCATCATCTTCATCAGCGATCATCAATATCATCTCCGGTATTGGTATTATTATTATTATTATTATTATTATTATTATTATTATTATCATTATTATTATTATAATTCAAGCGAGAACTTCCTCCCACAAGAGACCGAGGCGAAAGGCATGACAATAATAGAGCTGATGCAATGTTGTCATCCTCTGGAAACACCTGTAATGTTGTTTCCTGTTAATATGATCTTAACTACACTCACAGGTAACTCCAGGTCACCTACAACCCACCACTATCCTACCTGTCTCGGTACCCCGTAGTCCCTCCTTGTTCCCTGCCCTCGTCCACCAGGTGAGTGCAGCAGCTGTAATGTCATCCTTACCCTCTCTACCTGGTGTCCTGATCTCCCTGGTGTCCTGATCTCCCTAGTGTCCTGATCTCCCTAGTGTCCTGATCCCCCGGTGTTCTGAACTCTCTAGCGACATGATCTCCCTGGTGACCTGATCTCTCAAGTGACTTGATCTCCCTGGTGTCCAAATCCCCCTGGTGCCCTGAACCCACTGGTGATCTGATCCCCTTGGGTGTCTTGATCTCCCTGGTATCCTGATCTCCCTGGTGTCCTGATCCCCCTGGTGACCTGAGATCCCTTGTGTCCTAATCTCCCTTGTGTCTTGACCTCTCGAGTGACCTGATCTCCCTGATGGCCTTATCTCCCTGGTGACCTGATCTCCCTAGAATACACAAGTTACTGACGCTAACCTCAAGCTGATAAACCACCTCATAAGTCATCACGTCTCCTGAATTTTTTCCCCACGTCTTTTTGTTCATACAGCGATCGTCTCTCCCTCAGCTACGTCCTCCAGAAAAAAAAATACCCCCACGAGCTAAAGATATGTCGTTGTTTGAGTCAAATAATTTAAACCTTTTCGTTGGTATAGTAAGAGAGAGACAGTGACGTCCCCTGACCACTAAATTGTATGGCCAATCTCAGCAAAACACGCCATTCCAACATACGAAGCCATTTAGGTCGGCGTTATATTTGACACCGGCTTAGAGCGACGCGTGCCATTTAAGTACAATGGCTTTCTCCCCCCTTCTTTATTATTCCCCGGCATCATCACCATTACCGGAGGCATGGTTATTATCCTAGATTTTGTTATTATCCGGCGTCGTTATAGAGGGTGGGAGGCATGATGACCCGAGGAGGCAGTTGGCCACAGTGAGAGTCCAGCTGACGATGTTGTCTCTCGTCCTTCCTCAACACAGTCACCGTTCACTCTTGGCTGCCTATATTCTGGTGATCGCCGTCTATCCGTCAGTATTCCTACATTATATATAACTCGTTAACACAACCAGTGGCCACCCTGGTACTGTCACCCCTTCATCATCTAAGTCTGGGAAGGCAAGGATGAACTCCGCTGCTTCCCTGTTAGGCGCTGTAACACTTTACCACTTCGCATTACACAGGCTGCAAGCAGGTGCCTAATAAACTAGCCCCCGTACCTGCTTGGGGCGATTATGAATATGTCTGTCCGTCCATGAGAGAATTATTTTATCGTTCAAATAAGACAGACAGATACTCCAAACACTCTCCACCTCGCACGCACGCACGCACGCACGCACGCACGCACGCACACGCACGCACGCACAGCTTCTAACCTATAGAACAAGAAACAAACAAACCCCTTCAACCATCTGCCACCCAAACATCATAACTGTCTACCTTTTGACTCACTCTTCTCCTTCTTTACACGTATTCTAAAGTTTGAATGAGGAAGAGTGAAGGGGGGAGGAAGGGTGAAGGAGGGAGGAAGGGTGAAGGAGGGAGGAAGGGTGAAGGAGGGAGGAAGGGTGAAGGAGGGAGGAAGGGTGAAGGAGGGAGTAAAGGTGAAAGAGGAAGGAAGGGTGAAGGAGAGAGGGAGGGAGGGTTAAGGAGTGAGGGGGGTGAAGGGGGGAAGAAGAATGAAGGAGGGAAGAAGGAGAGAAGAAAGATGAAGGAGGGAGGAAGGATGGGTGAAGGAGGGAGGAAGGATAAGTGAAGGAGGGAGGAAGGAGGGAGGAAGGATGGGTGAAGGAGGGAGAAGGGGTGAAGGAGGAGGATGGGTGAAGGATGGAGAAGGATAGGTGAAGGAGAGAAGAAAGATGAAGGAGGGAGGAAGGATGGGTGAAGGAGGGAGGAAGGATAGGTGAAGGAGGGAGGAAGGATGGGTGAAGGAGGGATGATGGGTGAAGGATGGAAGTAGGGTAAAGAAGAGAAGACGAGAGAAAGGGTGGGAGGGGAGAGGAGGATTTCACCCCCACTCCTCCACCAAGAAACTATTGTACGGTCAGCTTGAGGTGAAGTGAGTAGTACTAAGTGAAGCTCAGGGAGGAAATAAGGGACACTACCCCTTAATACAGGTACACCTATGGGTTAATATCCCATTATTCCACCTGCCAGTACGTTACCTTCCAGGGATTTAATCAAGTTGGGGGCGTAGGGGAGGGGGATGGGGAGGGGGAGGGGAGGGGAGGGAGGAGGGGGAGTGGGCTTTCATTAATTGAATTTAATTAGCCAGAGGTACTTAGTGAACCACCCTCCTGAAGATGACTCAAGGGAGAGAGGTGAAGGAGGGGCCAAGTAAGAGAGAGCGATGAGGAAGTAGGAAAGGAGGGGGAGGGAGGTAGGTGAGAGAGGTCTATTAGGAAGAAGGGAACGAGTAGGAGAAAGAGGAGAGGAGGAAGAGATGGGAGGAGGAGAGGGAAGGAGAGGAGGAGAGGAGGAGGGGGAGGAAGGGAGGAGGAGAAGGAGAGGGGAGAAGGAGGGGAAGGGGAATGGGAAGAGATGGCGAGAAAGAGGGGAAGAGGTGGAGGAGAGGAGGGAAAGGAGGGATATGAGGAAATGAGGAGAGAAGAGGGGTGGGAGGGGGAGGAAGTGAGGGGGAGGAAGAAGTGAGGGGGGAGGAAAAGAGGGTGAAGGGGTTGGGAGGTAGCGAAGGAGGAGATGATGGGGAAAGGAGCAGGAGAGAGAAGGAGGAGAAGGATAAGAAGCTGGTTGAAGAGACGGTGGGAAGGAGAAGAATGTATGGGAGTATGGGAGGGGGAGGATAAGAATGTAAAAGGGGGAATAGGGAAATAGCAAGAAAGAAGGTGGAAGAGAGAGAGAGGATAAAAAATGAAATGGAAAGTGAGGAAGAGGGCGATGTAAGGGAGAGATGAGGAGAAAACAAGATAGGACTAGCAAGAGGAGGAAGGAAGAGGTATGTAAGGGAGGGGAAAGATGAGGAGGAGGAGAAGCACGAGGAAGGAAGGAAGGAAGGAAGGAAGGAAGGAAGGAAGGAAGGAAGGAGGACGAGGAGGTAAGTATAGAACGAGGAGGGAGGTGGACGTTCCAAGACATGACATCTATTATTTACAAAGGAGCTCCCACTGATACCCTCAACTGTAGGCCTACAGAGGCACGAGAGAGATTTGTTTACAATGGCCTTTCCTCTGGTGAACCTACAACGGCACGAGAAATCTGAGATATACACATAAATGATGCATCCACTACTAAGCCTACAGTGATATGGGACAGTGGACTATTTTTTTTTTTTTTTCATCGGAACTCTCACTAGTGGCCCAGACTGGTAGGCAAAACAATGGTAGACTGGACAGTGAGGTATATACCATTAGGTCTACCGCCGCATGACACAGCGAGATAATTACAATGCTACCAGTGACAGACAGAAATCATCACAAGACAATGGCCCAACACCCTCCATGATCACCACCGACAAGCTTTCAGGGGTACGAAGATATCGACTATTATTCCACTGTTACTTACCCTGACAGACAGACTATATAAAAGCGTCAACAAATGAACTTATACCGTAGAATAAAGTCACCGTTATTCACCTCATCAACACGAAGAGGAAAGCCAATTTGACTGACGCTACGGCAATGAATATTAAATACCGAGTCTTCCTAATTAAACTCAGTGAATTGAAATAAAGTTCTAGAGTCAATCCCATTCATACTGTTACTATAAGCAGGTAAGAGGGGTAGGGGAGAGGAGGGAGGGGGAGGGTGAGAGAAAAGGGGTGGGAGGAGAAGGTGGAGTGGTGGGAGAGGGAGAGGGTGGGATGAGATGGGAGAGAGTGGGAGGAGGAGAAGGAGTGGGAGGAAAGGGGTGGGAGGAGAAGATGGAGTGGTGGGAGAGGGAGAGGGTGGGATGAGATGGGAGAGAGTGGGAGGAGGAGAAGGAGAGGGTGAGAGGAGAGGAGGTGAGAGGGTGGGAGGGAAAGGGAGGGTGGGGAGGAAAAGGGGGAGGGTAGGAGGAGAGAGGTATGGGAGAGGAACCGGAGCGGGTGGGAGGAGAGGGAGGATTTAGAAGGAGTGGGAGGGGTGGGAAGAGAGGGACAGAGTGGGAGAAGGAGGGAGGAGAGGGAGGAGAGGGAGATGGGAAGGAGGGTAGGGAAAGAGAAGAAATGGGAAGGAAGACGGGAAAGAGATGGGATGGAGGATGGGAAAAAGGGGATGGGGAAAGGGAGAAGATAGGGAGGAGGACGGGAAGAGGGAGGAGATGTGGTAGGAGAGACACAGAAGGACGGGGAGATAGAGGAGATGGGGAGGAGTAGGGGGAGAAGGGGTGCTAGTTGGCCCTCTCAGTCGGGCTGTTTGATCCCGACACACCACCATTTCAGGAGTCGACCATCGCCATATAGATGATGAGGCTGGCCAATATCTCGAGCCCTGGCCCTCCTCACTCCTGCTGACAGAGGGCCAACTTGGCTCCCATCTGCTTTAATGACTCCCTCAGTATGGTATTGCTTTAAAGGAAGTCACATTCTACTTTATTGAGAAATTTTGGATCAATTGAAGATTAGACGCCGACACCTTAATTCACCTGATGATTAGACACCCTCATCTTATTTCACCTGATCATTAAACACCCTAACCTACCCTAACCCAACCCAACCTAACCTAACCTAACCTATCCTATCCTATCCTATCCTAACCTAACCTAACCTAACCTAACCTAACCTATCCTATCCTAACCTAACCTAACCTATCCTAACAACCCAAAACTAAATAGCGGTAAGGTTTTTATATCCGGCTTTATCACCAAGTTTGTAAGGCGGTGATCATCCTTAGCGGTACTGACACGAGGTTATATTAGTTTCTGTCTGACTGTAGTATTAGTGATAATATTCCCGTCGAGTGTCAGCACGTCTCCCAGCTGCGAACGTGTATTGATGTTATTCTTCAAAAATCATCCAATTCTTAAAAAAAATTTAAATCTTAACCAACATAATGAGTTTAATTAGCGGTATTGAAGCACATTCTGGCCTCCTGTGTGTGTGTTGACAAGCAAGTTGTCTTCCATCTACAGTGTTAAACTTCAATTGAAAAAAATGTATTCGGAACTTGAATGCACTACGTGCTGTACCAGACACCTGTATAAGCACAGGTGTGGTGTCGTCTGTGAGATAACAAGCCTCATAAAGGTGATGTGTGAGCCGGGAAGCATCACAACATACCTCAGACCCGTTACACCTAGTATACTGTACAGTGTAATGGACTTGACCCGCTCCATAGTCCTTTGATACACAAAGGTCGTTCAATATTAAGTTAGTCACTTCAAAAGCTCGATCGTCCAGTCTCTGTGACAGTAATCCCTTTATAACTTGCATCCATCACTTTATTACACAGAAACGGAACTGTTTAAAAATTACCTTAAGGTAAGAGTTGTCCCGTACAGTGTGTGGCCGGCACTGTACTTGACCGTCTTCATTTCACCCCCGAAAAGTTAGGTACCCAGGACACGACCAGCTACTCACGGGAGTTAAGAGACGAGCACTGTATCCACTCAGCCACCGCATCCCATCAAAGTAATTAGGAGAATTATGTCTTTAAGGTCAAAGGTCATGTTAAATAAATTATGGCGCACAATACATGTTTAAGGTCACGTCTATTACAAGTGACCTTTAACTTTGTATCTTATTTGGCCTACAGCCATCTACCACATTTCATAAAAAAATATATTTCACTCTCTCGCGCACGCACGCGCGCACGCGCACGCACATGCACATGCACACACACACACACACACACACACACACACACACACACACAGGGAATTCAATAACCCCTTCGTCCTTTATCCATAATCAAGTCAATCTTTATGTAATCCCCCACACTCAATTCTACCGCCATCGGGACCCCAATAATCTTAGGTTACGATCCCATAAATTCTCTTCTTTACTTTCCCATCGTAAAAAAGAGTATAATAATGTTACCAAGGGTGAAAGAGGAAAGTTTGGAGAGTTTGAAACACGAATAAAGTGAGTGAGTGAGTTAGCCAGGGTGACCTAAGGTTGGTCAAAACTTAGGGTGAGTGACTAATCTTGAATCCCGAGTTGACGGAGTTCCTTTCTTATATAGGGTGACTCAGAGCCAAGATGACTGAGTCTCCTCGAAACACAGGGTGAGTTAGTAAGTTTGAGACCCAAGTTAACTGAATCCGTTCCATACGTAGGGCGAGTGAGTCGTTTCGGTCAAAGGGCGACTAAGCTTACCTGAGATGCTAACCCAACCGAGTTATTGCTAATGTTCACTGGTATTTCTAGTCTCTAATTCATCACACACACATATGGGTAAAATATAAGGACCTAATCTAACCCTTTCAGTACGATGACTTAGCCTTTGAAAACGATAACACTACTCAAGGGGTGAAGTCATCGTAACGAACGGAATAAGTCATCATACTCGAGTCGTCGTAGTGAAGGGAATAAGTCAGCGTATGCAAGAGATAAAATCATAGTACTTAAGAATATAAATCATCGTACTCAAGTGGTTAAGTCATCGTACTCAAGGGCCTAAGTCATCGTACTCAAGGGCCTAAGTCATCGTACTCAAGGGCTCAAGTCGTCGTACTGAAGGGGTTAAAACACACCGTAATAACATTCTTGCCCGCACAGCACAGGTAGTTCTGGCATCTAATACACATGACAACCATTGTGACGGCACTTTTCTGGAGCAGGAAACTATCAGCAGCGTTAAGTGGATAACTACTGATGGGGATACATTATCGTGTAACAATATCCGGCTGACGGTGGCAGGCTGGTGGATCAATGTTATGTATGGTGTCGAGGGGGGGAAGGCCTTTAAACAGCTTCCCATATATGACTTCCCTTCCTTCTCTCTCTGATCCCACTAAAAAACTGTCTTCCCGATGTTTAATTCATCAGATATCCAGGATATTTAAGGTTAGTAGAGAGTTTGCTGTTCAATGGGGCATCAGCTGCGTTCTTGAAATTTCCTGTTTTGGATTCGATTTTGAGATAAGAAATAAAAAAGTGGAAATTCTGACCCTTTTTAATTGACGCATCCGGTTACATCCGGCAGGTGAGGCCTGATGGAGCAATACCTAATATGGTATATCATGGGAAGTCTTATCAGCTGCTTCAGTAATGACGTCACGGCATAGATAAAACATTACCAAGTTAATTTATGAAAAAAGTACAAACAAAGTAGAAAAAAAAAGTAAAATTTTTCCCATGTTTGAGTAATTCTATCTCAGTTGTTCTAGGCTGCTGGTGTATCAAAGCTGAGACATGACAATGGTTATGCAAGATCAAAATACATCAGTACTGTTGTCTGGACTTACTGAACCACTATACTTTTCTTTTCAAGCTCCGTCACCATCGACTCGGAAATAAGAGAAATGAGGCTCAACTGCAACTGTCAAAGAGATGAAAGAAATGCCAAAAATAAAAACAGCGAGAGAACAATACGTCTCACACCCCTCTTTCCCCCCCTCCACTACCCCATGTCCCCTCTCCACTACCCCCTCTTCCCCCCCTCCACTACCCCATGTCCCCTCTCCACAACCCCCTCTCGCCCATGTCATCATCTTCCTGCATGAAACAACAACTATCCCAAAACAAAACTCTGTCCAGAAACTCCTCCATCACTACACCAAACCCAGGACAAAGTGACTGATGGTTCAGCCGCTCGCTACACGTCACGAAATATCCTCAGTGAAAGGGAGTTGTGTACCAGTGAACAAATGGAGTCGGGAGTCATGTAGCGGCAGGGGGAAGGATATGGACCCGTGGTGGCAGGCGAGTATGACCGCTGTGTTAGAGAGACGTAGAGGTGAAGATACCGTGTTGACTGATAATCTTCAGTGTTGGCGGCAGGCGAGGAAATGAGTTTACATTCCTGATTCTCTAAAATAGTTAATTTTTTTTTTCTCCGTAAGTACAGATAATTGAATGAGTCTAGTTAGTCTCATTGCAATTTAGACGCCATCTTGGGTATCAATTTTTTTCGAGGGTGCAGATTAAGTGAGCCAGTATGATGCGCCGTGACAACTTCACTCTGAGGATGAATCTAACTTATGAATTTCCGAGAATCCAACCCGGAGTCCCTGGCAATGATGGCAGAGGAAAAGACGAACCCAGGACACCAACTCACACTTGAGTCATATAAATCAAATTTCCCAGTGACTAAGAACGCGAGGAGACATCAACTTACTGACTTGCTTCACCTACGACACAAAGACTATGATCAAAAGGTCATCGAAATTGGATTGAAACTACCTGTAACTACATACGCTCACTCATCACCACCTCCCCAGGAAAAACAAATAATGTCTGAATGCCTGAGAATCCGAGACCAGGCGAGTATGGCCAGTATGAGAGGGAAACACAAGGGTGAAGGTTGTGTACAGTCACCAGCGTCTTGGTGTAGGGAGGTAGTGGGAAGGAAACAAGACCTTGGAAGGAGTCGAATATAACCACTGTTCCAAGACGACACAAGAGTGACTTTATCATGAACCTCCATCAACACGACATAGATGGCCGGGGAAAATTCAGGACCAAGATGACAGACAAATATAACCATAATGTTAGGACGAAACAAGAGTAAATTTACCATATTCTTCCAGCGTACAGGTACAGGTGGCGGGGGAGGACGGCAGACGGGCTTGGGGAGATCGTCTCTATTTACAGGTGTGACGAAGCGGTGATAGGGAGAGGGTGTGTGCTGGAGTGTGCTATACGAGGCACCTGGTCCACCTCCTCCCACCACGCCAGCCAAGGTAGGAGTGTCTCAGGTGAAGGCTGAGAATAACATACACACTTACACTGTTTGGCATTATCATGTACTTCAATGATTTAGTGTGAAGTTTCGAGTTTATTTAGTTAATGTTTTACTTTATAAATATTAACAGTAGTCATTGAGGATTCTGGCCGCGGGACAGCGAGCCTTCTTCGACATCAGGATTTTTTATCCCATGGCCGCATGTCACCGTAACTTAGCTCTCGATGCTGCACACAGGAGGAACGAGAACGACAAGATAAGGGCATATGGGGAGAGAATTCAGAACGTTGATAAGGCAGCTTCATTCCTCTAGTGGGATGGGACCAAGAGCAAGATGCTTCTACACCAGACTCGCGGAGGTGCTATCCGAACAGAAGCAGCAGCCCAGAAGTTATGTTACAGCCTGGATGAGATGTCAACTGTCCTTCTCTCTCCTTAGGTCTGCTTTGCTCTGCCTCAGGGGAACGAGAGCATCGACCCCAAAGCCGACAACAGTTGCAGATATTGACTATGAGGCAACAGTCACTGAATGCCGCATAGATCTGCGGCTTAACTAACTCAACACAGCTAGGGTAGCTACTTATGTATTAGAATATTTAATTTTAAAGTCATTGAGTGCCTCGTAAGTAGTGTTAATAATTACTAGCATGTATTATATGTTCTACCTGTAATATTTTTTATACTTAATGATAAAAAATAAAACCTGCTAAATTTCTATTATCTTAATTATATAGACTGAAAAAAATATGCATAAGTGTTCATAGTATATTATATAAATCAAGACAGACAGACAGACAGACAGACAGACAGACAGACAGACAGACAGAGACAGACTTACAATGTTATTTCACTACCGTACGAACAACCACTACACCCTAAGTACCTACGAGACTCGGGAAGCTTCAGGACGGCGACGACGACAACAACAACAAACAGAAGCGGAACGACTTTACCACTAAAATATAACGCTACTAACTCCACCGTGGCAGAAATCCCTAATTGTTGGGGCGGTAATCGGAAGTTGGTGTTGTTGGGGGTAATGTGGGAGAAGGAAGAGAGGGGTAAGGAGGTGGAAGAAGAGGGAGAGGGTAGGAGAGGTGGAAATTGTAGAGGTGGATGAAGAGGAGGGCAAAGAGGAGATTGGAAAGAGGGAAGAAGTGAAAGAGGAGGAAGGGGGAGAAGTGAGAGAAGGAGAATGAGAGAGACGAAGAGAAATAAGAAGGAAAAGGAGGAGGAAGGGGAGAAGTGAAAGAGAAGGAAGGGGAGAAGTGAAAGAGGGAGAAAGAAAGAGAAGAAGAGGAAGAAAGGACAAAGAGAGAAGAGTAGAAAGAGGAGAAAAGTGAAGAAGAAAGTAGTGAAGCGAGAGACAGGGAATAAAAAAAGTGATGATGGGAAAAAAGAAAATATAAGGACAAGGAAGAGAAGAGTAAAAAGACGAAGAAGAGAACGAGAAGAGGAGGAGCGGAAGGACACGAAAGAGCAGAAGGGGAAGAGCAGAAGGAGGAAAGGAGAGGAGGAGGTGGGTGTCGGGAGGAAAAGGAGGAAGTGGTTGATAGGGGGAAGGAAGAGGAGGAGGAGGAGAAGAGGGAAAGAAGAACAAAAGGTGGCGGTGGATGAAGTGAGGAAGAGGAGAGCGTAGAGGGAGGCAGAAAGAGGAAAAGGGAAGGGGAGATGTTAATGGGAAGGTTGGAGGGAGGAAAATAATGACGCCAGGAGGCAAAGGAATAATAATAATAATAATAATAATAATAATAATAATAATAATAATAATAATAATAATAATAATAATAATAAGAAGAAATAAAACCAGAAAGGAAGGAAGAAGGAAGACTGTGATAAAACACTGAAAGAACAACAATACTAAAAAAAACCCAACTTGAAACATTACCACAACGTAAGGGGCGTAAGGACGTCAGCCAGGAAATAAAAATTATAATGGTTGAAAAATACAACTCAAATCACCTTAGAAAGTCACATCAAGAGAATACAAAAAAAAAACTAAGTAAAGGACGGGGGAGGAAGAAAAGAAATGAGAAAGATGTGTGAGGAGAAGAAAAAAAATACAAGGGAAAGTGACAACAAAAGAAAAGTTAGAAGAAAGAATTGTTATCCTCCATCAGAGAAAGTGCTTAAAGGGGAGAAAACTTAGAGAGAGAGAGAGAGAGAGAGAGAGAGAGAGAGAGAGAGAGAGAGAGAGAGAGAGAGAGAGAGCCAACAAAGGGGTAATAAACAAACATGAATTATTCCTCACTCAGATGTACAATGACACAAAAAAACAAAAGAATTAAGAGATATTTCCAAGTATTTTTTTTTCATTATAGCAAAGACGGTTTAATATCATAGCTGTTCTGACTCCCATTAATAACTAGAGGACAGATTTAACCCCAGGACATAATCACTATTCCCCGCTAGTACTGATGGGAGCAGAGGCTGAATAGATAAAGGACTCTCGCCTCACGTTCATTAGGGTATAGACTATAGATGGTTCGCGCCCAAGATACTCCACCCACCTCCCAAGTCGACCCAGGTGTGGATGGGTACCTTGATTCTCAGTTGAGGAAGTGATGGCAGTCAAGTGCAGTATCCACCACACTGAGGTTTACCCACACTGACATTAACAGTTCCTAACGCCTGTGGAAACCATTTTATGTAACCGTGAACTTTAACCGGAATGAAGACTTTCTATCCAAGACCAGTTCACTCCCTAAAATATCTTCCGGCTACAGACAGACAGAGACAGACAGACAGACAGACAGACAGATTGAATCCCGAGTCCCCCCCCCCCATAAAAAAGTAAAAACCCTACAGGTGCGGAGTGTAATAAATAAATATACCAAGAACACAACGGCTGAAGAATCTTCAGGAGGGAATATGGCCAAAACAAATGAAAATAAACGCGGGAAGAGTTATTACAATCTTCAGCAGACAGACACATTAACGAGGAGAGGAAGTGTTGAGGGAGATCACATAACCTCGTCGCCATTCTCAAGTGAAAGGGGAAAAAATTTACTCATTATCAACAACATTATAAAAAAAAGAGGATTTATCACCACTTGAGAGAGAAATATTTACAAGAGAGGAAGAGGAAGAGCTTAGAGAGGAGGAGAGAAGAACAGACAAAGGAACGGCTACTATTCTACAGCCAACTCATTGAGAGAGAGAGAGAGAGAGAGAGCAGTTAACTAGAAAGGGCTGGACACGCCCTTAGCAGACTCAGAAAGACTCGTCCTTTAAATAATCAAATTAAATAGATCCGGGCGGAGCAGTGTATGGCCCTCGCGTCTCTGGGTAGTGTGTGTGTCCAGATAACATTCTCACGTATATAAAAAAAAAAACACAATCACACACGGAAGGAATTATGACTCCACCGTAAATATACTTGAATGGATGGTAATAGGAGGTTACGCTTGAAATATAAATAATAATTGCAAAAAAAAAATCAGATAAAAGTACAATAATGAAGAGACAGTTTATTAGGTAGTAGGTACTAGACAGTTATCAAACAAGGAGGTACTACCGCCTGGGAAGATATTGGAAGCATAATGTGTTGTCTAATGGTAGACCCTGCTGCCATATGGCATCACGAAAATTGTGACCAAGTCCCAGGTTGCTGATCTGACTTTCTGCCTCATTTACACACAATTGCAGGGTCTCAATTGTTTCTCTTACTATTAACAACACAACATACATATGTTGTTTCTCACTTTTTTCTTTTTTTTCATTTTTGTATTTCTTTATTATTAGTAGTAGTATTTTATTATTATATTTTTATTTTTTATTATAAATTTTATTTTCTGAGTTAATAGTAATAATAATAATAATAATAATAATAATAATAATAATAATAATAATAATAACAATAATAATAATAATAATAATAATAATAATAATAACAATAATAATAATAATAATAATAATAATAATAATAATAATAATAATAATAATAATAATACAAATACAAATACTAATACTAATAATAATAATAATAATAATAATAATAATAATAATTATAATTATAATTATTATAATTATTATTATTATTATTATTACATTTTCGACCCCCAGGCCCCGATGTGGCTCAGTGACCTGTGTCCGGGTGGGGTAATCCCCGTAAAAAAAAAGAAAAAAATATTACGGGACAAAGAATAAAAAACACGAGAATAATAATAATAATAATAATAATAATAATAATAATAATAATAATAATAATAATAATAATAATAATAATAATAAAATATCAACAAAAACTAATAAAAAACAAGACCTCTCAAATAAAATATAGAAACAAGAACAACTTCCCCTTCAAAAAGACAAACTTTTAACCCGGAAAATGAAACCTCAAAAAAAATCGACACAGCCCTATTCACCATTATTAACTCGTAAATCATTTCCTCCCTGTCTATGAGCCACAATCCTGCATGGGACACCCGCTAGTAGACAGGATATGAGGCGGCCAGGGAAACAATGATGACTAGGGGAAAAAAATAAGTTTGTCGGGGCAATAAAGTAATCTGGGAGGGGAAAAATGTCCGAGTAATAAAGTCAAGGTAAAAATATTGTTGGAGGAATGGAGTTGTTTAGACTATGAGGGAGTAAAATGTTGGAGATACAGAGGGAAGGAAGGAAGGGAGTGTTGGAGTGATAAAGTCAGGGTAAAATTAGTGTTGGAGCAATGAAGTCGTCTAGGAGGGAGGGAGGAGGGGGTGAGGGAGGGAGGGGGTGAGGGAGGGAGGAGGGGGTGAGGAGGGAGGAGGAGGGGGAGGAGGGAGGGAGGGGGAGGAGGGGAGGGAGGGGGGAGGGAGGGACGGAGGGAGGAGAGGGAGGAGGAGGGGACGGAGGGAAAGGGGAGGGGAGGGAGGGGAGGGGGGAGGGAGGGAGGGAGGGAGGGGAGGGAGGGGTGAGGGGAGGGGAGGGGAGGGGGGGAGGAGGGGGGAGGGAGGAGGGAGGGGAGAGGAGGGGAGGGAGGGAGGGAGGGAGGGGGGGAGGGGAGGGAGGGGAGGGAGGGAGGGACGGGAGGGGAGGGGGGGAGGGAGGGAGGGGAGGGAGGGGAGGGAGGGGAGGGGGGGGAGGGAGGGGAGGGGGAGGGAGGGAGGGGAGGGAGGGAGGGGGGAGGGGAGGGGAGGGGAGGTGGAGGGAATGGGGAGGGGAGGGAGGGAGGGGAGGGAGGGAGGGGAGGGGAGGGTGGGAGGAGGGGAGGGGAGGGAGGAACGGGGAGGGAGGGAGGGAGGAGGGAGGAGGGAGGGAGAAACGGGGAGGAGGGTGGGAGGGAGGGAGGGAGGGGGAGGGAGGGGGAGGAGGGGAGGAGGGAGGGAGGAAGGGGAGGGAGGTGAAGGGGGGAGGGGAGGGAGGGAGGGGGAGGAGGGGAGGGAGAGGTTATGTCGATGATACAGAGTACTTTAGGTGAAGATGTCAGAGGAACAAAATATATTATGCAAAAAATTGTCAGAGAAAAAATAAACTCGAGGAGGAAGCAACGAAGGTGAACATCTGGATAAAAATAGTGTGAACAGACATTCCGATGAGAGAGAGAGAGAGAGAGAGAGAGAGAGTGTGTGTGTGTGCGCGAATAGAGGTAAAAATGAAGTGTGCAGAGAGAGGAAGACGAAACGAGGGAGGAAGGGGAGGAAGGAAACACTGAACAAAGGGAGATAAAGGAGAAAGGAGGAGAGAAGGCATTAAGGAAGAAGGAATACTGGAGGAGGATGAGGGAAAGGGATAAGGAGAAAAGGAAAGAGAGCGAAACACACACACACACACACACACACACACATATTTCACCTCAAGACATGAGATTACGGCACACCAAAATTAACTTCAAACTTCAATTAATCTCACAAAAAACTGCATTAAATTAAAGTGAGATAAGAGACCTTCAGTCCCACACATGAACTCTGAAGTCAAACTGAGCCAGGTGAATTACCACTAATGACGTCAAGATATTAAACAGGTAATACCAATTATGAATATTAAGAGGGAGAGGCAACAGTAAGAGGCTTTTAAAATACTCCTGCACTTATTACCGTTTACTAAAAGACAATACTAGATACGAAGATTACCTGTAAAGAACTCCTATCATAAGTTGGGTCTAATCTCTACTATAAATATGTTTTAATCTCTCTTATAATGAGCGCTGGGCTAATATTTAGTCTGCTGTTAGAATATAACTGATGTGGGAGGCTGGCTGTGGAGTATATACCTGGTGCAGTGGTATACCTGGTGCAGTGGTATACCTGGTGCAGTGGCATACCTGGTGCAGTGGTATACCTGGTGCAGTGGCATACCTGGTGCAGTGGTATACCTGGCAGTGATACCTGGCAGTGGTATACCTGGCAGTGGCATACCTGGCAGTGGTATACCTGGCAGTGGCATACCTGGTGCAGTGGTATACCTGGTGCAGTGGTATACCTGGCAGTGGCATACCTGGTGCAGTGGTATACCTGCAGTGGTATACCTGGTGCAGTGGCACCTGGCAGTGGTATACCTGGTGCAGTGGCATACCTGGTGCAGTGGCATACCTGGTGCAGTGGCATACCTGGCAGTGGTATACCTGGCAGTGGCACCTGGTGCAGTGGTATACCTGGTGCAGTGGTATACCGTGCAGGCAGTGGTATACCTGGCAGTGGTCACTGGTGCAGTGGCACCGGCAGTGGATATGGCGCAGTGGTATACCTGGTGCAGTGGTATGGCGCAGTGGCATACCTGGCAGTGGCATACCTGCAGTGGTATACCTGGCAGTGGTATACCTGGTGCAGTGGCATACCTGCAGTGGCATAACGGCAGGCATACCTGGTGCAGTGGCATACCTGGCAGTGGCATACCTGGCAGTGATATGCCTGGCAGTGGCATACCTGGCAGTGGCATACCTGGTGCAGGCGGCATACCTGGCAGTGGTACGCGTGGAGGCATACCTGGTGCAGTGGCATACCTGGTGCAGTGGCATACCTGGTGCAGTGGCATACCTGGTGCAGTGGCATACCCGGGCAGTGGCACCCGGTGCAGTGGCATACCTGGTGCAGTGGCATACCTGGGCAGTGGCATACCTGGTGCAGCATACCTGGTGCAGTGGCATACCTGGTGCAGTGGCATACCTGGTGCAGTGGCATACCTGGTGCAGTGGCATACCCGGTGCAGTGGCATACCTGGTGCAGTGGCATACCTGGTGCAGTGGCATACCGCAGTGGCATACCTGGTGCGGTATACCTGGTGCAGTGGCACCTGGCAGTGGCACACCTGGTGCAGTGGCATACCTGGTGCAGTGGCATACCTGGTGCAGGTATACCTGGTGCAGTGGTATACCTGGTGCAGTGGGCCCTGGCAGTGGCATACCCCGTGCAGTGGCATACCTGCAGTGGCATACCTGGTGCAGTGGTATACCTGGTGCAGTGGCATACCTGGCAGTGGCATACCTGGTGCAGTGGTATACCTGGTGCGTGGCATACCTGGCAGTGGCACCTGGCAGTGGCATACCTGCAGTGGCATACCCGGTGCAGTGGCATACCTGGTGACAGGCAGTGGCACACCTGGTGCAGTGGTATACCTGGTGCACACCCGGTGCAGTGGCATACCTGGCGCAGTGGCATACCTGGTGCAGTGGCATACCGCAGTGGCACCCTGGTGCAGTGGCATACCTGGTGCAGTGGCATATATCTTGGCAGTGATACACGGCAGTGGTATCACCTGGTGCAGTGGCATACCGGTGCAGTGGCATACCTGGCAGTGGTACCTGCAGTGGCATACCTGCAGTGGTATACCTGGTGCAGTGGCATCCTGGCAGTGGTACACCTGGTGCAGTGGTATACCTGGTGCAGTGGTATACCTGGTGCAGTGGCATACCTGGTGCAGTGGCATACCTGGTGCAGTGGCATACCTGGTGCAGGCACCTGTGCAGTGGTATACCTGGTGCAGTGGCATACCTGGTGCAGTGGTATACCTGGCGCAGTGGTATACCTGGCAGTGGTATACCTGGCAGTGATATACCTGGTGCAGTGGTATACCTGGTGCAGTGGCATACCTGGCGCAGTGGTATACCTGGCGCAGTGGCATACCTGTGCAGTGGCATACCTGGTGCAGTGGTATACCTGGTGCAGTGGTATACCTGGCAGTGGCATACCTGGTGCAGTGGTATACCTGGCAGTGGCATACCCGCAGTGGTATACCTGGTGCAGTGGCATACTCTGGTGCAGTGTACCTGGCAGTGACATACCTGGCGGTGGGTAACCTGGCATGGCATACCTGGTGCAGTGGCATACCGGGTGGTGCATCTGGCAGTGGCATACCTGGTGCAGTGGCATACCTGGCAGTGGCATACCTGGCAGTGGCATACCTGGTGCAGTGGCATACCCGGTGCAGTGGCATACCTGGCAGTGACACCTGGCGCAGTGGCATACCTGGTGCAGTGCATACCTGGCAGTGGCATTGCCCGCAGTGGCATACCTGGCGGTGGCATACCTGGTGCAGTGGCATACCCGGCGCGGGCACACCTGGTGGAGTACAACCTGGTGCAGTGGCATTACCTGGTGCAGTGGCATACCTGTGCAGTGGCATACCTGGTGCAGTGGCATACCCGGTGCAGTGGCACTGGTGCAGTGGTATACCCGGTGCAGTGGCATACCTGGCGCAGTGGCAGGCACACCTGGTGCGGCATACCTGCGCAGTGGTATACCGGTGCAGTGGCATACCTGGCAGTGGCATACCTGGTGCAGTGGCATACCGGTGCAGTGGCATACCTGGTGCAGTGGTATACCTGGCGCAGTGGCATACCGGCAGCAGGCAGATCCTGGTGCAGTGGCATACCTGGTAGTGTTCCTGCAGTGGCATACCGGTGCAGTAGCACGGTGCAGTGGCATACCTGGTGCAGGGTACCTGGTGCAGTGGTACCTGGTGCAGTGGCATACCTGGGCAGTGGCATACCTGGTGCAGCAGACCTGGTGCAGTGGCATACCTGGCAGTGGCATACCTGGTGCGGCATACCTGGTGCAGTGGCATCGGGAGGATACCTGGCAGTGGTATACCTGGTAGTGGTATACCTGGTGCAGTGGCACGGTGCAGTGGTATACCTGGTGCAGTGGCATACCTGCGCAGTGGTATACCTGGTGCAGTGGTATACCTGGTGCAGTGATGCCTGCGCAGTGGTATACCTGGTGCAGTGGCATACCTGGCAGTGGCGGCGGCCTGGCAGTGGCATAGCACATACCTGGTGCAGTGGCATACCTGGTGCAGTGGTATACCTGGTAGTGGTATACCTGGTGCAGTGATATACCTGGTGCAGTGGTATACCTGGTGCAGTGGTATACCTGGCAGTGGTATACCTGGTGCAGTGGCATACCTGGTGCAGTGGCATACCTGGTGCAGTGGCATACCTGGTGCAGTGGTATACCTGGTGCAGTGGCATACCTGGCAGTGCATACCTGGTGCAGTGGTATACCTGGTGCAGTGGTATACCTGGTGCGGTATCTGGTGCGTGGTATACCCGCAGTGATATACCTGCAGTGATACCTGGTGCAGTGATATACCTGGTGCAGTGGTATACCTGGTGCAGTGGTATACCTGGTGCAGTGTATACCTGGTGCAGTGCATACCTGGTGCAGTGGCATACCTGGTGCAGTGGTATACCTGGTGCAGTGGCATACCTGGTGCAGTGGCATACCTGGTGCAGTGGTATACCTGGTGCAGTGGTACCTGGTGCAGTGGCATACGGCTGGTGCAGTGATATACCGCGGTTTGCAGTGGTATACCTGGCGCAGTGGTATACCTGGTGCAGTGGTATACCTGGTGCAGTGGTATACCTGGCAGTGCATACCTGGTGTGGGTATACCTGGTGCAGTGGTATACCTGGTGCAGTATACCTGGTGCAGTGGTATCTGGTGCAGTGGTATACCTGGCAGTGGCATACCTGGTGCAGTGGATATACCTGGTGCAGTGGTATACCTGGTGCAGTGCATACCGGTGCAGTGGTATACCTGGCAGTGGTATTACTGGTGCAGTGGTATACCTGGCGCAGTGGTATACCTGGTGCAGTGATACCTGGCAGGTATACCCGGTGGTGCGTACTGGTGCAGTGGTATACCTGGTGCAGTGGTATACCTGGCGCAGTGGTATACCTGGTGCAGTGGTATACCTGGCGCAGTGGTATACCTGGTGCAGTGGTATACCTGGTGCAGTGATACCCGGCAGTGGTAGGTGCGGTATACCTGCGCAGTGTATACCTGGTGCATGCGTGGTATACCTGGGCAGTGGCATACCTGGGCAGTGGTATACCTGGCAGTGGTATACCTGGTGCAGTGGTATACCTGGCAGTGGTATACCTGGTGCAGTGGTATACCTGGTGCAGTGGTACACCTGGTGCAGTGGTACACCTGGTGCAGTGGTATACCTGGTGCAGTGGTATACCTGGTGCAGTGGTATACCTGGTGCAGTGGTATACCTGGTGCAGTGGTATACCTGGTGCAGTGGTATACCTGGTGCAGTGGTATACCTGGTGCAGTGGTATACCTGGCAGTGGCATACCTGGCAGTGGCATACCTGGTGCAGTGGTATACCTGGTGCAGTGGTATACCCTGGTGCAGTGGCATACCTGGTGCAGTGGCATACCTGGTGCAGTGGCATACCTGGTGCGTGGTATACCTGGTGCAGTGGCCTGGTGCAGTGGTATACCTGGTGAAAGTGGTATACCTGGTGCAGTGGTATACCTGGCGCAGTGGTACCTGGTGCAGTGGCACCCTGGTGCAGTGGTATACCTGGTGCAGTGATATACCTGGTGCAGTGGTATACCTGGTGCAGTGGTATACCTGGTGCAGTGATATACCTGGTGCAGTGATACCTGGCAGTGATATACCTGGTGCAGTGGTATACCTGGTGCAGTGGTATACCTGGTGCAGTGGCATACCTGGTGCAGTGGTATACCTGGTGCAGTGGCATACCTGGTGCAGTGGTATACCTGGTGCAGTGGCATACCTGGTGCAGTGGCATACCTGGTGCAGTGGTATACCTGGTGCAGTGGTATACCTGGTGCAGTGGTATCACCTGGTGCAGTGGTATACCTGGTGCAGTGGTATACCTGGTGCAGTGGTATACCTGGTGCAGTGGTATACCTGGTGCAGTGGTATACCTGGTGCAGTGGTATACCTGGTGCAGTGATACCTGGTGCAGTGATATGCCTGGTGCAGTGGTATACCTGGTGCAGTGGTATACCCATGCAGTGGTATACCTGGTGCAGTGGTATACCTGGTGCAGTGGTATACCTGGTGCAGTGGTATACCTGGTGCAGTGGTATACCTGGTGCAGTGGTATACCTGGTGCAGTGGTATACCTGGTGCAGTGGTATACCTGGTGCAGTGGTATACCTGGTGCAGTGGCATACCTGGTGCAGCGGCTGGTGCAGTGGTATACCTGGTGCAGTGGTATACCTGGTGCAGTGGTACGATACAGGTGGATTATTATTATTATTATTATTATTATTATTATTATTATTATTATTATTATTATTATTATTATTATTAGTAGTAGTAGTAGTAGTAGTAGTAGTAGTAGTAGTAGTATTAGTATTATTATTATTATTATTTTGTAGTCGTAGCATTTCTAAGAGTCACTGGTGAAGTGAAGGTGATCGAGTACAGTGCCGGCCACAGTGCCTCCTTGAGCACCACTGGATAAACATTCACTCTTACTCAGTCCGTAGTGGGACCTAATTAATGTTATCATTATTATTACAATGATGATAGACAACCCGTCACCCCCGACCACCACCATCACCCGACCTTCACCACCTGACCTACTCCACCATCCGACCTCCTCCACCATCCGACCACCACCACCCGACCTCCAACACCGCCAGCCTCCACCACCCGTCTCTACCACCCGGACCACCAGCATCCGACCACCACCGCCAGCCTCCACCACCCGTCTTCTACCACCCGACCACCAGCACCCGACCACCACCGCCAGCCTCCACCACCCGACCATCATCGTCCAACCTCTACCACCCGACCACCACCCTCCCGACCTCCACCCGACCACCACCACCGCCCAGCTTCCACCACCCTATCTCCACCACTCGTCCACCACCACCACCCGACCATCATCATCCAACCTCTACCACCCGACAACTACCACCCGACCACTATCGCCCGACTTCCACCGTCCAGCCACCACCACCTGACCACCGCCAACCACCACCGACCAGCCTCCACCACTGGACCACCATTCCCGAACAAAGACCTAAGACCCCCGACCATCTTGGCACAAACACCTCGTCATATATCCCGGAGTCATGCATGATCTGGGGAATTTTATCATACAAATGGCTTCATCATCATGCGGAAGGAGGGAGTGTGGGACTAGGAATGGGAGCGCCTCTGTGTGGCGTTACGACCCTGGACGAACACCCGCCGAGGAGGCAATGATGGCGAGGGACGCCCCGGGCCTCTGGGCTGGCGATGGGGGGTCCTGGGGGAGGTGGGTAATGGGAGAGGTGCTGGAAGGGGTTATATATCATGTACAAACAGGGGTAGCCTATATATATATATATATATCATAAGCACGACGTCTGGCCCACCAAGACGTGGAGCATATCAGCCTTGTCCAGGCTTAACACTGAGTCACTCTGACGTAGGATGGTGAAGCTCCTCATGTTAAGAGAAACAACAACAAAAACACTAACAGTTTAAAACAACTGTTAATATTTTAAATCAATTTAATATTTTAAAACAATTGTTAAGTTTAAAACTCCTGTTAACAGTCTATAAATATTGACAACAGTGTAGCTACAACAGTAACACTTTAAAACCACAATTAACAGTAAAAACCCACTCTTAACACACTATCAAACCACCGGAATAAAACCTATTTTTATCGTGTCTCAATTTTTATCGTCTTCCTTGGACGAATTTTCAGGCGGGATCGTTTTAGTGGGCGCTCAGGTGTCTGTCCCGAGCCTCGTGTCATTTTATGCAAAAATTAAAAAAATATGGCCCATGCTGGAGCACTTGAGAGCTAAACGAGGCACATCATCAGCCTTTTGCGGGTGAGGCTCCAGTGTTAGTGCCTGGTAAAGCTCCTTCATGACCCTCAAGATGTCTACGGTGTAAAACCTTCCACCTTACAACACACAGACAACCTCAGCTGTAAATAAACTCAACGACAGTTCATGTATAGCATTTCCGTGAGGCGCCTCGACTACCAGTACCTTAAATATTCACTACATCACATAATATTACATGTAAACAATCGTTTGCTATGAATGATGACATGTTTTCTACTCCTATGTGATAAGTCTTATTAATACTACTACTATGCAATTAAAAAAGATTATAAAACTCTTGAGTAATAATACAAGTGGCCGATATACACATACTCGAAATTTTATCAAGCCGAAAATATACAGACATATACATCATCGACATTATCAAAGTTTCACAAGATCACATTCATGTAATTTTATATATACTGTACCGCGGTGGGCTGGCCGTGGTGTCAGGACAGCGGCCGGACTCCATTACCGCCACCTTACGCTTCACTGGAGACACACACAAACACCACACCAGCGTGAAGACACAATTTAATTCAGTCGAAGTTTTCTCAGTCGTCAGGGCATTATTTCAAAATAGACTCGTTCATTCTAAAAAAAATTGTATTTACAGACACTTGTTGTAATACATGATCCTGACGTAGCATAACCCCTCGCCGTGAGACGTCTCCTCCCCAACACACCTGCACCTCCTCCACCATATTCCTCTAGCACCGTCTGGATATCCCACACCACCTCGTGCCATCATCATAACCACAACAACAACACAGAATCCGATGCTGCTTCACATCTAAACAACCTACGATGATACCTCTTACCGTCTACACTACTACCACAACAACTACAAAATCCAGATGGTACTTCACATTCAAAGAAGCGATCCCGTCTCCTAACACCGTCGTAACCACAACCACTACAGAATACAATGTTGTTTCATATGCAAAGAAGTTATGACATGGCGTGCATCCCCGTGGTGTCCAGATCTTGAGGAGCAGGTATTGTTACAAGGGTGAAGCATTAACCTTTGCACTGAGCAGGAGTGAGATTGAGACGTAGTGTGCTGCAGCGGGTGGAGACGTGGGCTGGAGACGTGGATTGTAGGGGGTCAGACGTGGGCTGAGAATGAGAGCCGGTAACGTGGGCAACAGAGCGTGATGATAAACCATGGGCTGGAGGTGGGTGAGGACATGGGCTGCAGATTGTACGCTTCGGTATGGAAGACGAGGGCTGCAGGGCCACACAAGTAATACCCCCACTATCTAATTTATGACACGCCAGCAGATACCGGGGAGGCCTGCACGGCATACCACACACACACACACACACACACACACACACACACACACACACACACACACACACACACACACACACACACACACACACACACACACACACACACACACACACACACACACACACACACACACACACACACACACACACACACACACACACACACACACACACACACACACACACACACACACACACACACACACACACACACACACACACACACACACACACACACACACACACACACACACACACACACACACACACACACACACACACACACACACACACCATATTTACGACCTGAAAATTCTTATAAGAAAAGGACTACTTCCCAACACCCCTGATCTCCGCAAGAAAATATTCAAAACCTGAATTATTTCCTCAAATTAGGTGAAAGAAGACAGTGATACTATGAAATAAATTTTTGTATAGCTGTCAAAATATATTGCGTAGCTAATGACCCCTACATCTGTACTTATCTGTTATGTGTTAAATAATGTTCTTGAATTAGTGTACACCCGCCAACAAAAAATCATGTCGCCTCACCTGCCTCTTCATGAACCCAGAGATTCAGAGACCTGTTTCGGTTTCACAGGTCTCTGAATATCTGGGTTCATGAAGAGGCAGGTGAGGCGACAGGACTTTTGTTGACGAGTGTACCTCAACAATGAACACTTTGTGGTATAACAGTACATCACTATTCCACTATGAAGCAGCTGTCTCTGCCCAGCCATTCGTCTCCTGTCGTGTGTTAAAATATTCCATCAAGGAGAGGAGGAGGAGGAGGAACCTGGGCTCTGGTTGCAGGTGGGCGGTCCTCTACTTTGTAATTCCGTCGCCACCACAACAGACGTCTCCTTGACGCCCGGCCTGACGCACCGTCGTTCGCTTCATCAGATTGGACACGCCGGCGAGCGCACAGGCGGGGCACTCTCTCTCACACACACACACACACACTTCCCTCCCTCTAACGCTCATCCCCTTTGTCGGAGTTTTGGGATACGGTGGAAAAGGGGGAGAGGAAATGGGGAGAACGAAGATGAGAGAAGGGAGGAGGGAGGATAGTAGCGTCAGCAGTGAGGGAGAGGAGTGAGGGGCCAGGGCAGCAATAGGAGGGGTAGAAGGTCAGTGACAGCGGGAAAAATCACCAGCGGCACAACTCAGCATCGGCAAGACAATACGAAGAGAAGTATCAACAATGTTCGACACTCTGACTCATTAAGTAACAGGAGCCACAAGACAGGGTCATCTTCTAGGGCAGGTAAAGACACTAGCACAGGTACAGGTTAAACACTTGTACAGGTGCAGGTTAAACAATAGTACAGAGACATGTTAAACACTAGTACAAGTACAGGTTAAATTACTAATACAGCTCAAGGGTCAGAAATACCTACACGAGACCAAAGTATAATTCTCAACAGCGTTCCCTCAAGGAGTGGGTCTAACTACCTCAGTAATAAGCACATCATAGCCGTATTTATTATGAGAGCAGCGGGGGTCGTGCAGCGTCTCTAATGACCACACTATCTTCCTGACAAGTCCATTAGTTTTAATGTGCGTGGCGCTGTTGGTCATAGAGCGAGGGACGATTATCTTAAATAATACTCCTCATATCTGCCAAAATATTGTTGTACATGTCCGTGATTATCGTGTGTGTGTGGGTGAGTGGGTGGGTGTGTGTGTGTGTGTGTGTGTGTGTGTGTGTGTGTGTGTGTGTGTGGGTGAGTGTGTGTGGGCGAGTGTGTGTGGGTGAGTGTGTGTGGGTGAGTGTGAGTGTGGGTGGGTGGGGGAGGTGTGGGTGGAGTGAGTATGTGTGGGAGTGAGTATGTGGGGTGAAGGGGGGAGTGAGTGAGTGTGTGTGGGTTAGTGTGTGTGGGTGAGTGTGTGTGGGTGAGTGTGAGTGTGTGTGGATGGATGCATGTGTGGATGTGTGTGTGGGTGTATTTGGGAGGGATGTTAACCACTGTATGCTAAAATATTAAATAAATAAAATTAAATAAAAATATATAATAAAAAATGAATGAATCATAAGAACCTAAAAAATTACGAGTCAATATAGAATTATGATAAGATAATCGACATTTATTCAGTCTTTCTTCGCTAGGCATTTTGACAAGACTTGAAAGCCATGAGAATTCTAATTTAAACATAGAAACGCCCTAATTTTCTTCATATCTATCTATCTATCTATTTATCTATCTGTCTATCTATCTATCTGTCTACCTATTTATCTATCTATCTATCTATCTATCTTCTAACACCACCTCTTACCCCAAGACTTGATACAAAATTTCTGCCACGTAAAACAGTTACGCCAGTGGTCATCTCAACATCCTGTAACCACGAAGACATAACAACGAAACGTGAGAAAAAGAATCTAATGCTGGAAAAATTACGTCCAATGACACAGTTCTAATGACCAAACCACACATTACTTGAGATCATTAGTGAAACAAAGTCCAGTACCAATTAGTGAACGAGATGCAGTAATTATACACCTGAGAGGTAAGTTTTATGTAAATTTCCTTCGATCACCTGAAGTATGGCGCCTGAGGTGAGAGACAATAACAACATGGAGGAGAGGTTGTGAGTTAGTGAGGAGAGCCAAGACCAGGTGAGATGCTACACTCATTTAGGACCCTACTGGTTACAGCCCACCTATAGTACATAGGTATGTAGTGTATATATGTATCATTACCTTCATCATCATACTTATATATGTGTATATATGTATATCTATCTATCTATCTATTTCACCATCATCATCACTAATACTGGATTCAGGATTTACCCAAACCACCTCTCCTGAGCTCTTCACTGGACACCTCGAAACCTGATCTTGTCCCTCCATCTGCTCTTTTTTTCTTAATTTTTCTATTCTTCATCTCTCTTTCTCTCTTCCTCTCTCTCTTTCCCCTTCTCTCTTCAAACAAGCCAGTACCGTATTAGCTCTCTCCCTCCCCTTGACGGCTCCTCCCTGCAGCAGGAGGGATTAAGCAGTGAACCTGACCCAGCCAGCTGTAGCACAAACACCCCGGGGTCAAAGTTCATCACCTTCTGACGGATTATGGTAATAGAGGAGACCTTCGGCTGATGGATGGTGTTGCTCTCTCTCTCTCTCTCTCTCTCTCTCTCTCTCTCTCTCTCTCTCTCTCTCTCTCTCTCTCTCTCAGTTTCTCTATCTCTCTGCCTCTCTCTATGTGTATAACTGTACCAAAGTGGAGTTTTTAAAGTACCTAAGATCAATGAAGAAATTTGGTATCTTTTAACGAATATGAAGTTGTTATTATTATTATTATTATTATTATTATTATTATTATTATTATTATTATCTACGTTAGATTCCTTTAAAGACATCTTCTCAACCACATACATTATTCATTAGTCTCCTGTTTTCTTCTTATTTTTCATACATTTAATTCATTGTTTTATTATGAAGTGTGGGAGGTAGTGGTGTGTGTTGAGCCCCCTGCTGCAGTATGGGTCTGTACCACTACTACTGTCACAGGTGTTTACTTCACAAACACCTCAGTCATGCTCCTCCACTCCTCACATTCTCCAGCCCCTCCTAGTGTTACAATGATGTACTGGATGTATGTTATTTACTTTATTACTCGTGGTGTGTGTGTACGATACACCACGGTTTCTTCTCAGACAACATCGGACCCCCAGAATATTCGCCTCCAGGTTATACACCTAACCTAACCTAACCTAACCTAACCTAACCTAACCTAACCTAACCTAACCTAACCTAACCTAACCTAACCTAACCTAACCTAACCTAACCTAACCTAAACTAAACTAAACTAAACTAAACTAAACTAAACTAAACTAAACTAAACTAAACTAAACTAAACTAAACTAAACTAAACTAAACTAAACTAAACTAAACTAAACTAAACTAAACTAAACTAAACTAAACTAAACTAAACTAAACTAAACTAAACTAACCTAACCTAACCACCCCTCCCCCAAGTAGCATTAAGATGTTTAAATATCAGGTAAAATAAGGTGTGTGGGAGGAGAGGGAGGGAAGGGGGTCTTCAGGTATTGTATGTGATTCAGGAGTTTCTCAGCCTCACCTTACCAATACTCATCATGGACTCTCTCTCTCTCTCTCTCTCTCTCTCCTATTCTATTCTGACCATCCCTCACTCCCTCCACCTGTTTGTTCTCACATCTCCTGCCTACTCTCCTCTCGGTACTACTTTAGTAAGATATTGATTTTGAAACAGTTTATTTAGCCAGAAAAACACAGATACAGAGTCGATTAACATGGCTGAGCCAGATGAGCGCCTGAGCTCTCTAGAAGGCACCTGATATATACTGTACATTTATCTCAGGGAAGTATTATGAAACATTTAGTATCATCACGAATATTGCACGGCTAGAGTTGTGTCTACCGGGATATTTACACTGTAGCATCCATTAACCTAACCTAACCTAGGCTAGGTTAGTGCTACAGTGTAAATGTCCAGGTAGACACAACTCCGGCTCGGTAGACCGCATACTATAGTAGCACCCTCCTCCCACTCTCTCTTCTTCCACCTCCTCTACATTCTTTCTCTCTCCCCATTTACCCTCCCCGTTTCTTCCCCTCTCCCTTCCCCTTACTTGCCCACTCTCTCCACTCCAGTCTACCCCCTCCCCCACTCTCCTCCCTCGCACATCTCCGCCTGTCGTCAAAGCCGCCGCCGTTCCGCCTCTCCTTTCATCACAACTGCTCACAGTTATGTCTCAAATAAATCCTTTGATATTTTTCTATCTCACACACACGCACACACACGCATGATCCTTCAGGGGATTAAAGTGAGATCTCCCGTGTGTGTGTGTGTGTGTGTGTGTGTGTGTGTGTGTGTAAAATTCCAATTACACACGTCTGAGCACAATAACACAACAGAAAGTGTATTTAACAAACAAAGCGATGACTAGAAAAAAACAATTAATTCTCTAATAACATATTGTTTAACCCAGTGTTTTTCAGACTGCATGCCGGTGATTCGGGGTCGTACCAGTGGTTAGGGGTCGTCCCGATGGTTGGGGGTCGTCCCGATGGTTGGGGGTCGTCCCGATGGTTGGGGGTCGTCCCGATGGTTGGGGGTCGTCCCGATGGTTGGAGGTCGTTCCGATGGTTGGGGGTCGCACTGGTGGTTGGAGGTCGTACCGGTGGCTTTGAGGGTTACAACACAAAAGGTCCTCACACCAATATTGTGACCCAGGGCGACAAAGTGAATGTGTTAACACGAAAACTACATTCATGAAAAAGACATTTAAAAGATAAAGCTTTTGACATTTTCCCTACAACAGAAACTTATTTTTAGCAATGGAATGGAAGCCAACCATAAACTATTTACTGAACAATGGAACACTTTACTGAAGTAGTTATAATTTATTTTAAGGATGTAAATGTGTTAAATCTTCAATAGAAATTATCTCCATATGCTGCTGACACACTCCGTATGTTGACAAATTTTGAATAAGAACAACTCATAGACTTATCAAGTGTTGGCTCCTTACAAAAGCCAATTGTTCCAAAAAATCTTCCCAAGTTTTGGTTGCATGTCAGAAAGAACTATCTCATCTTGTTACACTAACATCAACTTATCCTACCATGTGTGACGTCATACTTGTGGGACCAAGGTAATCTGTTGGTGTTGTTATGAAGACAAAGTATCGTTCACAGGAGACAAGTACGAGACATTACTTCATCATTGGCGGCGATTGGAGAAAATGTGTGTTGAAAACCAAGCTCAGACCACACTAGCAGAAGTAGGTAGTTGGTTTAACTTTTTTTTCCTATCTTAAATTTTTAACAATATCACGGGTTTTTTATGTTTCTTAAAATGTTACTAAAATAGACAGAGAAAATATCAAGGTTGATGTTATCACATACGGGAGTTATTATAAAGTGAAGAAGGGACTCGATGGAAACTTTACTGAATTAAGGGGTTAACCTTTAACAAGTATCATTCTACTGTACCTATAACTAACTGGTATCCTACTATAAGAAGCTAGGATCCTATATCAATGAAGCCACTGACTTGGGTGTTTGTTATAATGATATGCATAAAGGCTGAACCCTAAGAGGGGGGCGGGAGGGGGTGAGGGGTGGTCGCTGCCTCCTGTCGGTTCTGACAGGTGACGGACTGACTGTGAACAAGAGATGACTGTTCGCGTGTCTGACTGCCGACTCATTGGCTGACTGTGTGTGTGTGTGTGTGTGTGTGTGTGTGTGTGTGTGTGTGTGTGGGTATTGGTCGGCATGTACAGACAGATAAATAGATACATATGCATGAGAATGTCTGGCCGTAGATATGCGTATACAATGCGTCAGTGTATGTAGGAGGAGGGAGGAGGGGTGGGGAGGGGGTGGGGAGGAGGAGGGGTGGGGAGGAGGAGGAGGGGTGGGGAAGAGGAGGAGGGGTGGGGAGGAGGAGGAGGAGAGGTGGGGAGGAGGAGGAGAGGTGGGGGAAGAGGAGGGGGGTGGGGAAGAGGAGGTGGGGAAGAGGAGGGTGGGGAAGAGAAGGGGGAAGAGAAGGAGGAGGAGGAGGGGGGAAGGGAGGAGGAGAGGAAAGAGGAAGAGGAAGTTATCTGGGAGGTAGAAAGAGAAAGCAGGAAAGTTGAGAAATGAAGATAGAGACAGGGGGAGATAAAGAGAGACAAACGGGAGACAGAGAAAAATAGAAGGGGTGAAGTGAAAAAGTGGAAGATGAAAGCAGAGTGAAGAGCAGGAGGATGGACTGGGGAAGGGAATGAAAGGAAGATGAAACAAGAATATGCAACAGGAGAGAGATACACCCAGTAAAGTGTGATAAACGTAGATAAAGAGGAGATGAAAGATTTAACCTGGATTATTATTATTATTATTATTATTATTATTATTATTATTATTGAACATGTCCTTATGAATAAAATACACTACGAAGTTTAAAAAATAATGAAATAAAAACAGAATTCTAATCAGGTACAATAAACAAACAAGAAATAAAACAAAAACAACGAGGCAAACAGAAAATTATTAAACAGATGGGGAAAGAAAAGAAAACTAGAAATTGACAACCGAGCGAATTTTGCGTCCAGGAATAATATTAAATGAGTGACAAAAGAAACTCGATGGGGGTGGGGGATGTTCTGGGATATGTATAAAATATCACACTCGTGGCATACAGGTGGCGGGTGTATATTTCATAAAGCCTTGACAGAGCAGTTCTAGTCATGGTGATTATATACAGTAAACCAAAGCATGAGCATTGAGCATTGACTCTCCATTCCCTTTATGCTGCCAACACGGGACTACATACTATATTTTCTAGGCCCGTTAATGACCTTGATCTGTGATATTTTGACCTTAGAATTATAACATATTTCGGGAATATAATGACGAACAGACACACCTAGTATCAACACCATAACTTACCCTATTCTTCAATTATGCCCCGACAGATAGAGACAGATACAATACACAGAGACGACATAGAAAGCCCTTCTAGCGTTACCCAGTGAAGAGTAAACGAGAATCAATAACACAGAAAATGACAACTGAGACAGGGGGGAGGGGAGGAAATGATGTTCTGGCAGACGATAAAACAGAAGCGACTGAGGATGACACAGCGGAGGAGGAGGAGGAGGAGGAGGAGGGAGGACTCTTGGATACAGCGCGCGTGACGCCATCAACCATTAAATACGTAATATCCGTGGCTGGGGAGGCGCCCTACACCCCGGAAAAGAAGGAAATAACAGAATTTTATTGTGCCGAAGTCCAAATTGACGGGATGGTGCAGCAAGATTTCGCCTTTTTTTTTTGTTTTCTTGGTGAGGGAAGGAGAGGGACGGGCAGCTGGGAAAGGAAGGGAAAACGTACTTACATACATACGTACATGCAAGCATCCATGTATATGTGCAATATATACACGGCCATAACCATGTATATATATATACACACACACGCGTATCACTAACCGATAAACTGACGCTTCCAGTACATCGCTATACTTCTAATGCCTCCTATCTCCCCCTTCCGATAGCTCCCTTCATCCCCATACTCTTTATCCTCCCCTCTCCCCGATTTCCCCTTTCTTCCACCTCTTCCCTCCCCTTCACACCCCACTGATCCCCATCTCCCCCACTCACCACTCCCTCTCTCCTTCACTCCACGCCCTCCATCCCTCACCCTCCATGGAGTAAGAGGTCTGGCGGCCACATGTTCAGCTGCTCGACCATCAATTCATCAACAATTAAATTGGCTTTTAGGTGTAAGAGTTGTATTGAGGCGCCGCGAGGTGACACCACGTGCGGCCGACAGTTCATTACTCACCTCTGAAGTCTTCCTCGAGGCGTTTTACCCCATCCTCACTCACCTACTGATGATAAAACACCTCATCGTCGCTAGAATTAATCACTAACATCAAAGTAACTCGCTTTCCTTATCCTTAATCAACAGTTACTCACCCTAATTCTTCCTCGTGCCTTTTACACCTTCTGTACTCACCACTTACTCATTGATGAACAAATACATCATCCTCTCTTAACTTACCCATCTATATCAAGATACCTCACATCCTTTACTCACCAACTACTCAACTCTACAGTAAGAGCCTTTCTAACACCAGTTCATGCCCAGCTCACTCATCACTCACCATCAACAAGAATAACTCGAGGATAAATGAATTGGAATCTACTGTAAATGAGAGACGCAGTTAAGACACTATGAGTGGACCCTCCCTGTGTCTTAAGGCTGTTAGTCTGTGTGGAAGACAACATACCGATCGTTCAGAAAATATATTTGCTTTTTATGGTATCTCTGGTTTCTCTCAAGGGTCCTGTCTATCTGTCTATCTTCTATATTCTGTCCTTTTGTCTGACTCTATCTGTTCGTATTCTTGTCCACTCATTAGAAAGATGTCTGGATAAGTTGACACCGTGAGGTTATGTCTCAGGCATTGAATATCCAGTGAATTATATTAATCATAGCGAGATATTTTATTCAAATACCTGAGTAAAAGAAAAATCATTGTTAATTAGAGGTATGGTTGATGGCCAGGTGGTGACGGTATCGTACAGAAATATCTAAATAAACTGACGGCTGGTTGATAGCGATGTACCCACAATGCCACTCACCGATATTTATCCTTCCTGAGATCACCACTACCACCACCTTCACTACCACCACTACCAACACCTTCCCTACCACCACACATCACTACCAACACCTTCCCTACCACCACTACTCACACCACCACCCTCGATCACCAGATATTTACGTTGTCACTTTAATTAGTGGACACAGAGTTGACTTGTCCGAGGTTCTAATTTACATACAAAGATTCCTCACATTCCCTGACGACTCTTGTTCCACGCAGCAGAAATACCGTAGGTAGTGAGAGAGGGTTGTCGTGTAGCTCTTGTGTTCTCTCCTGTCTCTCTCTCTTATCCCTTTCTCCCTTCCTCTTACTAATTTTTCTTCTCCCTCCCCTTCTGCCTTTCTCTTCCCATCTTCTTTCTCCGTCTCCCCTAAGGATTATCCCATTGGCATGATAGGGTGTGCTTTCGATAATTCTCCAGACTTGTATTACACGTCCCCTCTTTTAGACGCACACACGCACACACATTAAAATATCTACACTATCTTTGTACTAACCAGAAAAACGCCATTAAACACAAGACAATGTTCACGTCAACAGATACCTTACTAACCACAAGGCTCATCAAATCCTCTTATCTACTTTTTATTTAACTTTTTTTCCTTTTTTTGTATCCATCTTCTAACGTCACGGGAAGTTGTTGTTGTCTCTGCTGTCATGGTTAGCGAGAGGGAGTGAGAGCATCCAGAGAGAAGGTAAGAGTCCACCAGAGAGAAGGTAAGAGTCCACGAGGAAGTTTGAAGGGGGGTTGAAAGGGGGTTGATGAGGGGTGAAGAGGGGGGGTTGAGGGGGATTTACAGGGGAGTAATTGTCAAAAACCTTAAAATTCAGTGAGTGATTTTGACACCCCTGAGGGAATTATTCAGTTGAATTTGAACTCCCTGGCATTGATGGGTCCCCGAGTCTAGAGCACACACACACACACACACACACACACACACACACACACAGAGACGAACAGTATTATCGTACCTGTGAACGATAATAAGTGAATTTCGTACAGCACCAGGTGACCCGACCTGGAGTCCGCCATGATGTGACAATCTAAATGTAAAGTGAACTGGCACGAGTTACTGACATAAGATTGATTATAAAACTTACAATATTACGACTACGATGACCAGTACAATGACGACGACTACAACGACCAGTACAATGACGACGACTACAACGACCAGTACAATGACGACGACTACAACGACCAGTACAATGACGACGACTACAACGACCAGTACAATGACGACGACTACAACGACCAGTACAATGACAACGACTACAACGACCAGTACAATGACGACGACTACGACGACCAGTACAATGACGACGACTACAACGACCAGTACAGTGACGACGACTACAACGACCAGTACAATGACGACGACTACAACGACCAGTACAATGACGACGACTACAACGACCAGTACAATGACGACGACTAACGACCAGTACAATGACGACGACTACGACGACCAGTACAATGACGACGACTACAACGACCAGTACAAAGACGACGACCACAACGACCAGTACAATGACGACCCCTTCTGCGCGAGGTGTAGGAGAACCAAAAAAAAAAGACGCCACGATGGGAAATAAAAAAGTATAGGCCGCTTAACTCCCCCAACCCTCCCCACCCACCCTCGTTGTACCCAAAAGAGGAAATACTGTTCTTCTCAACACTTCACAGGAATTAGGCGGTAAAATTCATTCAAAACTTTTAAATACGGTGCCTTTGTGACATGCAAATACGGGGCTCTCTCCATTATTTTCCCAGTGCCTTACTCCACTACACACTGCACCACCGTCACTCATGCATAACCTCCACCTCTGCAGGATTCCTTAAAAAAAATTAAAAATAAATAAATAAATCTATGACCGTCCGATATTTATTTTTATTCCGTCTACCCTTTGATATGGAGATGCAACCATACCCCCTCCACCCCTCTCTCTCCCCTCCGTCACCGTCCCTCACACTCGACCAAGGACTCTCCATGTTGCCTCCTCTGTGATTTTCAGGAAACTTACCAACTACCATAAAGAGTTCTGAAATATGATACATTGAGGGAAGGAAATGAACGACTAAACTTGTGTTCTAATTTACGATACGGAAAGAAAGAGAGAGGCAGACAGACAGACACCATAACTAGTTAATTTCACGTGTTCTTTCTTTTATACAAGAGAGAGAGAGAGAGAGAGAGAGAGAGAGAGAGAGAGAGATACCCCTGGTCATATTCTGCATGGTTCCTCCGCCTTACAATTAAGTTGATCTACTGGTCAGGTGTAAGACATTGTCCATTAACCTTTGCAAGAGACCGACTTTACCAACAACACCTACCACGACAACATCCACCACAACCAGGATGACAATAACCACAACATACACCATAACTACAACAACAACATTAGGGCTAACAGCATAACCTCAACTCCTACAGCTTCCACCACAACCTAAACAACAATAACCACATTAACAGCAAAAAACTACAACCACAACAATCACGACCACAACGATAATCACAACAACCACAATATCATTAACAGCATCATCCACCACAACCACAGCATCATGAACTGCAGCAATCACAGCAATAGCCACACTGGACTCGCCTTTCACAGCGCAGAAGTCACGCACCAACATTACCCCGAGGGCGGCCCAGCACGTGGTCACCTGGGACGGGGGTCAGAGGTCACAGCAGGTCACCCTTAGTTCCGGCTCACCCGTCACGCTGAAGGGGGAGGTGGGGGGTGGTTGGGTGGGTAGAGGAATGGGGAGTGAGAACAAGAAAGGTTAATAGTGGGAAGAACTGAGGTAATGAAATGAGTTGGGGAGAGAAGGAGGGAAGGAGAAGGAGGGAAAAATGGAAGGAGAAGCTAGGGAAAGAAGGAAGGGGAAGCTGGAGTTGTTGGGGGGGAGCTGAGGTGAGGTTAAGGAATGGGGTAAGGTAGTGTTACGGGTGGTGATGGTGGTGAAGCGGGAAGAAAGATAAAACTATGGGGTGATGGGTCGTGGATGCGGGGGTCACTAAGAAACATCTCAAGAATTCTACAACTGACAACGGCTAGTTTACCGTACACCCAATCCTGTGAACGGTGGCGTAAATAGAATCACGATACAAAATAAAGTCGTAAAGATGGTAAAATACAGCAAGGTGGACAATGAATCGGGATACAGCTTGTCTGAAACCTCTCTACTGTAATTGTTTCTGTCATTTCTATCGTAATTGCATTTTTAAAGGTTCTGTTTGGCTGAGGGTTCTGGGTGGGGTGGGGTGGCGATATGGGCGGTGATGGAGAGGGAGGGTGGACAGGGTTATTAAGGTTGTGGACTGGAGAGTTATAGGGTGGGTGACTGTAGGGGGCGGGTGGGGGGGTGGTGGGGAAGGTTATGGGTTGGGGGCGACCAAATTACTGACGTCATGGCGGATGTGTCAGTGAGTGTGTTTGGTCCTTTCGTTGATATTTTTATTTACTGAACGATTAAATTAGCAAATTAAATTGTTATCATCTTTTATGTATCATCATTTTTTCTACATATTATACTTATTGCTATATTATTTTTATTCTTATCCTGATATGAAGTTTTGACAAATCTATATACATAGGTTAGGTTAGGTTAGGTTAGGTTAGGTTAGGGGAAACTAAAGAAATCCAACTTTACCACAACTTTAGCACCCAACAATTAACACACGCCAATTCCTTTCCCATCATCTATAAGGGATCACTCCAGCCACCCACATATAAACCACCGAATATTTGATAATTTTCTAACGCAGGTGTATTTACTTTTAATTTGGGGTGAGGGTGAGGGCCCCACACCATCACCATCTACAAACAATACAGCAAACATTTCCACCCTCCTTCCCCCTTCCCAGTATAACATTGCACTCTAAAACTTGTCAATTAGTCGATGCATTGAGCTGGCAGAGGGAGCCTTTATGATCGTCGTGGGGTGTTGTCAATGGTCAACTACACTGGCGGAAAAATTAAATAACAGGGTAACGTTGTAGATGAGGAGGAGGAGGAGGGGAAGAGGAGGGGAGAGGGAGGATGGGGGGAAGAGGGGGGAGAGAGGAGGAGGAGGAGGGGAAGAGGAGGGGAGAGAGGGGGGGTAGGAGGACAGTGTGGAGTGCAGGAGATCAGAGGATGCTCGTCCAGCCCCTGTTGAGTAATAATGATTCAACCTCAACTAGTCTTTCCCTCTTGCTAATACTGTAGTTGGTACTGCTCTCTCATAGGACTCCACTGATGTCTAATGCACGCACGCACGCACGCACGCACGCACGCACATAGAACTGGAATCCAAGGCAAATAACACTGGGAAAATTAAATTGTTTTTATTCCAGGGTCGACGCCTGGCTAGGGGATACGTGATTACGAGAGAGAGAGAGAGAGAGAGTAAAGGAGACAACAAGGAAGCCCAACATCAGTAAGTCTTAACTACAAAGAAAGAAAGAAAGAAAGAAAGAAAGAAAGACCAAAGTAATTTAGCACCAGTAACCTGTCACCTCTCGGCCGCCGGAAAAATGTGATATCAGAGAAGATGAAAAAAATAAGGAGATAAAGTTGAAGCCAAAACTGACGATAAAACCTAAGAAGAACAAGATCAAGAACAAAAATAACAATATCAACAGCAAACACGACTAATAACAAAGGAGAACAAGAACATGAACAATGACAAAAAGAACAAGAATTAAAAAAGAAGAGGAACTAGGAGAAAAATAACTATAACAAAAAGTAGAACAAAAAGAACAAAAACAAGAAGTAGAACAAAACAGTCAAAAAGAACAAGAAAACAAAACCAATAAGAACAAAGGTGACCACAAAGCAACCTAACACCCGTCACATCTCACATCTTCGCCAACCATAAAAAAAAACGAAAAAATTGGAAATCAGAGAAAAGGTTGGATGATAAAAGATGATGATGATGAAGAGAGCAACACAACCTGACACCAATAACCTGTTAGATCTTCACCGAGATAAGAACGTGAGCGTTCGAACGGCGGCACTTATGTAGGGATAACGTTACAGACATACATATATGCATATATACATACGTACTGTTATGCATGGCGTAATGTAACGTGGTGCAAAGCGTTGCGCTGTGCATAGTGAAATATTTTTTAGGCATGTTACCCTTAAGTAGTGTAAATAATATATTATTTGTAATTGTGTGTGAGCAGGGCTGGTACTTGATACATTAAAATATTGTCTGTGTGTATGTAGGTATTTTTGTAACTTAATGTGGGAGTTGATTAATATTAGTATTAGGGTTGTAGTCCCCTGGAGTGTGGAGCGATGTCAGTCATTGGCTGGCCTTGGAGGTGGGAGGACGTTTGAGTTTGTCAGGTTTAGTTGAGTATTAACTATTCAGTGCTCCTCTAGTATTATTTATGGGTGTAAAGTGCAATCAATGGAGATATTACAAAGTAGTTTATTGTTCATTTACTGTGTATATATTAGTGGTTTACTCAGGATTATGTTAATTCTGTATTCTCTTGATTTAATTTATCTTTTTCTTGATGGAACCTACACACTTATTATGGTAAATTTTGTTGTTATTAAATTTTATTCAAATCTTTTATAATGTGTATAATTCCAAACCCTCACTCCTGAACTGTTGGGATAAAGAGGGCTGATTGAACCCAGGAAAAAGTTGTGCTGAGTTGCCAATTTTTTTTTTGTGCCATATGTGCCCTCAATAGTATATTAATCTTTAACGTAATTCAAGTTGATAAGTCATGGCATAACAATACATACATACGCTGAACACTTAACACTCACACGTACTACACTTAACGCATCCTCACTTACACACATATACACACACTCGCGCAGAGAGAGATAGATACTATGGATCATCCTCGTTATTGAAGAAAACTCGTAGCCAGGTAAGACTCAGTATCTTAAAGCTTTTCTCGACCTTAATATTACTACTTTCTCTCGTCTTCTTTCATTCATATTACCAATAATTTCTGTTTTTCCTTTTTTCTGTAATCGTCAAACTGATACACAAAATTTGACGAAAAATTATGAACTTATGGTGAAGTGGTTTACTACTGACTAAAATCTGTGCGTAAGGATATTATGCAGCAGCAGCAATGGTGGTGGTAGTGGTGGTGGTGGTAGTGGTGGTGGTGGTAGTGGTGGTGGTAGAAGTGGTAGTGGTGGTGGTAGAAGTGGTGGTGGTGGTGGTAGAAGTGGTGGTGGTGGTGGTGGTAGAAGTAGTAGTAGTATAGTGGTGGTAGTAGTAGTATAGTGGTAGTAGTATAGTATAGTGGTGGAAGTAGTGTCAGGTTTTTTTTTAATACCATGAACAAAATCTCTATCATTCATATTTTCCCGACAAATCCAGTTCAAAATATCAACAATAAAAAAAAATATATATCCTTTAAGACAAACAATGGAATTTCCAACCACGTGTCTATGTAAATATCTGCCACATATTACCAGACCATACGAGAAGCTGAACCATTTAACAGTGACCAAACAGTGCACATTATCATATTATATCCCTTATGACCATTTATCTAAGAGTGTTAAACCCTTCAAGACACCAACCGGAAGCACTTAAGATTTGCACTCCGCTGTTGAGTAGGAGTGACGTCCGGAGGCAGAGGAGGAGGAGGAGGATGGAGGCGGTAAGAGATAGATATTCCCACCCCATGAATCACTCCGAGGTATAGCAGCAGAGTCTTGTTCACACTCCAAGTTTCTCATTTCCTGCCAGCATGATACAGAGGCCAGGAACATGCAAGAGTTATGGCCTCAAAATATATATATAATGTAAACACACTCGTTGACCTGTTGTATCTTTCACTACACCACTGATAACTACTGCCTGGGTTGATGGTGCTAGCGAGGATGAAGCATGACGGTGGTGATAATGCTCTCTCTCTCTCTCCATATATTGCCACTGCTCTTTATGAAGTCTCCTCATCTCTCTCACAAACGTCACCACACACAAGCCTCAACCCCTCACCTCCTCAGCTTCTCTCACCTCATCATCATCTCACCGCCTCATTTCCTCATCCCATCACCTTCATCACTTCTTCATATTCTCATCTTCCCCTTTCTTCACCTCCTCAATCCTCACCCCTTCACTCCCTCATCCACTCGCGATTTACATAACCAATTTTTCAAGGAACACAGTCAAGCTCCTTAGGGGAACAGGTCCTCCTCTAGAGTGACTCCGCCGCCTTTGATAAGAGTAAAACCTCGGGGTGGGTGTCTCCTCCTCCTGGCAGCTGCAGGAGTCACAAGGCAGACGACACACCACAGGGATTAGTCATGTCGAGAAGCATAGAAATATACACGTGAGAGAGACAGAGTGAGTAAGAAAGTGTGTGTGTGTGTGTGTGTGTGTGTGTGTGTGTGTGTGTGTGTGTGTGTGTGTGTGTGTGTGTGTGTGTGTGTAAAATAAAGTTGAGTTTGCTAGGTTGTCATATTTGGTCATCACCTACAACACCCCCAGTTAAAGTGTTCACATCCACACCTTTCTAAAGATCACACCTCTGCCCCTTCCACCCCTACCCACAATATCCACGCCACACATCCACATCTCCCATAAGTCATATCCAAAATACCCACACTAATACCAACCCTAAACTATCTTCGTCACACAAATATACTACCCACACCACAAACCCACACCACAAACTCAGCCCACACACCCACACCTCAACCTCACACCACACACCTCACATCACACACCCACCCCACACACCCACATCACAACCTCACATCACACACCACACCATAACCCCACACCCACACCACAACCTCACCCACACACCCACACCATAAATTCACCCCACATACCCACACCACAACCTCACACCACACACCCAAACCCACATCACACACCACACCATAACCCCACACCCACACCACAACCTCACCCACACACCCACACCACACCCACATACCCATCACACCACACACCCACACCACAACCTCACACCACACACCCACACCACAACCTCACACCACAACCTCACTCCACACACCCACACCATAAATTCACCCCACACACCCACACCATAAACTCACCCTACACCCCACACTCCCACAACCTTCACCCTGGCGATGAAGCGAAGATGAAGCCATAAGCCAACAGGACCAACACGTGAATAGGACGTCATAATAGTCTACACAGCTGACCCATCAAACGTGAATAGGACGTCATAATAGTCTACACAGCTGACCCATCAAAGCGACGAGCCTGACCAGGGTGGTAAGTGTGGCCCTCTTCTCCAGGTGACCCTACAAACACTCCACTGACCTTGACGTGCCATGTTTGTGTTAGCTTAATGTGTTGTGTGATACTGCTGGCCTTTTTATTAGCATCATTAGTTTTTATATTATTATCATCATCACTATTTCAGTATAATTAACATAACGATACCATAGCCAATTTCTTCACAAAGTCAACACATTGCAACAGAAGATGAGAATATTCTGTTTAAATACATTTTCGCAGGCATAAAAAACATAAATTAACGCTTAAAATGCCGACTGAAACACTGCAGCATACACAGAACATCTATCAACACCACCTGCAACATGTGTACACCCTCTGCAATATGCAAGACGACAAGCTAAAGCTGAACTGAGGGCAGAGTGACTTATGATGAGGCTCAGATCTTGTCCTTGATTCTCTTAAGATTTGCACGATAAATTTCTCTTCTTACTGCAGATGGGATAACAACTCTCAGTTGACTCACTTGTTGCTACGACACAAGAGCTGGCAGCCGACATGACATTAAGAACAGTTACTTAGATGGACTTGTCTACCCGTCCACAAACCCACACCCGCCCACAGTCACAACTCTTTGGACGCCCACATACACCCACGCACCTGAAAACCCTGGAAAAGACTCTCTCACCCTCTCTGTCACACACACATACATACACATGAGGTGGGGGAGTGTGTTCCTCAGAGAGACAGAGGGTTGTCAAGTGGTCACGGCCACCAGGTAAACAAGGGTCTTTACCGTCCTCGTGACGTCCAGACACTTCCTTATGTGGAGAGGCAGCATTGAGGATATCCACAACAGGTGTATGGAGTGTTTGGCCGCGAATAGGGAATATCGAGTTGCTTGTATCCGCGAATAAGGGACAGAAAGATGGTTATATCCGCCTACAGGAAGGACGTAAGTTGGTTATATCCGCAACAGGGGAGTGTATGTTGGGGGGGAAGCTACATCATATTATATCACAGTGTGGGGGAGGACTGAGGGCCCAGGAGGAGCGTGTAGTGGTCGAGGGACAGCTGGTGAGTCTCGGGGCTTCATAATACAGAATTACATATAAATATTTAGAACTCTTGATGGAATATTTGCCTTTATTGATGCTCCTTTGTAGTTGTACACCACAATGACCGATATTGTAACTATTTATACTATTATCAGTTATTAACATCATTTTTGTTATTATTATTATTATTATTATTATTGTTATTATTATTATTATTATTGTTATTATTATTATTATTATTGTTATTGTTATTGTTATTATTATTATTATTATTATTATTATTATTATTATTATTATTATTATTATGGGTTCTCAAGTCTAAAATATAAAAATCAGTTCAACTTAAAAAAATAAGAATTATGTACCTAAAAATAACAATATCCACAATTTATCGATAGCTATTTATTATAACCAACCAAATTTTTTATTGTATCAGCAAATGTATTAAAATAACCCCGTGAACATTGCCTGGACCACTTCTTGACTTCAGCCAAATGAACAAATGGAAAAGAAGAAAATAAATAAAAACAATTAAAATTAAATAAGATTTGAGATAAAAAATAAGAACGAATCTCAAAAACAGGGACACTTGAGAATCCAGTTATTATTATAAATCCTGGGTCCGGCCTGGCAGAGCTTTGGCAGACTTCACAAGTACGGGAACTTCAAGTGAGATGATGGAGCCGTGACGTCTTCAAGTGTCCCTCCAAACATTGCCCTCCAGTTTACCCTAACTTCTTTGCGTCCGTGCGTCCATGGGTACGTGAGTGAGAGTTTCTGATTGTATGTGTTATTTCATTAGCCAGTACGTGGTTTGTGTTTCACTTCTACGTGATTCGTGTGTCAACGTGTCTAGCTGTGTATGATACGGATTGTGTAAGGTACGGACTGTGTAAAGTACGGACTGTGTAAAGTACGGACTGTGTAAAGTACGGACTGTGTAAAGTACGGACTGTGTAAAGTACGGATTGTGTAAAGTACGGACTGTGTAAAGTACGGACTGTGTAAAGTACGGACTGTGTAAAGTACGGACTGTGTAAAGTACGGACTGTGTAAAGTACGGACTGTGTAAAGTACGGACTGTGTAAAGTACGGATTGTGTAAAGTACGAACTGTGTAAAGTACGGACTGTGTAAGGTACGGACTGGTTAAGTACGGACTGTTGGTAGTGTTTTGTACGTCGCTCCCTCCATCTACTGAACCGAAACCTCGCCTCAACATCTGACATGACTGGGTATATATCCCATTATCCTTCCGTCTACCGGGTACTACGTCTATATCCATCCTTCATCTGACAGAAGGTAAATATTCTGGTATATCTTCGGGGCTATTTACAGATGAAAGATTTAAGCATGGGTAAATTTCCTGAGGAGGTGAAAGAAACGCGGAGTGGGTAGGACGAAGAAGGTAACAGCAGCAACAATAGGAGAAGAGGAGGAACAGCAGGAAGAAAGGAGGCGTAAGAAAACAAGCAGCAGCAAGAGGAGGCTGGCCATAAACTTCAGATAACCGACTATCCGGCGAGCGCAGCGCACCACTCCAGCTGGCCTGGCATCCCCCGCTAACCTCGTAACTAACAAGCCAATTGACCTTTTATGCCGAAATTGTCTTCCCGACTCCTTCTAAAGCCCTTCCCAACATTTTCCTTCCCCATCATCCTCTTCATCGTATGGGAAAAAGATACACTGGACTGGGAGGATGGACGACAAGGCAGAAGTGGTCAGTTTAACATACAACCATGTATCACGCTTCATGCACTGTACAGGTGTTGCATCCCAGCCTCATTACCTGAATTATTCATACAAAGATTAATCTGCTACAAGCTATGATAGATTATTACCTGACAATACAAGTGAATATTTATGTCAAAAGCTATAATATCATTATTGCTTTAATATTCCGAATATTTACTTATCACACTAACTAACGTATTAATATTCAGACAATCAGAGGAAGATTTTTGTCAAGGTAATATTAGTATCACTGAATATTAAAGATAAAATAGCAAATCTTACTCATTTAACCAGAGTAAGACGCCTCTCTGTACGGCTTAACTGTTCTTAAGAAGCTAACAGAGGGAGGGAGAATAACAGAGGGAGGGAGGCTAACAGAAAGAGGGAGGCTAACAGAAGGAGGGAGGATAACAGGAGGAGGGCGACTACCAGAGGGAGGGAGAATAACAGAGGGAGGGAGGCTAACAGAAAGAGGGAGGCTAACAGAAAGAGGGAGGCTAACAGAAAGAGGAAGGCTAACAGAAAGAAGGAGGTTAACAGAAAGAGGGAGGATAACAAAGGGAGGAAGCTAACAGAGGGAGGGAGGCTAACAGAAAGAGGGAGGCTAACAGATGGAGGGCGACTAACAGAGGGAGAGAATCTAACAGAAAGAGGGAGGGTAACAGAGGGAGGGCGACTAACAGATAGGAGAGAGGCTAACAGAAGGAGGACGACTAACAGAAAGAGGGACGCTAACAGAAAGAGGGCGTATAACAGAAGGAGGGCGTATAACAGAAGGAGGGCGACTACCAGAGGGAGGGAGGCTAACAAAGGGAGGGAGGCTAACAAAGGGAGGGAGGCTAAGAAAGGGAGGAAAGCTAACAGAGGGAGGGAGGCTAACAGAGGGAGGGGAAGCTAACAGAGGGAGGGAGACTAACAGAGGGGGGGAAGCTAACAGAGGGAGTAGGACCTGCTTGGATACAGCCTCTCAGTGGTAGGTGTTCGTGACAGCCTCCCTGAACCCTGATAACTCCGCCCTGTACCGCCACCACTCCTGTTCCTCTGGCGGGGTGGGCAGGAAATTACCGTTCAGGGCCTCTCGCTTCTCACCAACCAATTCCTCCTCCTCCTCCTCCTCCTCCTCCTTCTTATGCTCTTCTTCGTCCACTTCCTCCTCCTCCTGTTACACCTCTTCCTTCTCGTCCTGCTGTTGTTGTTTTATTGTTGTGCTGGGAGGACCATCAAAGGTGGACCACTGGTGCTGGGGAGAACCATCAAAGGTGGACCACTGGTGCTGGGGAGGACCATCAAACGTGGACCACTGGTGCTGGGAGGACCATCAAAGGTGGACCACTGGTGCTGGGGAGGACCATCAAACGTGGACCACTGGTGCTGGGAGGACCATCAAAGGTGGACCACTGGTGCTGGGGAGGACCATCAGGTGGACCACTGGGAGGACCATCAAAGGTGACCACTGGTGCTGGGGGAGGACCATCAAAGGTGGACCACTGGTGCTGGGGAGGACCATCAAAGGTGGACCACTGGTGCTGGGGGAGGACCATCAGGACCACTGGTGCTGGGGGAGGACCATCAAAGGTGGACCACTGGTGCTGGGGAGACCATCAAAGGTGGACCGCTGGTGCTGGGGAGGATCACTGCCACTGTGCTGGGGAGACCATCAAAGGTGGCACTGCGTGCTGGGAGAGGAGGATCATGCAAAGACCACTGGTGCTGGGGGAGGACCATCAGGACCACTGGTGCTGGGAGGACCATCAAAGGTGGACCACTGGTGCTGGGGAGGACCATCAAAGGTGACCACTGGTGCTGAGAGAGGCACCATCAAAGGTGGACCACTTTGAAGGGACCACTGGTGCTGGGGAGGACCATCAAGACCACTGGTGCTGGGGAGGACCATCAAAGGTGGACCACTGGTGCTGGGAGACCATCAAAGGTGACCACTGGTGCTGGGGAGGACCATCAAAGGACCACTGGTGCTGGGGAGGACCATCCAAGGGGACCACTGCTGCTGGGGAGAAAAGACTGGTAGGGAGAGAAACGATTAGTGGTGGCGAGGGTGACTTGGTAGGTGAAGATTAGTTAAGAGGCGATTAGTGGGGACGAACGATTGGTGGGAGGAAGATTGGTAAGGGTCACGATTGAGAGCCAGATCGATGGTGAGACTATTACTTACGATGACTCAAGAACATTTACACCAAGGACGATGAGAGGAGGAGAGGTGAGAGAGAGGAGGAGGAGAGGTGAGAGACGAGGAGGAGGGAGAGGGAGAGACGAGGAGGAGAGGTGAGAGACGAGGGGAGGAGGAGAGGTGAGACGAGGGAGGAGAGGGGGAGATGGAGAGGAGGAGAGGTGAGAGACGAGGAGGAGGAGAGGTGAGAGACGAGGAGGAGGAGAGGGGGAGACGAGGGGAGGAGGAGAGAGAGAGGAGGAGGGAGAGGGAGATGAGGAGGAGGAGAGGAGAAGAGGAGGAGGAGAGGAGACGAGGAGGAGGGGGGGAGAGGGAGACGAGGAGGAGGAGAGGTGGGAGAGACGAAGGAGGAGGAGAGGGGAGAGACGAGGAGGAGGAGAGGTGAGAGACGAGGAGGAGGAGAGGTGAGAGACGAGGAGGAGAGGTGAGAGGAGGAGAGGAGAGGAGAGAGGGAGGTGAGAGAGGGAGGAGGAGAGGGAGGAGCAGGAGGAGGAGGAGGAGAGGGAGGAGGGAGGAGAGGTGGGAGGAGAGAGAGGTGGAGAGACGAGAGAGGAGAGGGAGAGAGAGGAGGGGAGAGGTGAGAGACGAGGAGGAGGAGAGGAGAGACGAGGAGGAGGAGAGGTGAGAGACGAGGGAGGAGGAGACGAGGGAGGAGAGGTGAGGAGACGAGGAGGTGAGGGGAGAGACGAGGAGCAGGAGAGGATGAGAGACGAGGAGGTAAGGTGAGAGACGAGGAGGTGAGGAGAGACGAGGAGGAGAGGTGACAGATGAGGAGGAGGAGAGGTGAGAGACGAGGGAGGAGAGGTGGAGAGACGAGGAGGTGAGGTGAGAGATGAGGGAGGAGAGGGGAGATGAGGGGGAAGTGAGGAGACGAGGAGGAGGAGAGGTGAGAGACGAGGAGGAGAGGTGTGGGAGACGAGGAGGAGGAGAGGTGAGAGACGAGGAGGGAGAGGTGTGAGAGAGGTGAGAGAGAGGAGGAGGGAGGTGAGAGACGAGGAGGAGAGGGAGGAGAGGGGAGAGACGAGGAGCAGGAGAGGATGAGAGACGAGGGGAGAGGTGGGAGACGAGGGGGAGGAGAGATGAGAGATGAGGTGGAGGAGAGGTGAGAGACGAGGAGGTGAGGTGTGAGACGAGGAGGAGGAGAGGTGGACAGACGAGGAGGAGAGGGGACAGACGAGGTGAAGGTGAGGTGAGAGATGGGAGGAGAGGATGAGAGACGAGGAGGAGAGGTGACAGACGAGGTGAAGGTGAGGTGACAGACGAGGAGGAGAGGTGAGAGACGAGGGAAGTGAGGTGAGAGACGAGGAGGAGAGGTGGAGACGAGGAGAGGTGAGAGACGAGGAGGAGAGGTGAGAGACGAGGAGGAGAGGTGTGAGACGAAGGGGGAGATGAGATAAGGAGAGACACTCCCTAGAGAGCTATAAGAAACGGAACTAAAAAAAAAAGAGAGAAAAACAAACACAATAAGCATGAGAAATAAAAACAAACACGAAGAATATTTACAAAAAAAAGTAAATAAGAGAAAATAATAAAAAAAACGACAAAATAAAGGTAATAATTAATAAAGACAAGATAAACCCCAACAAAACGTCTGCCAAAGTAATGCTAAAAAGACGATAATAAGACAAAGAAAATCGAATAAAAATGGAAACAGAACAGATGAATGAAAACGGAAATCAGGAGGAAACAATAAAAAGAGTCAACAAAAAAGTAAGATGGCGTCGGAATTACTGAGAGACTGTAGCATGACCGTCCCGTGACCAGAGGCTTTATCTTCAGAGAATACCGACACACAGGCAGACGTACAGTAGGCTAATGTTACGGTCGGTGTTGGTGGCCGTAAATACGTGTACCTAATTTAATTTCACTTTTAATGTGCAAATTTAACTGAAGATTAAGAAAGAAAGAAGGAAAGAAAGAAAGAAAGAAAGAAAGAAAGAAAGAAGAAGAAGAGAAATAATAATAATAATAATAATAATAATAATAATAATAATAATAATAATAATAATAATAATAATAATAATAATAATAATAATAATAATAATAATAATAGTAATAGTAAGAGGAAAATTATCTGGTCGGACTTTCCCCCATGGGACCTGAACCTAACCCCACAGCACCGAGACGAGGCTGCTACGTGCGGCCGGGCGTTACTGAGTCAACCAGCCTCATTTACTTCGGAATTTACGACTGACAACCCCCCACTAACCTCCCTCTCCTTCCCCTATTCCCTCTACCCACCTCCCTCCTCCCTATCAATTTTTCCTCCCTCCTCCCCCTCATCCTCCTCCCCCTCTCATCCTCTTCCTCCCTCCTCCCCCTCTCATCCTCTTCCTCCCCTCACTACTTCTCAGCGGGAATGTGAATTACTTTATCACAATATTCATCTTAGTCTCTTAACCTTGACAGTAGTTTTCAATTAACAATTATAATAGTTTCTTCTCCCTCAACACCTGAGGGAAATACCAGGAGCATTAATGATTGAAATAATAAGACCGGCAACATTACTACTAAAATGATGATAATAATAATAATAATAATAATAATAATAATAATAATAATAATAATAATAATAATAATAATAATAATAATAATAATAATAATAATAATAATAATAATAATAATAATAATAATAATAATTCTTAGCTTTTCGGACAGTTTTCGTTGCTTCATAAGTGTGACCAAAAATTACTGGATGAATACAAGACTTGAACCTGTTTACATAAAATATCATAACATCGATAACATAAAACTGAGAACCTCGTCCGCGTCCCCTCCTGCAGATACGAGTACAACCACCCTGCAGCAGGTCTGGGAAGGCGTGGAGTAACTGACACGCCTCCTAAGATAACGCCTAGATAGGGTAGTGCGTGCGCGCCTTCACAAGAAACAACTGAGGTGAATTCCGGTATGATATAAGAAATAAATTTTTGTTATCAGACTTGCAGGAGGTTTTATTCTTTAGCGTCGGACCAGTTTTTCCCCAGATGGTTGAATAAATAGCGATTATTTTTTCTCGACATTTTACGTACATTCATACATATATTATACGTAGACTCTCTCTCTCGTCTACCCTATGGCTGGGGAGACATAAACAAGATGAACACTGACATACCTGAGGGAGTGAACCATACCTGCCCATTGACTCCTCTACTTCCTCACCTGGGGTCCGGAGGGTCACTGGTCACAAGGGCCCTAGTACTTAATTTTTTTTCCCAACCTAACCTAATTCTATTTAATCCGATCTAACCACACACACACACACACACACACACACACACACACACACACACATATCATTATTATTTACACACACACACGCACGCACACAATACTACACTGAGTTGAGTTGTATTTCTGACACTGTAACAAGACAAGATATATTTTTTTATTTGGATGTTTAATCATGAATCACCCATGGTGCTGTGTGTGTGTGTGTGTGTGTGTGTGTGTGTGTGTGTGTGTGAGTGTGTGTGTGTGTGTGTGTGTGTTTGTTTTCTTGTGTGTGTGTGTGTGTGTGTGTGTGTGTGTGTGTGGGCGGCAGGATCAAACAACAAGCCAGTTACCACACCGACCAGCGCCGTGTTCACATTACCTCGACCCACCTGTACACTCACCTCCTCCGCTAAGCACAAAAACGACGGTAAAACATGATATCGATACTAACTTAAGCATTAATCTCCACATACGGTGCAAAGTTATCCGGAAAAATGCAGGATAAAGCGTTTGAGTTAACCGGTGGTGGTGGTAGGGGTGGTGGTGGTAGGGGTAATGGTGGTAGGGGTAGTGGTGGTAGGGGTAGTGGTGGTAGGGGTGGTGGTGGTAGGGGTGGTGGTGGGGTGGTGGGTGGGAGGGGTAGGGTGGTGAGGGGGTGGTGGTGTAGGGGTGGTGGGTGGTAGGGGTAGGGTGGTAGGGGTGGTAGGGGTAGGGGTGGTGGGTGGTGGGGTGGTGGTGGTGGGTAGGGGTGGTGGTGGTGGTGGTGGTAGGGGTGGTGGTGGTTTGGTAGGGTGTGGTGGTGGTGTGGTAGGGTGGTGTTGGTGGTAGGAGGTGGTGGTGGTGTAGGGGTGGTGGTAGAGGTAGTTTTGGTAGGGAGTGGTGGTAGTGGTGGTTCAGTAGTGATGGTCGGGGTAGTGGTGGTCGGGATAGTGGTGGTCAGGAAAGGGTGATAGGGTAGTGGAGGGGGTAGGTGGTAGGGGTAGGTGGTAGGGGTAGGGTGGAGGGGTAGTGGTGGAGGGGTAGGTGTAGGGTAGGGGTAGTTTTGATAGGGGAGTTTGGAGAGTGAGTGTGGTAGGGTGTATCGGGGGTAGGGGTAGTGGGGTAGTTTTGTAGGGTGTTGTGGTAGGGGTAGGGTGGTAGGGGTAGTGGTGGTCGGGGTGGTGGGCACGAATAGTGGTGGAGGGTGGTTGTAGGGGTAGTGGAGGTAGGGGTGGAGGGGTAGGGGTAGTGGAGGTGTAGGGGTAGGAGGTAGGGGTGTTGATAGTAGGGGGTAGTGGTATTGGTGGTAGTTGTAGGGTAGTGGAGGTAGGGAGGAGGGCAGGAGGTAGGGTAGTGAGGTAGGTGGTGGTAGGGGTAGTGGGTGGTAGGGGTAGTGGGTAGGGGTAGGGTAGGGTAGTGGTGGTAGGGTGTTGGGTAGGCAGTGGTGGTCGTGGTAGGTGGTAGGGTAGTTGTGGTGGGTAGTGGTGGTCGGCAGGTGGTCAGTAGTGGTGGTCGGGTAGTGGTGGTCAGGAGTAGTGGTGGTAGGGGGTTGTATGGGTAGTGTGGGCAATGGATAGTGGTGGTAGTGGTGGTAATAGTGGTGGTGGGGTAGGTGGTGGGAGGGTAGCTGTGGTAGGGGTAGCTGTGGTAGGGGTAGTGGTGGTAGGGGTAGCTGTGGTAGGGGTAGTGGGAGGGGTAGCTGTGGTAGGGGTAGTGGTGGTAGGGGTAGTGGTGGTAGGGGTAGTGGTGGTAGGGGTAGTGGTAGGGGGTAGTGGTGGTAGGGGTAGTGGTGGTCGGGGTAGTGGTGGTAGGGGTAGTGGTGGTCGGGGTAGTGGTGGTAGGGGTAGTAGTGGTGGTCGGGGTAGTGGTGGTGGGGTAGTGGTGGTCGGGGTAGTAGTGGTGGTCGGGGTAGTAGTGGTGGTCAGGGGTAGTAGTGTGTGGTCAGGGTAGTAGTGGTGGTCAGGGGTAGTAGTGGTGGTCGGGGTAGTAGTGGTGGTCAGGTAGTAGTGGTGGTCAGGGAGTAGTTGTGGTAGGGTAGTAGTGCTTTGAATAGTGGTGGTCAGGGTAGTGGTGGTGGGTTAGTGGGTGGTGGGTTGGTGTGGTGGTAGAGTGGTGGTGGTAGGGTGGTGGTGGTGAGGTTTGATTGGTGGGGTGGTGGTGGTGGGGTTGGTGGTGGTGGGGTGGTGGTGGTGGGATTGGTGGTGGTAGGGGTAGTGGTGGGGGTTGGTGGTAGGGGTGGTGGTGATGGGGTAGTGGTGGTAGGGGTAGTGTGGTGGTGGAGTGGTGGTGGTAGGGGTGGTGGTGGTGGGGGTAGTGGTGTCAGGGGGTGGTGGTAGGGGTGTTGGTAGTGGGGTTAGTGGTGGTCGGGGATGGTGGTGGTAGGGGTAGTTGTGGTAGGGTGTTGGTTGTGGCGACACAACAATGCGGTGACCCACTATAAGGGGTCGGGACATCGCCATTAAAACAGGTAAACAGGTGAGGTTGTCACGGTTGAGGTACCACCACCACTACCACCATTACCAGTACCACTAGGATCAACCACCACTATCAGCATCACTACTACTACTACCAGGACCACCAACCCTCAACCAGCAACAACATAACCAGCCCCATCACTATAAAATAAACACTACCACCACCAGAATCACTACTTCACTACTACAATCGAGTATGACGATCATCCAGCGATGGCACAATGACACCAGTTAATAGTGATGTCACCTTCGTTGGTGAGCTTTGAGGTGACTCGAGAGGCCGATACAGGACAGGCAGGGCTGCCCACAGATGTTGCATGTGTGGAGGGCTACATCCAGTGCGCGGCGGCAGCGTCTTTCCGGTGCTCTCTCTCTCTCTCTCTCTCTCTCTCTCTCTCTCTCTCTCTCTCTCTCTCACAAACACACGCACACACTTTTTATAAACAATCATTTTACCGATGCCAAAAGTCCCAGAGAGGGCTGAGACTCTTACAATATCCCAACACATCATCAGTCTTCCGTTCCCACACGTTGCTCAAACACCAGTATCACATTATCACTTTGACCTTCACAGCACTACTTTCATTATCTGTTTTTATTCACAAGCGTTTATCTACCCTATTTATTTCCGGTGTCTTCTTAACCTTCTTTTTTCTTTCATTTTCTTATCAACATCTGTTCGTTATCATCTTGGTGTTCACAGTACATATAATTCCTTCGCATTTTATTATTGTTCGTATCATCCCGACCTCATTAACACTTTCATCTTCACCCTTCCATTGTCATCCTAATTTATATAATTTATCTGTATGTTATATTCTCATTGAAAAGCCATTAAATTGATCATTATAATCTTGGTTTAATATTCAGTACGTATCCCTCTTCTAATTTGTACGTTATTTCCTCTTCCTTATTATCCTAATTCGGTAATTACTTAACCTTTCTCTTATTTATATATTTATACTTCTCATTCAGTCTTGGTCCCTCCTGCCTACTTAATCTTTTTATTTCATTTATCACAATTATGGATAGATTTATTTTCTATTCGTATTTCTAATATATTATTACATTTTCCGTATTATTCTGCTTCGTTTCCCACAGTGTAATTCAGCTCCACATAACTCACCAAGTACGTTAATCTCCCGCTATCGCTTCTCTCTTCCTTCCCCTCTCATCAGCGTCTCCCCCTCCTCCTCCTCTTCCTCACGCTTATCTCCTTAACGAGGCAGCGTCTTGCCCTTATCACCTCTCTTCTGTTTCCTCATTTACACACTTATTTCATCCTCTCTCCTCCTCTGGATCCTCCCTCGTTTCCATTAATTCCTCCTCTCATGTTATTCATCTTATACTGTGTCCGGTGATTCTCTTAATGGTGTCTTCATCTATTCTCTCACGGTCTTCCATTTTCCCCATTTTCTCATCTACTCCCCTCCCCATTCACACCTAGATATGCTCCCCGTCTCCCAATTCACACCTAGACATGCTCTCCCTATCTCCTAGACATGCTCCCCGTCTCCCCATTCACACCTAGACATGCTCCCCGTCTCCCCATTCACACCTAGACATGCTCTCCCCATCTCCACATTCATCTCCATTCACCTCCACACACTTCCCCATCTCACTTCCACACACATATTTCCTATCTCCCCATCTCCCTATTTCACTCTCTCCCTATCCACACTATTTCACATCACCCCACTGAGACACCTCCATTTTCAACCACTCCTCCCACCCCCCTCGCTCTCTCTATCTTGTATAATTCTTATGTTTACGTTGGTGGGTCAGTTCCATCACACGGTTTTAAAAAGTACACAGTATTTACACCCTGGTTGTATCTCCTCACACGTTTAACATAATGCCCGACACTGAACCCGAATCTTAACATCGGCGTCTTAAAAGGCAATGAAACGAGCCACATTCATGAGCAAATCGAATCCCCGAACGAATCTCTCCACTCGAGTCCGGATTCCCAGATTCGTTCAATGAATTTCTTCCGTGTTAATGAGTATTTGGGAACGAATGTATATGGGTACAGTCACAGTGCAAATCCGAAGACATTATGAGTGTAAAGTGCGTTCGTTGCTCAGATAGAGTCAGTTAGGACACGTTCTAACCTTCTTCAGTTAGAGGGAAGATTTAACTTCTGATACATTGATGATTTATCTTTCAGTCGTAGCTTAAAGTAAATTAGACTGAGGAACGCTTACATTGTACGATACTTTTGAGAATCCAATTACTTTATGCTGTAACCTAAGTGAACCAGATAGAGGCGCTCTTACCTGACCAGTAAGGGGGAAATTTAACGTACGAACCTTTGAACTTAAGAACATATGAACATAAGAACATAAGAATGGAGGAAACTGTAGCGGGCCTATTGGCCCATGCTGGGCAGTCCCATTTACACCCAACCCCTATTGCTCATACATACATCCAACCCATGTTTGAAGCTATCCATCGTATTGGAGTCAATTATGATGTTTGGTAACTTGTTCTATTCATCCACTACTCTGTTTCCAAACCAGTGTTTACCTATTTCACGCCTACATCTAAATTTGTCTAATTTAAAACCATTGTTACGAGTTCGCTCCTGGTTGGGTTTGAGTTCTTTGTTACCTCCCCTTTGTTCAGCCCTGACTTCCATTTATACACCTCTATCAAATCGCCCCTCATTCAACGTCTCTCGAGGGCGAGCAAATTAAGATGCTTTAACCTGTTTCTGTACTCGAGGTTCCTAATGCCCGGGATTAGTCTTGTCAGTCTCCTCTGAATTCTTTCTAGGGATTCAATAACCATTATGTAATACGGTGACCAGAATTGAATTGCGTAATCCAAGTGAGGTCTCACAAGCGCAAGATATAGTTTCAGAATGACCTCTCTAGTTTTGTAACTAATACTCCTTTGAATGAACCCAAGTACTATATTAGCCTTGTTTCGAGCAAATACACATTGTTTACTTGGCTTAAGATTCCTACTTATCATTACTTCTAAATCTTTCTCACATTCGGATTTCTCTATAACATCGTTGTTCATCTGGTATCTGGTTTCCCTGTTTACATCTCCTATACTGAGTGCTTTACATTTGTCCACGTTGAATTTCATCTGCCATTTTTCAGACCATTCGAAAAATTTGTTTAGATCTTCCTGTAGTTTTGCAGAGTCCTCGTCAGGTTTAATTACACGCCCTATTTTAGTTTCATCAGCAAATTTACTTATGTTGCTGTCTACACCGATATCTACGTCGTTTATGTATAAAAATAATAATGGTCAACGTACTGAGCTATGGGGTACTCCACTTGTGACGTTACTCCAATCTGCAGTTAATGCTCACTCGCTGTTTTCTGTCCTGTAACCACGCACTATACTAATCCATTTTAGAATATCACCTCCAATGCCATGAGCCTCCACTTTTCTTTTTAGTCTTTCGTGGGGGACTCTGTCGAAGGCTTTGCTAAAGTCGAGATATACCACATCATAGTCGTGCCCCTCGTCCACTGATTCGAAAACAGATGAAAAGATTGTTAATAGATTAATTAAACATGAACGCCCGCTTGTGAAGCCATGTTGAGAATCATTGATTAACTTGTGCTTCTCCAGGTGATTTCGAATAGAGTATGAAATTATTGCTTCCAGTAATTTGCCTGCAGTTGATGTTAAGCTGATTGGACGGTAGTTAGAGGATAGTGATCTATCTCCCTTCATGAAAATCGGTATTATATTCGCTATCCTCCACGATTCTGGTACTACGCCCGTTTTTAAGGATATGTTAAACAATTTTGCTAAGGATATACTTAGCTCTTCCTTACATTCCTTTAATACTCTGGCAAATATCTCATCGGGACCTGGCGACTCAATAGGCTTTAACTTGTCTATGTGCTTACGAACGTCGTTACCAGTCACTACTATCTCGCTTAATCTAATTTCTTCACTATCTCTGTATATAGTCGGTGCCTCGGGTATCATGTTCAAATTTTCGGTGGTGAAAACGGTTGAAAAATATTTATTCAGATTATTGCTCATTTCTCCGTCGTTATCAGTTAGACCTGACGCATTACCTGGGGTTCAGGATTTACAGCAAGGACTTACGTCACCAAGTGCTGGCGACCACAAGTTAGGTCACCAAGTGCTGTCGACCACAAGTTACGTCACCAAGTGCTGGCGACCACAAGTTAGGTCACCAAGTGCTGGCGACCACAAGTTAGGTCAACAAGTGCTGGCGACCACAAGTTAGGTCACCAAGTGCTGTCGACCACAAGTTACGTCACCAAGTGCTGGCGACCACAAGTTAGGTCACCAAGTGCTGGCGACCACAAGTTACGTCACCAAGTGCTAGCGACCACAAGTTACGTCACCAAGTGCTGGCGACCACAAGTTACGTCACCAAGTGCTAGCGACCACAAGTTAGGTCACCAAGTGCTAGCGACCACAAGTTAGGTCACCAAGTGCTGGCGACCACAAGTCACGTCACCAAGTGCTGGCGACCACAAGTTACGTCACCAAGTGCTGGCGACCACAAGTTACGTCACCAAGTGCTGGCGACCACAAGTTACGTCAACACTGATCATAACATGTCAGGCTCACAGGCTACTTCACTTGGTTATTAATTAATACCAATTTGAAAATAATTGTTGACATTTACGCAGAAAAATATTTGTTTTTAATTAATACGGATACGGAAATAATAACTGGTATTGAGAGAAAAATAGTTGATTGGTGTGCATGATTATCATTGAATGTTGAAATAAAAATAAAAAATATTTACCTTTAAAAAAACAGGACCGGTGCACTTAATTTTTATGACTATTTTATTTTTACATCGTTTGAAAAATCTGATTTTTAAATACCTACACAATTAAAATATTATATATTTTGTTTATGTAAAACAAGAGATTCATAAATCATTTAAACTTGGAGTATAATAATATTCGCGTTTTGTCATCGTCCATGAGTGAAATTATAAAACTTGTTCCTTGTAATGTTCGTTGTTATTATGTACAACAACGGCCAAAATGTATTCTTGTCGAGGCACTATCTGTCATCAGCTGGTGGGTCAAGTATGAGATTACTTCACATCTGGCGAACGATGATCCTCATTATATATTAAGTCAATTACAACATGAAAAAAACACTTCAAAACAAAAAAATCTGAGTAATTATTATTAAAATCCCAGCCCCCTCACCCCTCAGGTAGATGCTAGATACTGACAATTGTTCAGGGAATTCTATCCCAAATTTTACATAAATATTACAGAATTTTAAATGCCTGCATGATCTGTTACAACATCCTCGCACTGTGTTTACTGCAATGACGAGGCCGCTACAGCACTACACTCCCGAGACAAAAAGGTCACAACTGACGGTATGAGTGATACTGGGTTACCGGGTGTAGCAGCCCTGATACTGTGAGAGAGAGACGGATCATATGAAGATTAGACACCCCGGCTTATTTCACCTGAGCTTAATACTCAACGCTACCTGAGGGGATGTGGGGGGAAGGTTAACTTGGTTAGGTAAAGTTAGGTTAGCATTAGGGTTTGAATCATAAGTTGAAATAATCGGATGTATCTAACACTATCTACATGCAGTGTGTAGTGGTGAGAGAGAATCACACTGCGCTTCATAAATTAATGTTAAAATGTCAATAGTACCCTTCTGTTATGGGAGCCACTCTGGCGAGGCCGAAGGATCACGACTAACACAGTACTAACATTTACGTCTCCAGGATAAATCAGTAAACATGGGGAAAAATGTCCAAACTGGTGTACAGAAATATCACGAAAGTTGCAACGGATCTTGAATGATGACGCAAATAACAAACATTCACAATCACGTTACGAGCACCCATGGCCGCAATAAACTGTACATAATGTGGGGACGGCTCGGTGGCTGGGCTAATTTCCCCGTAAATTAACGTAAAATACAGGCGTATATACCTGGGACCGGATTCTCAAACTGTCTTACGTAGATATGGTCACAAGCACTCCTAAAACAATGCCTCTAGTTATGGTCGAGTCTCGGAGCGAATTTAATGACATTTATGTTTGTTGGCGTATCTGTCTTGTACCTCAAGTCAGTCTAAAGCATCGCCGTACCTGTAGTTAGCGAGAAACTTAAGCGTAAGTATCTGTGAACCAAACACCAGGCGAGGATTATCACCACTAAAATAATGAGAAGCAACTTGACGGGAAATAAAGTTCAGGTAAGTGTCGGAAAGCGTCTCTTATGTCATAAACTACCACACAAATGCTAGATATTTCCCGCCTCTGATACTATGCAACTAAAACTTAAATATTAATTCTGCAGGTGATTGAAGAGGCAATAACACATAATGGCGCCCAGCTGAGGTTCGTGATGGCGGGCGTATTGCTACCGTGATGACTAGGGACTGCCGCCACACCCCCAGTCACCACCACCACAGGTATTAGTGGTGAGCTTTTGACCTCAACACACCGAAAGGAGATGAAGCTTCCATGACTGGCAGTGTGAGTACGTGGGGGCTAATCTGAAGAATCTGACTACGGCAGACAGCCAAGATTAGATTCTACTGCAGTAACCCACGATAGTAATCCAGACAACGTGGTAGACCGTGATTAACTAGCGTGGCAGACCAACAAGTAATTGCAGTTTTATATTCCATGTGGCAGAGTTCGTATCAATCACCAAGACACACACGGCAGCAGATCAGCGTGGTGGCGGCAGACAACCAACACGGGACACCAAACAAGGGAGGATAGTACCTGGAGTCACATTTCCTGCGCTCGTCCTGACCTTCCAGTCCATTACCTCCAGGGTGTCCGGGGCCTCACGCGCCTGCCATACAACGCTCACCACAATAACTAAGTCATACACGTTACTAAAATTTTCCTTCTTTTTCAGAAAATTCAACAAAGACACAAGTCATTTCCACACGGTCACGATATCATTCGGATGTAATGACTTGGCCTTGATATGACAAAACTGTACTACCTATAACGCCTATTAAACCACATCATTTATCCACGGTAAAGGAGGCAGCTAACTTAACCAAATCTCAAACACAACGTCTACAAAAAAGCTAACTTTAATTCTTCAAAGCTAAATATGGTGCTTCAATTTCAAAAGCTACATTGTTCAGTGAGAATTACTCCTCACCAACAAGATGAAAATTTCACATCGTCGCTTTCCTGGAAACTCGGGATCTTTCCTGGCCATCTGCACACTGATTACATTATTCAGTACATCGTTTGGCGCTAAGTTAACTTCCTTGGTAATCATGTTAATATCTCTTGTAAACCTCCTCGCCCCGCTCTCTGCTTGTGTGGCGAGGAGGAGGAGGGAGAGAGGAGATGTAGAGGAGGGAGAGGAGAAGATGAGAAAGAGGAGGAAGGAGAAGGAAAAGAAGAGGAGAAGAAGAGGAAGAGGGCGGAAAGGAGTAAAGAGGGGCGAGAAGAGAAGAAGGGGGTGTAGCGGAAGAGAGGGTAAAAGAAGAGGAGGAGTGGAAGGGGAAAGAGAAGAAACATGAATAGAAGAATAAAAAAGAAGGAGAAGGAGGAGTGAACTACCACTTATCACCACCACCATCACCCACGACCACCCACCCCCACCACCACCCACCAGTATTATCACCCACCCAGTATTCTATGTTCCTGTACACACCATCAACACCAATAATAACTCCCATGAACGAGGTCCTAAAAATCGAGCCGTGTGTGTACCGTGGGCCAAGTTTCTCACACTAACACCGTGACCCAGTGTGGCACGGCTCAGAATAATGCACCATTTGGCACAGTCTTTCCCACCATTATACGGCACATGTTATTTGGGTATATGGTACCATGGTAAAAACAAAATCTCTCTCTCTCTCTCTCTCTCTCTCTCTCGCATCATTTTTACTCTTCAAGTCCTCCTCCTTTCTCTACATATTTTATTCTCTTGCTTCTCCTCCTTCACCTTACCTACTTCTCTATTCACCACTCTAAGTCTCTTCTTCTCCTCCTCTTCCCCCCACCCCTCTTCTTCCACAGTAGAACCTCCTATTCTTCTTCCTCCCCCAATACATCACCCCTCCCCTCCCCCCAACGTCAGGTCGCCCGAGATTGAAATTGTGATTACGTATTTGTTTGGTTAGCGCTCACCTCTCCTACCCCTCACCTCCTCCACTCCTCACCTCTCCCATTCCTCACCTTTCCCACTCCTCACCTTTCCCACTGCTCACCTCTCACGACGCCCCTCCCCTCTTCCACTCCTCACCTCTCCCACCACTCACACCCCTTCCCTCTTCCACCCCTCACCTACTCCAAACCCTCACCTTTTCCATCCCTCACCCTTCTCCACCCCTCATTTCTCATTTCCATCCCAAACCCTCCCTTCCTACCCATTATCCCCCGCTTCACTTATAAGCCTCCTCTTTCCCCATACACTTCACCTCGATCTTCTCTTTCCCACCCCTTACCTCCCCCTTCACCCTATTCCACCTCCCACTCCCTTCCCATCCTTCCCTTACATAATCATTCGCTTCAGTTGTTCCTCCTTAACATATTCTTACTAATTTTCTCAGCTGTATAAACAAATATTAACCCCAGAGGATTACAAAGCTCGTCCCTCTGTGTATGATAATGATAATGATGATGATGATGATGATTGATGTGATGATGATTGATGATGATTGATGATGATGATGAGGTAAATTTACTGGTATAATGGTTGTGATGAATGAGTCCATAACCTATACTTATAAGTTACCGTACCCTGTCATCACCTGTTACCTCCCCAGCCCATACCGAGATGAAGCAGGTTTCGAGTTGGATCACTAAATACCCCAAGAGACTCGGCCATGAACACTATTTATAAATCAAAGAGAGTCACAGACCACCACCTCATAGCTCCTCAGCCAATATTCTAATGAGATACTTTGAGGTCTTGGTCGATGAACATGAAGAGCAGTTGTCAAGTACCAGCACAACAGAGTACGGGTCCACCTGCCATAAAGGGGGACGCTCCCATCATTAACTCCTCCTCACTCAGTACCGTAGTGACATACAGACAGTTTCTGATCAATAAACCTCGAGAAATTATCGATTACCTAATATCTATCACCACGTACACTGGATCTCTATGTGTGAATGTTTGTTATGTCAGTGTTTGAGGGACGTAACATCAATGGATCGTCTTATATAACATTTGTACCTTCAGTGTCTGGGAACTCCCGGCTGGACGTTGATCACAGAGCGAACGGGGAAAAAAAACGCCAGGGAATAAGGGAGACAAACTGGTCGATTCATCTTTTACAAACCTCATTTAATATTCCCCCTTCTTTTTTTTCGATTTAAAGTCCCCGGCTGGAGTAGATCCTTGGGTCGGAATATTGAGTAGTCTCGGGGATGAAGAAAGGGAGGGGGAGGGGGGTGGGGGGCAGAAGAAGGTTTCAATTGGCTCCCTCTCAGTTCGATACTGATCCGCATGTGATCCGCCAGGATACTATTCCTTGTTGCCAGAAAAAAATCAAAAGCAAAGAGACACAACCTAGCACCGAGTTGTTCCTCAGGCAAGATCGGCCTTCATAATGCTTCACAGTGTTTTTGTTCTTAACCAGTTCACAGCGGAGGATATATTGGTCCAGGTGCAGACAAGTCAATAGTAAAACATCTATCAAGTTCCAAGTCAAAAGTCAGGGAAGAGATCTGACGATATCACATACATGATCCGGTCGTCTTGGTCCCTGCCAGCCACCTGACCCAGGAGGGTGAACTAGGCCACACTGTCCCAGGTAAGAGGAAGAGTGAGCTACTCATTACTCAGCCCGTACTACAAGTCCACCTAAGGCAGCACTGAGCTACCTCAAGGTTCTCTAGCTCAATTTCTTTCCGAGAGATCACGTGCGCGCACGCAATTGTATGTATAACTGTATATGTATATGTCACCCCGTCCGTTCATCTGAAAAGCGTCGCATTACAGAAGCTTAGTCCTAGCGTTTCATTATGGAACGTGATGCCGCCCCCCCTGGGGTCCGACAAACACCGTTTGTGGCCTCCATTTTTTTTTTAGCTCCCGCTCACAAGATGAGTATGGGGTGCACGATAAACTAGCTGCTGTCCACGGCAAAATTGAACACCCTCCACACACACATTAATCCCGCTTGACAGGAGGAATATTGGCTAAAACACGACCCATTATGTGGCGAATTTACCTCTTCTAGTGGAAACCGTTCTTTAGGCAGTGAATGAAATATTAACCAATTGCTGATTGATTTTTTGTTTCTTCTCTTGTATATTTCTGGAATGTATTTAAATCATCTTTTGTATATATTCTTCTTCCTTTCTCCCGTTCATTGATCTTATCGTCTATCTCCTATCGTTATCTCTTCTAATTGCATCTCCCCCTTTAATTTATTTTAAGGTCATGTTCTTTGTAGTAATATAACAAACACAGTCCCCAATCTCTCTATTTCCATCGTACCCACACGTTACATACTTTACACTACTTATCACTTCCTTTATCGTCATTCTTCTCTTATTCCCATCTCCACTATGGACTAAAACATCACTTTATACACTTACCCATTTATCTTCTCATCTCTTCTTCTTCCCAGTCATCGCTATTACTTCGTGTCACCTGCGTCTTACCTGCAATAAAACAGAAAATTATTATTAATTACAAACATATTAACGGACACTACAAAATATCTAAAACGATGAAAACTACTTGAAATTCTCATAGATATACTTTTAGAGCGAATATACCCCGAACCGAGTATACCTTTAAAATGAGTATACCCTTAAATGAGTATACCTTTAAAATGAGTATACCTTTAAAGCAGGTATACCTTTAAAGTTGAGTATATCTTTAAAATGAGTATATGTACCTTTAAAAAGCGTATAACTTTAAAATGAGTATACCTTTAAAATGAGTATACCTTTAAATCTAGTAAACCTTCAAGAGAGATTAAGGAACATTATTTATCCTCTCGGCGTCAGAAACACACCAATATACCACTCACATCTCGGCGTCAGAAACACACCAATACATCTGTCAATAAACAACTAAAATACATATTATTAGCGTAAGAACCTCATCCAATTATACAAAGGAAAAACAATATTGATACACACCTTCATAAACTATACACACTGCAAAACAATTCTTACTATTAACGATATAAATCAATTACAAATATATATATTTTGTTTGTGTGTATAATCAACATCACCATCAGAAATACTTGTCACACACACACACACACACACACACACACCAACACAACAAGAGCACAGCGCCATTACACTATCAACCCCGGGAAGAACAGGAGTAACGTGATTTATGCCTCAGTGCAACAGGACTGAGTTATGCCCGCAGGAGGCACATACACACGGGCGATGAATGGCAGCAAGAAAACAAGGAAGGAAGGAAGGAAGGAAGGAAGGAAGGAAGGAAGGAAGGAAGGAAGGAAGGAAGGTGGGGGGGAATCAACTAACTCAGAGTGCTTATTCACAGGTAAAGGTAAACAAGATGTGTGGAGTGGACGAGGAGGAAGAGGAGGAGGTGGACGAGGAGGAGGAGGAGGAGGTGAACGAGGAGGAGGACAAGGAGTGTCAAGGAGGAGCGCAAGGAGCGGAGGACGAGAAGGACAAGAGATAGACAAGGAGGAGACAAAGGGAATGAACGAGGGAGGAGGAGGGAGGAGGACAGAGGTGGATGAGGGAGGAGGGACAAGGTGTGGATGAGGAGGGAGGACAAGGTGTGGATGAGGGAGGAGGACAAGGTGTGTGGATGAGGAGGAGGACAAGGTGTGGATGAGGAGGAGGACAAGGTGTGGATGAGGAGGAGGACACGGTGCGGAGGACGAGGAGGAGAAATAAGTGAACCTCCATCAGCCATCACTCCCTCCCGCCATCCAGTTTATTCTCTGGAAAATAATCGTGATATAAAGGGCTGGATTCTGTGTTTTATTCCCTGGAAAAGAATCGAAAGAAAAATTGCTGGATTTTATTCCCCTAAAGGAGAGCGGCGGAAAAAACCCGCTGTAGTGTGTGTTTTATTGTCCCTGAAAGAGTATTGTTACATGGTGTTGTATTAAGTTATTTTTTTCCCGTTAAGAAAATCTAACATTCAAGTACTGGGTTTAATATTTTATTTCCAGAAAAAAAATCTTGGAAACAATTTTCTTGCAAGAGATTATTATACCATTATTGGATTTAACTTCAATGGAAAAAAATACTGGCATTGATTTTTTTTTTTTTTGGCAACGATAGCGAGAAACTTTATTAATTTCCATGACCTGAAGAATAACTAAAACCATCCTCTGGATTTTGTACTTTTTTATGGTAAATGAATATATACAAAAAATTTCAGGATTTTCGTTATATTTTCTGAAAATAATATATCGAAAAAACATCAGATCTAACTCTGGTAAGAAAAAAAAAACTTTATCCATGGAAACGAATTGAAATAAAAATTGTGCTGAATGTGTTAGATTCTACATTTCACTTCCTGAGAGACAAGTAAAATACACCCTCCTGGAGTCTACATTTCACTCCCTGGAAAAAGAATCGAAACAAAAGCCGCCCCAGACTTTTTACTTCACTTCTCCGAAAACACGAAAGTAAATAATACTAACATTTTATATTCTGTCTACTAGAAACATTAACGCATTAGCTTCCATTAATTATATATCTTTTTTTCTTCTTTCTTTTATAATGCTTAAATTTGTCTTAAGTTTTAATGAAGAGTTTCAGTGTCGGGTTAGGTTAGGTTAGGTTAGGTTAGTCTTGAGAGAGACATCGTGAGTGACGTACTCGGAGACTTGTGGGAAACTAAAATATATAAAGGATGGTTTCAGGGGAAGGGGAATGTGGGAGGGGAGAGAGGAAGGGAGAGAGGAAGGGAGAGGTAGGACAGAGGAAGAAAGGTAGGAGTATTAAGGAAACAAGTGTAACAGAGAGGAGAAAGAGAGGAAGGGGAGATGGTGGAGTATATATGTGGGAGGGAAAGGGGGGAAGAGGGAAGGGAAGATCATGGCTGAAAATTCGGTCTTATCCCCTTGTGATGATGGAGGTAGGAGGGAGCCAGTGAGGGAGGGAAGGAGAGATTCACCATTCCGGAAAGTTGATCTCTCTCTCTGTCTCCCTCTCTCTCCACATACATCCTCTACTCTCTCTCTCTCTCTCTCTCTCTCTCTCTCTCTCTCTCTCTCTCTCATACCTAGGCACACGATACAGCCGCAGCGTCCTATACCGAGCACTCTTACAAATTAGTTACGCTACAGGTGCATGAACGGTACAGTCCTCGGTGAGATGAGTCGAGGGAAAAAAACTCCCACACAGCTCCTGCAGAAACAAAGCTCTTGTGGGCCAGTAAAAACAAATACATATTCAGGAGGATGTTATGAATGTGTTTGTTATGAATGTGTTTGTTATGATTGGTCTTGCGTCTGTTGTTGTTGGCGATGTTTCCTCCTCCTGTTGTTGTTGTTGTTAGTGTCTGTGTGATTGTTGTTGGTGTTGTGTTTGTGCGATTGTTGTTGTTGTTGTTGTTGTTGTTGGTGGTGGTGGTGCATGATTGCTACTGTTTTTGGTATTGTTTGTGTCGTTGTTGTATTTTTTGTATATGTTGTTGTTGTTGTTGTTGTTGTTATAGGAGTTGTTGGTGCTGTTTGGTTGTTCATTGTTTCTCATATTGTTATTGTTCTCGTTATAACGGTTTGCGGATGTATGCGTGTCTGTGTGCGTGTGTGCGTACGTGTTCATGTGTACAAGTCTTATTGTGCATCTGTGCAGGCGTGTGTATTGTGCATTTGTGTGGGCGTGTGTATAGTGCATATGTGCGGGCGTGTGTAGTGTGCATCTGAGAGAGTATGTGTATTGTGCATCTGTGCAAGCGTATATATTGTACATCTGTACAGGCGTGTGTATTGTGCATCTGTGCAAGCGAGTATACTGTGCATCTGAGAGGGCGTGCGTATTGTGAAAGCCTGTGTATTGTGCATCTGTGTGGGCGTGTGTATTGTGCATCTGTATGGGCGTGTGTACTGTGCATATGTGCGAGCGTGTGTATTAAGTGTGTGTGTTCGCTCAAGATAACAGGATCACGCGACAACACATTTATCAGAGTACAACAACAGTGAGCCTTCGTACGTGTGAGGGCCTCTGGGGTGTGAGGGCCTCTGGGGTGTGTAGGGCCTCTGGGGTGTGTAGGGACTCTGGGGTGTGGTGAACTACTGATCACCATCTCCCCTCACTGTCACTCATCACCACCTCCCCTCACTGCCATTCATCACCGCCACTTTCCCTCACCGCCACCACCACCTCCCTTCACCGCCACTAATCATCACCATCAGTACTACTACTACTACCACTACCATCACCATCACTACTACCACCATTAAAAACATCACCTCCCCTACCACCGACCACCCCCCACCACCACCGTCAATGAGTTTCTTGATGAATTCGATCGATAGTGACCATCAGTACCACACCGAGGGCCACACACCGCCGCCCCCTACAATGAAAACTCATCGATCCTGGGGTGAAGTCTTCCCCCCCAGAGTCAATCACGTCAACCCTTGTAACTTTCCCAGCCCTCTATATGGTTTCCTGGACCACCTGGGGAGTGAGGTAAAGGGGGGGGGGGGTTGTGGTCTTGGGGGTTGAGGAAGGGGGGGGGTAGTCGTATCAAGAGGTATCAAGGGATCGTATCGGTATTACTAAGACTAACCAAACTTCCTTTTTTTTTTAAGATTAACGACCAAGAGATATAAGAGTGTCGACTAAGAACATTGACACACGATTGAAAACTCAAGCGGATGTTGTGTGTTTTGGGATCACCTGAAGATTAGACATGAGCAGCTTATTCCACCTAAAAATTAAACACCCTAATGGTACCTAGTGAAGAACGTGAGGCTGACGGTGTTATTTGTGGTTGTTAACTCGTGTTATTCTTATGTTACAGCTGTAAACTCGTGTTATTCTTATGTTACAGCTGTAAACTCGTGTTATTCTTATGTTACAGCTGTAAACTCATGTTATTTTTATGTTACAGCTGCACACTCGTGTTATTCTTATGTTACAGCTGTAAACTCGTGTTATTCCTGTTATAACTATAAAACTCGTAAACTCGTGTTACTCTCATATTATAGCGAATCACAGGTCCGTCCATAAGTCCATCTAGGTAACTGTGAACCAACAGCTGGGGTTTATACGGCAAGACGGTAGCGATGTGGTCATACACTCGCATCATAACCCCCTCTGGGATATGGTTAGACTACCAGTACAACGGAACACGACAACTTCACGGCGATATGAATGTGGGTCTGACAGGTGTTGGTCTCGTGAGGTACGGTCCTTTGGTCTCGTGAAGTACGGTTTGGTCTCGTGAGTCCGGATCCTTTGGTCTCGTGAGGTACGGGGTTTGATCTTGTGAGGTACGGTTTGGTCTCGTGATTTAGGGTCCTTTGGTCTCGTGAGTTAGGGTCTTTGTTCTCGTAAGTTACAGTCATTAGTCTCGTATATATATACTGAATATGTACTGGCTGGCTCGTGTGTTTGTCTCCCCTCCCTCACTACCACTTGGGTGAGGGGAGGAACAGGCCGCTCCTCCACAGAATATATCCCTATATTAACATAAGAACATAAGAAAGTGGGATACTGCAGGAGGCCGACTGGCCCATTCAGGGCAGATCCCTTTCACACCCATCCCAGCACTTCCATGTGCCTATCCAACTTCGTCTTGAAGCTCCCTAGCGTCCCCGATCCTACTATAGCACTCGGTAGCCTATTCCACATATCCACAACTCTATTACCAAACCAGTGCTTGACTATATCCTTTCTGAATCGGAATTTATCTAATTTAAAGCCGTTTGTTCTGGTTATTTCGTTATTACTGAGCTTCAGAACATCTTCCATTTTACCCTTGTTAATCTCTCTCTCTCTCTCTCTCTCTCTCTCTCTCTCTCTCTCTCTCTCTAAGATGTCAGACCAATTGCCTCATTAACCCAGTTCCCGTGTGAGGGTTCACATGGGTCTCTTGAATAGTACACTGAGACACACTGACACGAATCTCACATGACACAATCCCATTGACAGATCTCCTCTACACATAACCTCACCGGACACAACTGTATGGTAGAAATAAATCCCAACTCACAAATCATAACCTGACAACCAAGCCGAACATTCATTGGTAAAAAAAATACCAAATGACTATTTTTCGCTATAATAAAAATCCCATTGGGCGATTTTTTCATTGGGTAAAATCCTACTGTACGACCAAAATAATGATAATTACAAGATGCTGGTAATTAAGTGAAAGGTCATCATCCTTCATATAGGTAAAAACATTATAGATGGTCATCAATTTAAACTTTAACTTTAAAAAAAAGAAGCGCCCCTGACAAACACGGCATTGAACTCTGGACCAGCTGGACTGTTATGGTCAACCCCGCAGTGTTGTCGCGACGCCTCTACCATATAAACTTGATAAGGTATTTATCTATTACAGCTATGAACAGACAATATTTATTCAGCGTGTGTGAACACAGTAACGAAATAATGATAATTACAAGATACAGGTAATTAAGTGAAAGGTCATCATCCTTCATATGGGTGAAAAATTTCTCCCCCACACACACACTCATCATTGTCACTTTATGTAACTTGCTGACAAAACCCATGACCCTTCAGGCCTTTTACGCCCTTAATGCAGGAGTCATAAAGGCAAGCATGAACTCCGCATGCTTCCCAGTTGGGCACTGTAAACGCTTCTGCGCTTCACCTTGCACAGGATGTAAGGGGGTGCCCAATAAACTAGCCCCTCGTGGGCAATCTGTAAATCTGTAAAGATGGTCATCAACTTAAGCTTTAAATTAAAAAAAAGAAGCGCCCCTGACAAACACGGCATTGAACTCTAGACCAGCTGAACTGTTATGGTCAACCCCGCAGTGTTGTCGCGACGCCTCTACCATATAAACTTTATAAGGTATTTATCTATTACAGCTATGAACAGACAATAATAATTCAGCGTGTATGAACACAGTAACGTCGTTTTTTTTTCCTTTTTGCGTTCATTATTGTTGAACGCACGATAGAAAGGACGGTCGAAAGGATGGATGGATACACAAAAGGACGCACAGACGGATGCAAGGACGAATGAACGCAGACATAAAAACTATCCACCTAAAATTACTCAATCACCTCTTACACCCACTAGCGCCCAGTCATAAAGGACCCACCATACACAAGGCCACATCATACACAAGGCCATCATACACAAGGCCACATCATACACAAGGCCACATCACACACAACACATCATACACAAGGCCACATCATCATACACAAGGCCACATCATACACAAGGCCACATCACACACACATCACACACAGCACAAGGCCATCATACACAAAGCCACATCATACACAAGGCCACATCATACACAAGGCCACATCATACACAAGGCCACATCATACACACACATCATCACACACAAGGCCACATCATACACAAGGCCACATCACACACAAGGCCACATCATACACAAGGCCAACATCACACACAAGGCCACATCACACAAGGCATACACAAGGCCACACATCATACACAAGGCCACATCATACACAAGGGCACATCATACACAAGGCCACATCACACACAAGGCCACATCATACACAAGGCAACATCACACACAAGGCCACATCACACACAAGGCCACATCATACACAAGGCCACATCATACACAAGGCACACATCATCACACACAAGGCCACATCACACACAAGGCCACATCACACGCAAGGGCCACATCACTCGCACAGGCCACATCACACGCAAGGCCACATCACACGCAAGGCCACATCACACGCAAGCCACATCATCATACACAAGGCCACATCATACACAAGGCCACATCATACACAAGGCCACATCATACACAAGGCCACATCACACACAAGGCCACATCACACACCACATCACACGCAAGGCACATCACTCAAGGCCACATCACACGCAAGGCCACACATCACACACAAGGCCACATCACACGCAAGGCCACATCACTCGCAAGGCCACATCACACGCAAGGCCACATCACACGCAAGGCCACATCACACGCAAGGCCACATCACACGCAAGGCCACATCACACGCAAGGCCACATCACACGCAAAGCCACATCATACGCAAGGCCACATCACACGCAAGGCCACATCATACGCAAGACCACATCACAAGTATAAACACCTTGGAGCAGTGTCCTCAGAGCTCCCGAGTCCGTTCACGCGTCTCAACCCTAACCATTACCTGACTAATGACGTATATTATCCCAGCCATTAATGACACAGGTGTAAACGCTGGCAGGTGTTTTAATTGGTCTTCTAATTACCACCATTAGCCACATCCTCCCCTCTAACTCCTTGTTCTTGTACACCTTTTTGTTGGTCAGTTGGGAAGAAAGAGGCCTGTGGTGGTGGTAGTGGTGGTGATAGTGGTAGTGATGATGGTGGTTGGTGGTAGTTGGAATAGTGGTAGTGGTTGAAATAGTGGTAGTGGTGGTTGAATTAGAGGTAGTGGTGGTGGTTAAAATAGTGGTAGTGGTGGTTGAAATAGAGGTAGTGGTGGTTGAAATAGTGGTAGTGGTGGGTGGAATAGTGGTAGTGGTCGGAATAGTGATAGTGGTGATGGTGGTTGGTGGTGGATGGAATAGTGGTAGTGGTTGGAATAGTGGTAGTTGTGGTGGTAGTTAGATTAATGGTAGTGGTGGTTGAAATAGTGGTAGTGGTTGGAAGAGTGGTGGTGGTGGTTGGAATAGTGGTAGTGGTGGTAGTTGGAATAGTGGTAGTAGTTGGAATAGTGGTGGTGATTGGAATATTGGTAGTGGTGATGGTGGTTGTAGTTGGAATAGTGGTTGTGGTGATGGTGGTTGGTGGTGGTTGAGAGAGAGGTGGTGGTTGGTTGAGATAGTGGTCGAGGTGGTGATGGTTCTTGTTGTTGTGGTTGTTGGTAATTAGAATGACAATGAGCGGCTGGGGAATGGTGGTAAGTAATAGGGAAAGTTTTGATGGTGATAGTAATAAAGATGGTGGCAATGGTGGTAATAGCAGAGGGAATTGTGGTGATAATGTTAGTGGGAATGGTGATGGTGGTATTGGTAGCGGTAGTAAGGGCGATGGTGGTGTTGAGGGAGATGACAATGGTAATGGTAGTAGTGGTGGTGATAACAGCATGAACAGTGATGGAAGCGAGGATGGTGGTGGTGGTGATGGTAGTAGTTTTGGTGGAGATGTTGGTGGAGATGGTGGTGGTAGTGGGGATAGTAGTGGTGGGGATGGTAGTGGTGGTAATTGTGTTAGTTGTGGTGGTAGTGGTGGTTATGTTAGTGGTGGTGGTGGTGGTGGTAGTGGTGGTAGTTATTGTGGTAGTGGTGGAAATTGTGTTAGTAGTGGTGGTGGTGGTGAAGATGGTGGCGGTAGTTATTGTGGTAGTGGTGGTGGTGGTGAAGATGGTGGCGGTAGTTGTAGTAGGGATAGTAGTGGTGGTTGTTAGTTGTGGTGGTAGTTGTTGTGGTAGTAGTTGTGGTAGTGGAGGCAGTTGTTGTGGTAGTGGTAGCAAGAGGCGCGGCTCTCAACATGTGGTGGAGGAAATTCAACACCGTAGGGGCGTGTCCTTCCCCAAGCGATAAAACGTCGCTCGGGTGAACCTAGAGTGGAAATACGTGGAATTCCAGGCTCGTATTCCCAAAGATTCTTACACAATATTCCCACTTCCACCCTCCCTCCTTCTCTTCCGACCCTCTTCCTTCCTACCTACCCCTTCCTTCGACCTCCCCTCTCACCTCCTCCTACCTGACCTCCCCCTCCTCCTTCCGACCTACCCCTCCTCCCCTCCTGACCCTCCTCCCTTCCCACCCCCTCCTCCTTCCCTCACCTCCTCCCTTCACCTTCCTCCCTTCCCTCCCCTCTTCCCTTCGACCTCCTCCTCCCTTCAAGACCTATCCCTCGACCTCCCCTCCTCCTTCGACCTCCCCTCCTCCCTTCCTGACCTCCCCTCCTCCCTTCCGACCTCCCCCTCCTCCCTTCGACCTCCCCTCCTCCTTCCGACCTCCCTCCTCCTTCTCCCCTCCCTTCCGACCTCCTCCTCCCCTTCCGACCTCCCCTCCTCCCTTCCGACCTCCCCTCCCTCCTCCCTTCCGACCTCCCCTCCTCCTTCCACCTCCCCTCCTCCTCCCTTCCGACCTCCCTCCTCCCCTTCCGACCTCCCCCCCTTCCTTTCCGACCTCCCCTCCTCCCTTCCGACCTCCCCCTCCTCCCTTCGACCTCCCTCTCCTCCTCCCCTCCGACCTCCCCTCCTCCCTTCCGACCTCCCCTCCTCCCTTCAAACCTCCCTCCTCCTCCCCTCCCTCTTCCTTCCGACCTCCCCTCCTCCCCTTCAAACCTCCCCTCTCCCTTCCGACCTCCCCTCCTCCCTTCCGACCTCCCCCTCCTCCCCTTCCGACCTCCCCTCCTCCTCCTTCCGACCTCCCCTCCTCCTTCGCCTCCCTCCTCCAACCTCCCCCTCCTCCCTTCCTGACCTCCCCTCCTCCCTTCCGACCTCCCCTCCTCCTTTCCCCCTCCTCCTTCCGACCTCCCTCCTCCCTTCCGACCTCCCTCCTCCCTTCCGACCTCCCCTCCTCCTTCGACCTTCCGACCTTCCTCCTTCCGACCTCCCCTCCTCCCTTCCGACCTCCCCTCCTCCCTTCCGACCTCCCCCTCCTTCCTTCCGACCTCCCTCCTCCCTTCCGACCTCCCCTCCTCCCTCCGAACCTCCCCTCAAAGGGATACCCAAGACATATCTAATTCATCTACTTAAAATATGTCACTAAGATGGCAGCCAAGATGGAACGGCAATCACACATAGACTCTTACGATAACCACATGTCCTGGTATCTTAGAGGGAACATTGGACGTGCGAGTGTTTGAGAATGGGAGGGGAGGTGGTCCGCCGCTCCTCGTTGTCAATGGTTTAACTGGTGTGTTTCCTCTCCGTGTTTTTTAAAGAGGGAAAAGATTTTCTCTCAGATTTAAAAGCATTTATCCTCGTCCTACTCCTCCTCCTCCTCCTCCTCCTTTTACTCTTCCTACTCCTCCTCTTCCTCCTTTTACTCTTCCTACTCCTCCTGCTCCTCTTTTTCTTTCTACATCTTTTCCTTCTCTCCATCCAAGGTAAAATGGTAATCAAAAAGTAAATACATAATAAAAATGATAATCCTATTCTATAAAATATTAATTAATAATAATGATGAGAAATAATATAATAATGATGTCAACTACAATAACAACACAAAGAACAACAACAGCAACAACAAAAAGAAGATTAAAAAACAAATGACCAAGAATAATACACTTAATGTATATAGTAAACATTTTAACAACAACCATTTTTATTATTATCATTCTCATTATTATTATTATCATTATTATTATTATCATTATTATTATTAAAGCCAGTCCTGCCTCACCATGTATTAAGAACATTGTCGTCACTAACCTAACTACATTACAGCCCTTGACGACTGCCCCCCCCCCTCCCCCCCTTCACCCCTAAAACTCCATGTAAAGTTGAAGTTCAAAATTCCTGTACACTTTTGGGAATATCCATCATCTAATGTGAGTCATATAGGTGAGGAAGAACTGCGATTTTAACACATTTTCTTTTTCATTTTTTTTCAGTATGTTACAGTGTTTTTCAGTGTTAGTCTTATTTAATATATATTGAAATCATCGTTCATTAGCGATAAACCAATCCTATATTATTACCAGATATCGTGAAGTGTCAAGGGGAATGTCTACCTTGAGTGTGACCTCCCGAGTGCCTTCACAACTTTGGTCATCCATTCACTTAAGTGTATTATTTGACCTCGTCCTCTGAGTGCCTCCTTGATCTTGCAAATCCATGTTCATCTCGAGGGCAGAGTTGCCACTTCCATTACTCTCTACACCCGGGTATGTTGCGGTGTTGACGCGGGTGTTTCCTCACAATTTCCGGTGGTAACACAAACCGACATTTTACGGCGTTGGTGACTTTCCTTCCCCTTCCAACTCTTCCCTGGTGGGCGATGGGGGAGAGTGCCTCGCCCCGCCCCACCCCACCACGCCCCAGCCTTATACATGCCGAACTAGCCCCGCCCTTTCTACCCACACCTAGACTGCCCCGCCCACTACACTTAATTTACACCGCCCTCCCACTACGCCTAACTTACTGTATACTGACCCTACTCCGCCCACTACACTTAACTTACACCGCCCGCCAACTACACCTAAATTGCACTGTCCCAGTCCCGCCCACGTCGCCCCTCTGCACCCACCTCCACCCACGCCCACACGACATCTTTTACGAGTGTCTTAAGGAGCAGATCCCCCTCCCAGCCGTCAAGTTGGCCCAGTAAAAGTGGTCGCTTCCTTTCAAACTCCTAATGAGAGTTTGTCAACTGGCTGACACCCAGGAGCCACTGAGGTAAACTGTTCAGCAGGTAAGGTCGAAACGCAGGCTACTCACCGCCTGTAGGTCGACCGTAGGTATAAACGAGTGTAGCTGGGTGTTGCCCTCAACAGGTCACGGCTTCCGCTGCCAGTAAGTGCACCTACTTTACGGAAAACAAGATTTTTCAAAATACATCTTAGTGTTTGCCGCCTTTATGGTGATAGTGTTCTTAAGTAATGACTCCCGTACATTTATATATAGCAAGATAGCAATAATATGGTGCCATTTAAACAAAACCATCCAAACATTAAAACGTCGTTGCACAAAACCCATTTAACAAACCATTTGCAACACTTAACAGAGTGCAGACAATCAGCGGGAGTTGCTCGCAGCTTTGCAAGCAATTTAATTAACGCAGTCGAGGCCTTCCTCCTCCTCGTACTCTAGTCTTCATTTCCTTTAGCAAAAATTTACAGCAGAGACAATTTCCTGAATATTTTCCTGGCCAATGGTGGAGTTACAGCCTGAATCTCCCCCCACAGCGACTGCAAGGCAATAGTCACAAGTCTGGGAGCAGCAGGGATAGTGGCAGGGATAGCAACAGTAGCAGCAAGGACAGCAGCAGCAGGGACAGCAGCAGCAGGGACAGCAGCAGCAGCAGGGACAGCAGCAGCAGGGACAGCAGCAGCAGCAGGGACAGCAGCAGCAGCACGAGTACTCGCCTCTGGGGTCAGAGAGGTGCATCACTTAAGGAAGACACGACCCACCATCACCAGCGTTACTTCCGTTGCGTTATGGTCTCCCCTCCTCCTCCTCCTTCGCTACTTCTGTGACGTATACACGTTTTTAGCGTTTAGGTGAAGAGACAACCACACTCACTTCGCCTCACACCCGGGTAGAAACTAGGTCCTCTGACCTGGGAAAAATATGCTCGTGTGGTCTGTTTAAAAAAGACAGACCTTGTCTGACACGGAAAAAAGACATATGTTTGACCTAGAAAAAAACAAAACACTAAACCCTGATTTGACCGAACAAAACAACAAATATTTTTGGCCTAAAAAATGTAAAACCTTCTTGACCTATAGAAAATTACAAGTTCCCTGTCTATCTTTGAAGATAAAATAAATTACCTGGGAAAAATACTTCCTTCTTGTACTTAGGAAAAAATCCGCATTTATACTGAAAACAAAGTAAACTTTCTTGACCTGGTAAAAATATGGCCCGATCCGAACTTGGGAAAAAATGGTCGATGTTTGGCAGGAACCAACGGAGTTAAAGAAGACAAATATTGCCACTTATCACTGCCAGGTAGTAATTAATGTCCTTTGTTCCTTAAAGGGACTCACAATGGCAGGGTTTAATACCGTGTTATCCATCACACACTCCTGCAGCAACAGTCCTGCCTTACCGAGAGAACTGTTCATCATAATACTAAATATTAACAAAAGTAACAACAATCAACATCAACAACAATGAATCTAATTAATAATAATTATAATAATAATAATAATAATAATAATACTAATAATAATAATAATAATAATAATAATAATAATGATAATAATACTAATAATAATAACAATAACAATAATAATAATAATAACAATAATAATAATAATAATGAAGAAACAACAACAACCTAATTAAATAAAGTTAAATTAAAGTAAAAATAATAATGATGAAATTTAATTAGAGAATCTTCAAAAATCCTGATACCAGAAGATTTTGTGTTGAACACTGTCTGTCTGTGTCTCCCCACTACAGTCTCTTGTTACAGCACCGCGGGCAACACCTGTAGTTTTTGTACGATTTGAAAAAATATGCAACGTATCCATATGTAAACAAACAACTCCATAAAAATTACAGTCAATAAAAAAATACAATAAAAACTTGCAAGAGAAAAAAAGTGTTAAAATTGTGAAAGTTAAAAAAAATGGCAGAGAATAAAGAGGAACCAGAGAAGAAAAACAAAAGAGTGATGTATATATATGAAGAGCAGAATATAGAAAAATGACGAAAGAAACAGAAAAGTGACAAAAATATAATCATAATAAAAGCAAAAGAGGGAAAATTGACACACACAAACAAACACTAAAAGAATAAACAATAAAACAAGAAAAAAAAAATACAAAATTAAACAGATAATAACACATTACTAACAACGACAAAATCTACAGAACGTAAAAAAAATATTGAAAATAAGTAAATAACAAAAAATAAACACTCCCATCGTCATACACCTTCGCCTGGGACACCAAGAACTCAACACCCCGGTGAGTATTAAGGTCAGGTATTGGGTAGGTCCATCAATATTAGACTCTGGGTGTACATAAGAGTTAAGCTCCAGACAAGGTAGTATTATTTGACCTTTCGACCTTCAGCTATGACCTTGACCGGTAGTTGATTAAAATTAAAGCTTTATATGTAATTCTGCTTGACCTCTGACCTTTACTGTGGTCTTGACTTTAGTAATGGAAACTTAAATGTTCTGCTATACTTATTTTGACTGGTGAGAGAGAGAGAGAGAGAGAGAGAGAGAGAGAGAGAGAGAGAGAGAGAGACGTCAATACTCATTCAAAAACTTAGCAGAAGAAAAGCTAAGCTAAGAGCAAAAAATATATATATATATAACAATTAATAAAACCTAGTAAAAAAAACGTATCATCAAAGTACACAAAGAAAAATATTTTATGTACATTACACATTGAAAAAAATATGACGTGAAGGAATCTCTCTCAGCGAATATAAATGTACACAGTTACTGATAGACATATATTTCAACGTGTTTTTGTTTTTACATGTGAGTTAACAGAACATTTAATATTTGTTCACTCTTACGCTAATGAAGAAGAGTTTAATTAATAAGTTATCATAATATTTAACATGTTAATTATTTCATTAGTGAAGCTGATTTTTAAAAGTTATCACAATATTTAACAATCTCTGCATAATTTGCTAAATGGATTCAACAAAATGTCATCAATAAAATAAAAACATTGAAGTTGTTTTAGTATATTAACTAAATTCCAAAACACTCGACGCTTTCTGACATGAACTGCTGTCAAAATTTAAAATTAAACATTGTGTTAATTAAGAAAACACTCAAATGTTCAGTCATATCAGTAAGTTACAAATAAAAGTTTTAATCCACGGGAACAGTTTTCAGTCCAAGCTTCGTGTGTTCGAGTCCCTGGCGGTCCATGGCGGCAGGAGGTGACCCATATATTCTAGACTAACAGGTTACTTCACCCAGCAGGCTCGCTACTCCACCCAAGGGCTGCCCCACCATCGACAGTCGCACCCGACAGTGTACTTTTTCACTACCGGGTGTACAAGGAAATGTGGACTAGGTAAAAAAATTAGACCAGTTTATTTACAGGAAACATCAAGGCAGAAAAGTTTCACCAAAAAATTTTCATCCCATTTCCAAGATATTTTGTTGATAGAGAAATGCACAAATAAAACAAGAGAATTTTTTTTATCTTCAGGACGGGATGCAATTACAATAATGCCTTTAAATTACCAAAACACTTCCTGCCTACACAGTGAGGTCATAAAGTCCACAAACTGCACTACGCTACCGAGGCGGCCGAAGAAAAAATTTACCCACAATTTAGTATGTGTAAAGAACCCGGAAAACCAATAATAGAATAGCCAACGCCTGCAAGCCGCCCAGTGCACAAAACCCCAGCACAAATACCTCACCCGATAACCTCCAAAACACAAAATCTTGAATGAGTATCAGTGTACAAGTCCACAAAACAACCAAATTCCTCGAAACAGCTGAAAAAAAACCCACAAAGACACGCACACAAAAAACCTACAAGATGGGACACAAAAAAAATATAAGGAAATACCGTAAATAATTAACAAAAGAGGCAATTTTGTGCGAGACGAAGAGCGTACATGAGTAATGAGACGGTAAGTAAAGGTACCGTGTTAGTTAGTTAGTTGTCTTGGAAAGTAATCTACACAAGGTACAGTAACCCCTTCCATCCAGTCCTCCCCCCACTATACATACCGGTACCTTCCCTTATCTATGACTGTGTACAATTTCGATGTCGTTCTCCTCGTCGGTGTGTTAACTGTGGCTTAAGAGTGGTGAGTCAGGTGTGATCCTCGTCGGTGAGTTAACTGTGGTTTAAGAGTGGTGAGTCAGGTGTGATCCTCGTCGGTGTGTTAACTGTGGCTTAAGAGTGGTGAGTCAGGTGTGATCCTCGTCGGTGAGTTAACTGTGGCTTAAGAGTGGTGAGTCAGGTGTGATCCTCGTCGGTGTGTTAACTGTGGCTCAGAGTGGTGAGTCGGGTGAGATCCTCGTCGGTGTGTTAACTGTGGCTCAGAGTGGCGAGTCAGGTGTGATCCTCGTCGGTGTGTTAACTGTGGCTCAGAGTGGTGAGTCAGGTGTGATCCTCGTCGGTGTGTTAACTGTGGCTTAGAGTGGTGAGTCAGGTGTGATCCTCGTCGGTGTGTTAACTGTGGCTCAGAGCGGTGAGTCAGGTGTGATCCTCGTCGGTGTGTTAACTGTGGCTTAGAGTGGTGAGTCAGGTGTGATCCTCGTCGGTGTGTTAACTGTGGCTTAAGAGTGGTGAGTCAGGTGTGATCCTCGTCGGTGTGTTAACTGTGGCTCAGAGTGGTGAGTCAGGTGTGATCCCACTTCTTTAGTTAGGTGAAGGAAATATTAACGTGAGAACCTTTGATACTCTGACCCAACTCTCACCCCACTTCCTCATCATCATCATTATTCTTATTCTTCTTGTTCCTTTTCTTCATTTTTCTTCCTTCTCAGCTTCTTCCTTCTATCCTCTTCTACTTATCGTGTTCTTGTTCCTCTTCTTCCTATTATTATCATCATCATCATATTCCAACACACACTCTCATTCTCCGCCACTCATCGTTTGTTTTACCCACCTCCTTCGTCTTCTTTCCAATACTACATAAGTCCTCCTCCCAAGTCCTTCCTCCTATCCCCCATCATTCACCCCTAAACCCCAACTTTCCCATCCCTCCATTTACCCAAGGTTTTCCTCCCTCAAATCTTCCCACTATATACCCTAAAACTACTTCTCCCTACCCCAACATCTTCCCCCTCTTGCTCACTTCACCCCACCTCACCCCTCCCCAACTACCATGTTATCTGGTCAGGTTACCTCCCTCTTGTTCCACTCCGCTGTACTAAATACACCTCTGTTATTTTTTCCCCCGGCGGCAAAACATTCATTCACGGGCCAGATAAACACACCCACGGCGCTCACCTGGGTGCCCGACCTGCTGTGTTGTTTGTTTTTTTCGGGAAGGGGGAGGGAAACGGTGAGTAGGAGGAGGAGGAATAGCAGCAGGAGTAGAAAGAGGAGGAGGAAGAGGAACAGGATGAAGAGGGAAAAAGCAGCAGGAGTAGGAAGACGAAGAATAGCAAAAAGAGTAGGAGGAAGAGGATGAGGAGGAAGAAAAGCAGTAGGAGTAGGAGCAGGATGAGGAGGAATGGTAGCAGGAGTACGAAGAGGAAGAAGAGGAATAACAGCAGGAGTAGAAAGAGGATGAGTAGATATAAGAGGGGGAGGAATAACAAAAGGAGAAAGAAGAGAAGGACGGGGAGAAGTAAGTGGAGGAAGGGGAAAAATAGCAGCAGCAGCAGGAGGAGAACGAGAGAAAAACACACACGCATCTAGCGCATCTATTTATTTTTTCTCAGGGGGAAGGGCGTTCGCATGGGGAGGGAAAAACAGACAGACAGACAGGTAGACAGACAGGTATAGGCAAAGTAGATAAACTGGAGATAAGGAGAAAATGGATGAGAAGAAATGGAGAAAGAGAAAGAGGAAATAATGTATGCAGGAAGAATTATGCCAAAATATTATCTTAAGCAGAAAGAGAAAGGGGAGGAAGCGATAAATGCGAGAGAGAGAGAGTGAGAGAGAGAGAGAGAGAGAGAGAGAGATTCACTGTACACTACGCTGTTCTATTATAACTGTTAATGAGATGGTATCCTTTTACAATCCCTGTACAGTCACCCAAAAAAGTCCTGTCGCGAACATTGAACCCCGAGATTCAGAGTCTTGAATCCGAAGCATTTATGGACAGAATAATGTATCAGTGTCTACTGCTTTGGGTTCACGAGTCTGAATCTCTGGGTTCGTGGTTCGCGACAGGACTTTTTTAGGTGACTGTACCTCTGCTTGTACGGTTGTGAACATTTCCGACGAGTACACTAAGCGTTGTCTCCGTGAGGTGTGAACCCCCAGAGTATCGGAGCGTGAATCCGAAGCCTCGAAGAGTCTAAGTTACTCGGTGAGCCATGAGGTGAACACAGTAGCCTGGGACCACAATGATATAATTTGACTCATTTCCTGATCCTGCAGTGGACAATGTGAGGCTGAAACAGTTGGTTACACAGTATAAATCTACCACTTTATTTATCGTGGAGCAAAGTGTAGAGACGTTAGTATAGTGCTGGGCTTTATGGAGTGTTGTGTGATGGTGGTGTGGTGTGGTGTGGTGGTGGTGGTGTGGTGTGGTGGTGGTGGTGTGGTGTGGTGTGGTGGTGTGGTGGTGGTGGTGGTGTGGTGCCTTAGATTTTTGGACAAAGTCAATAGTCTGGTCAGCAGCATTTCTGTCCAATCGCCGAATTTACTTCCTGTTTACCAAATATCTCTTACGGGACGGGAGAAGCATCATCTCTGATCATTACACACATATTTACACCATTAACATGGTATAGTATATTGTTGTAACATCCAAAAAACACTTAAAAATACCATTTCTCCTCACGCAAAGGCACATTTGGTCATGGCTCAGGTTTGGCCCAAAGTTGACCTGAAGAGCATGACTTATGTCCACACACTATAATATACAGGATGTAATAATGTATTATTTGTTTATCTCAATGAAACTTAAACCAAATGTAAAGTATCAGAATTCAGAGATAAAATATTTCTCACTTAACACAACAGTAAGGCGATGCAACTGTCCCCCATCTTCTGTCCAGCGTGCACAGAGACCTCCCCTCCCCTTTGTCTCCTTACGTCACATTACCTCACCTTAAGACACAGGTTGTTACGACTCCCCCAGACGCACGGGAGCCAACTTTGCACTGTACACTACACACACACCAGGGCGCTACATCTGGTACTCGCACAACTACTATTTGTCAATAATTGATGAAGGACGAGCGTTAAAACTATAACCAAACACAAATGCTTGTAACAGGTGGAACTGCTGTCGACTGAATTATAATTGCCATCCACACATTAATATTATGTAAAATAAACGTAGTTAGCCAACTTTGCGTATGATTTTTTATTGTAAATTAATTTTAACAATTTGATGCTTACTGTAAGTAAATAGTTATGTAAATAAAATAAAATACATCCGATATTTACAGGGTCATGAAAGTCCCCCTCTCACACCTCCCTCTCCCTAACCCATCATCCCCTCCCATACCCTCACCCTCTCACCCCCCTACACCCCTATCCCTCCCTCACTCATCATCCCCTCACCCTGTCACCCCTCCTTCACACATCACTCTCACGCCACACCCACGACACATAACACACGCCGCCACACCCACGACACATAACACACGCCGCCACACCCACGACACATAACACACGCCGCCACACCCACGATACATAACACAAGCCGCCACACCCACGATACATAACACAAGCCGCCACACCCACGATATAACACACGCCACACCCACGATACATAACACACGCCGCCACACCCACGACACATAACATGCTGCCACACCCACGATACATAACACGCCACCACACCCACGATACATAACACACGCGCCACACCCACGACACAACATGCTGCCACACCCACGATACATAACACACGCCGCCACACCCACGATACATAACACACGCCGCCACACCCACGATACACAAAACACGCCGCCACACCCACGATACATAACACACGCCGCCACACCCACGATACATAACACACGCCACAGAAAGAGGGAGGGTGAGGAGAGGGGAGAAGGAAGAGATAGGGGGAGAAGGAAGGAGATAGGGGAGAAAGAAGGAGAGGGGAGAATACGGGGAGAGAAGGAAGGAAAGGGAGGTGGCATCGAACAAACACAACACACTATACTCGGTGTGTTGACCTGATTCAGCGTTGGTTATTGACCAGTCGTTTAGCTGTGACAGACGACCTACCTCACTGGGGGAGGGTGAGACCGAAACATCCCCCCATTCCAAGATATTCGGTGTGACCTCTGTTTTAAAAAAGACCTTAATTAACTATCCGGAGGTCAACGAACGAGAGCCATGGCACATACGAGACGTAACGAGAATTTACCACTTATGCACACAATAATTATGTTCGTTAATTATTTTATGTCACCTTCAATAAACGAATCAGGATTAACTACGGTTGGGTATAACATGAAGTGCTTGGATCGTTAATGGGACTCGGTTAAATGACAGACAGGAGCTTAACGAGAGGAACTGTGGGAGTTAAACAACACCTAGAGGAATGGGGTTAACGGAAGGGGTGGAAGATAATGTATGAGGAATTTCACCCTAAAAGACAAACCGTTCAGAATTAACCCCTCGAGTACGATGTGAACCCCCTCGTCCCCCGCAATAAAGCCAAATGAACTTTAACCACCTGAATGTCAACCCCCCTGAGTACAATGACTTAACCCCTTTAGTACGATCCCTATAAATACGACAACTTATTTGAGTGAAATGATTTGGCACTCAGGGGATTAAGCCATCGTACTATAAACGGGGATTAAGATGTCTTACTCACCATAGTCTGGGGATTAAGATGTCTTACTCACCATAGTCTGGGGATTAAGATGTCTTACTCACCATAGTCTGGGGATTAAGATGTCTTTATAGTCTGGGGATGTCTTACTCACCATAGTCTGGGGATTAAGATGTCTTACTCACCATAGTCTGGGGATTAAGATGTCTTACTCACCATAGTCTGGGGATTAAGATGTCTTACTCACCATAGTCTGGGGATTAAGATGTCTTACTCACCATAGTCTGGGGATTAAGATGTCTTACTCACCTCACCATAGTCTGGGGATTAAGATGTCTTACTCACCATAGTCTGGGGATTAAGATGTCTTACTCACCATAGTCTGGGGATTAAGATGTCTTACTCACCATAGTCTGGGGATTAAGATGTCTTACTCACCATAGTCTGGGGATTAAGATGTCTTACTCACCATAGTCTGGGGATTAAGATGTCTTACTCACCATAGTCTGGGGATTAAGATGTCTTACTCACCATAGTCTGGGGATTAAGATGTCTTACTCACCATAGTCTGGGGATTAAGATGTGCTTACTCACCACCATAGTCCACCGGGATTAAGATGTCTTACTCACCACATGAATCTGAGGATTAAGATGTCTTACTCACCATAGTCTGGGGATTAAGATGTCTTACTCACCATGAATCACCAGGGATTAAGATGTCTTACTCACCATAGTCTGGGGATTAAGATCTCTTACTCACCATAGTCTGGGGATTAAGTCACCGTACTCAGGGGGGGGGGGGGTTGAACTGTACTTTCATTTTCACAGGAAGATAAAAATAAAGGTTCTTCTTAATGTAAAAAAAAATAAAATAAAGGGATTTTAGTATTTTATATTAAAACTTTGACTCTCACACTCCCGGAGGACTCTTGACTTTTATTCTGTATTAAAAAACACACAAAAAATACACTGAAACTTTCTCTCCCAGCATTTTTTAGTTTGATTGACACACCCTCATCCCTCCTGTACAAGTGTGTGAGTGAGTGTGTGAGTGAGTGAGTGAGTGAGTGAGTGAGTGAGTGTGTGTGTGTGTGTGTGTGTGTGTGTGTGTGAGTGAGTGAGTGAGTGAGTGAGTGAGTGAGTGAGTGTGTGTGTGTGTGTGTGTGATAGAGCTTATAGGAGGATATACCTCAAACTAAAACCAAGAACCAAGATCCACCGATTAAGATTTACGAATGAACAAGAAAAAAACAACAACACATAAATACGTAATTAAATAGAAATTAATACAGGGAACATCCAGAGACAATACGTAATTAATACATAACCCCGAGAGACAGCGTGAGACATAATTATAACATCATTACACTTAACTACATCATTACACTTAACTACCCCTCACAGAGTATTATCATTTCCTCAGTTTATTATATTTGTTAACATTTATGCACCTGTAACTACTTCCTATTATAGTTAACTTTCCTAATAAATTTACGGTAATTGGATTGTGGCGGTACAGTAGAGTATCTTGTTCACGGTTCCATGTTTATTGTAATTCACCTTACGGGATCCTTTCTGAGGTTCAAAGGTGGTCCGACACACACACACACACACAAACACACATTCATACGTACACATACACACACAGACACACACACGCATACGTACACACACACTCATACGTACACACACACAAATTTCACCAGACAACTTACACCGAGACGATCTTTAATCAACAGGACAACATTCCATCTCCTAAAAACCACCTGTCTCGTCATCCCCTCAATACCTACTCTACTTTTTTGGGGGTGTCGCGAACAACGAGTGGCTGACCTGAGCAACTTAACACAGGTAAGAAACACACACACACAAAAACCTGAGAGTCGTTCCTTATCTCTGTGGTGATCCCTGGGACACTAAGGACTCGAGTCTAGCAATTAGCAAACTTCATTATCCTCCTGGGTGTTGAGTTCAGGTGGAGGACGCAACACGGGGCCTCAACACACACACCAACTCCTGCTCAAGCCAAGACACGCTAATGATGACTACTTTTGGGCTTTTGAGTTGCCTGGTGTCATAAAGGAAAGAAATTGATACTGATTACGACACTGACTTCAATTCCCAATTTACCTGGTGTCATAAAATGAAAGAAAATTTATATTGATTACGACACCGACTTTACCTGGTGTCATACAAAAAGAAGAGATGACACACTATTGTTGACTTTTTGTTTAGCTTTCGACTTACATGGTGTCATATCATAGACAAATCTCTCTTTCACACACACACACACACACACACACACACACACACACACACACACACACACACACACACACACACACACACACACACACACACACACACACACACACACACACACACACACACACACACACACACACACACACACACACACACACACACACACACACACACACACACACACACACACACACACACACACACACACACACACACACACACACACACACACACACACACACACACACACACACACACACACACACACACACACACGCACACACACACACACACACACACACACACACACACACACACACACACACACACACACACACACACACACACACACACACACACACACACACACACACACACACACACACACACACACACACACACTCTCTCTCTCTCTCTGCATCCTTGACCACCGAAGGTCAAGACGTACCTGGCTCCTCCGGAGCAGCCAGGTCAACTGTTAAGTTGGCCCATACCAACCCCCTCCCCTGACCCACTTCTCCCCCACCGGAATATCAACAAGTTCTCGCCAGAAGTTACAATTTCATTTAGGAAAGGAATGAAACCAGTGTTAAACAGAGGTGAACATTGGTGAACAGTGCTTAAGTCAGTGAGAACAACTCAACAGTAAAAGTCGTATTCAAGTTAACCTTCACAGTGAGGTCCCAGGTACCCAGTGATAACGGCCCGTGAGACCCAACAACCAGCGATGTGTTAATCCGTCTACGATAGGAAGGCCTGGGACCACACCTCACTCATATAACACCATCTGTGAGGGTATTACTACACCACGTCAAGTCCCTCATAACACCATCTGTGAGGGAGTTACTACACCACGTCAAGTCCCTCATAACACCATCTGTGAGGGAATTACTACACCACGTGAGGTCCCTCATAACACCATCTGTGAGGGAATTACTACACCACGTGAGGTCCCTTATAACACCATCTGTGAGGGAATTACTACACCATGTGATGCCCCTCATAACACCATCTGTGAGCGAATTACTACACCACGTGAGGTCCCTTATAACACCATCTGTGAGGGAATTACTACACCACGTCAGGCCCCTCATAACACCATCTGTGAGGGAATTCGTACACCACGTGATGCCCCTCATAACACCATCTGTGAGGGAGTTACTACACCACGTGAGGCCCCTCGTAACACCATCTGTGAGGGAATTACTACACGTGAGGCCCCTCATAACACCATCTGTGAGGGAATTACTACACCACATCAGGTCCCTCATAACAACATCTGAGGGAACTACTATACCACTTGAGTTCCTCCTAACACCATCTGGGAGGGAGTTACTACACTACGAGTTTGCTGTTCAACACCTACATTATTCTGTATGTTCACTGTATGTTCCTTTACCTATCTCTAATGAAGGCTTTTGTTAAACCACCAATGTATGTAATACGTCATTTATGTCCAATGTATATTTTCAGCCTTCGGGCTGCAGAACTTTTTCAATAAACCGTTAATTATTATTATTATTATTATTACACACACACACTTGTATACCTGTACCAGCATATCTATAGTCGCACCTGTACTGCCATTACTGAATAAATAAGCAGGTATATAAATCTCATGTTTCGAGAACCGCGAGTCTGCTTTGATTTGTCTAGGAGTCGACATGTTGGAAAGGGTGTGTTTGTGTGCGGTCTGTGAGCGTCTTCTCCCCGTGAGTGTTTGTGTGTGTGTGTGTGTGAAGGTTCTGTTTGTTTAGTGTTTTCTCCCCGTGAGTGTTTGAGTGTGTATGTGCAGCCTGCGAGTCTTCTCCCCGTGAGTGTTTGTGTGTGTGTGTGTGTAGGTGCGGCCTGGCAGGAGAGTGCACTTTACAGTCACCGAAACAAGAATCGCACAATTCTCTGAGTGTCGTGTCGCTACAGGGCTGCCAACACAAAGAGAGTCCCAACAGACACTGCCAACACAAATTCTCCCCAACAGACACTTCCAACACAAATTCTCCCCAACAGACCTACCAACACAAATTCTCCCCAACAGACCTACCAACACAAATTCTCCTTAACAGACCTACCAATACAAATTCTCCTTAACAGACCTGCCAACACCTCGTAATCTTGTCTGGTAGTCTCCATCTCTCTCGTGTTTCCAGCAAAAAAGTTCCCAGTGAGGATGTGGTTGACTGTAGGTTTTGCCCCTCTGGCTTGTTGCTGTCCCCCAGAACAATGTACTTTATGTGTGTTCTCTATTGGTGGGTGTACTTGTCCGTGTCCTTGTGTATGTGTTCGTGTCCTTGTCTACTTGTTCGTGTCCTTGTCTACTTGTGAGTGTCCTTGTCTACTTGTGAGTGTCCTTGTCTACTTGTGAGTGTCATTGTCTACTTGCGAGTGTCCTTGTCTACTTGTGAGTGTCCTTGTCTACTTATGAGTGTCCTTGTCTACTTGTTCGTGTCCTTGTCTACTTGTTCGTGTCCTTGTCTACTTGTTCGTGTCCTTGTCTACTTGTGAGTGTCCTGTCTCACTTGTGAGTGTCCTTGTCTACTGTGAGTGTCCTTGCCTACTTGTTCGTGTTCTTATCTACTTGTGAGTGTCCTTGTCTACTTGTGAGTGTCCTTGTCTACTCAGGAGTGTCCTTGTCTACTTGGGAGTGTCCTTGTCACTTGTGGGGTGTCCTTGTCTACTTGTGGGTGTCCTTGTTCACTTGTGGGTGTCCTTGTCCACTTGTGAGTGTCCTTGTCACTTGTGAGTGTCCTGTTCACTTGTGAGTGTCCTTGTCTACTTGGGAGTGTCCTTTTCACTTATGAGTGTCCTTGTCTACTTGTTCGTGTCCTTGTCTACTTGTTCGTGTCCTTGTCTACTTGTTCGTGTCTTTGTCTACTTGTGAGTGTCCTTGTCTACTTATGAGTGTCCTTGTCTACTTATGAGTGTCCTTGTCTACTTATGAGTGTCCTTGTCTACTTATGAGTGTCCTGTCTACTTAAGGAGTGTCCTTGTCTACTTAGAGTGTCCTTGTCTACTTGTGAGTGTCCTTGTCTACTTGTGAGTGTCCTTGTCTACTTGTGAGTGTCCTTGTCTACTTGTGAGTGTCCTTGTCTACTTGTGAGTGTCCTTGTCTACTTGTGAGTGTCCTTGTCTACTTGTGAGTGTCCTTGTCTACTTGTGAGTGTCCTTGCCTACTTGTGAGTGTCCTTGTCTACTTGTGAGTGTCCTTGTCTACTTGTGAGTGTCCTTGTCTACTTATGAGTGTCCTTGTTCACTTATGAGTGTCCCTCCACTTGTGAGTGTCCTTGTCTACTTGTGAGTGTCCTTGTCTACTTGTGGAGTGTCCTTGTCTACTTAGGAGTGTCCTGCTCACTTATGAGTGTCCTTGTCTACTTATGAGTGTCCTTGTCTACTTGTGAGTGTCCTTGTCTACTTGTGAGTGTCCTTGTCTACTTGTGAGTGTCCTTGTCTACTTATGAGTGTCCTTGTCTACTTATGAGTGTCCTTGTCTACTTATGAGTGTCCTTGTCTACTTATGAGTGTCCTTGTCTACTTATGAGTGTCCTTGTTCACTTATGAGTGTCCTTGTCTACTTGAGTGTCCTGTCTACTTGCGAGTGTCCTGCTCACTTATGAGTGTCCTTGTCTACTTGTGAGTGTCCTTGTTCACTTGTGAGTGTCCTTGCCTACTTATGAGTGTCGCTTGTCTACTTGGAGTCCTTGTCTACTTGTGAGTGTCCTTGTCTACTTGTGAGTGTCCTTGTCTACTTGTGAGTGTCTTTGTCTACTTGTGAGTGTCCTTGTTCACTTATGAGTGTCCTTGTCTACTTGTGAGTGTCCTTGTCACTTGTGGAGTGTCCTGTCTACTTATGAGTGTCCTTGTCTACTTAGGAGTGTCCTTGTCTACTTAGGAGTGTCCTTGTCTACTTAAGGAGTGTCCTTGTTCACTTTATGAGGTCCTTGTCTACTTATGAGTGTCCTTGTCTACTTGCGAGTGTCCTTGTCTACTTGAGTGTCCTTGCCACTTGTGAGTGTCCTTGTCTACTTGTGAGTGTCCTTGTCTACTTGCGAGTGTCCTGCTCTACTTATGAGTGTCCTTGTCTTCTTGGAGTGTCCTTGTCACTTGTGAGTGTCCTTGTTTACTTGTGAGTGTCCTTGTCTACTTGTGAGTGTCCTTGTCTACTGTGAGTGTCCTTGTCTACTGTAGGAGTGTCCTTGTCTACTTGTGAGTGTCCTTGTCTACTTGTGAGTGTCCTTGTTCACTTGTGAGTGTCCTTGCTCACTTATGAGTGTCCTGTTCACTTGTGAGTGTCCTGTCTACTTGTGAGTGTCCTTGTCTACTTAGTGAGTGTCCTTTCACTTGTGAGTGTCCTTGTCTACTTGTGAGTGTCCTTGTCTACTTTGGAGTGTCCTGCCTACTTAAGGAGTGTCCTTGTCTACTTGGAGTGTCCTTGTCCTACTTGTGGGGTGTCCTGCTCACTTGTGAGTGTCCTTGTCTACTTATGAGTGTCCTGTCTACTTGTGAGTGTCCTTGTCTACTTGTGAGTGTCCTTGTCTACTTGTGAGTGTCTTTGTCTACTTGTGAGTGTCCTTGTCCACTTATGAGTGTCCTTGTTCACTTAGGAGTGTCTTGTTCCTTGGAGTGTCCTTGTCTACTTGTGAGTGTCCTTGTCTACTTGTGAGTGTCCTTGTTCACAGAGTGTCCTTGCCTTACTTGTGAGTGTCCTTGTCTACTTGTGAGTGTCCTTGTTTACTTGTGAGTGTCCTTGTCTACTTGGGAGTGTCTTTGTCTACTTCAGAGTGTCCTTGTCTACTTGTGAGTGTCCTGCCTACTTATGAGTGTCCTTGTTCACTTGTGAGTGTCCTTGTCTACTTGAGTGTCCTTGTCTACTTGTGAGTGTCCTTGGTTCACTTGTGAGTGTCCTTGTCTACTTGTGAGTGTCCTTGTCTACTTGGAGTCCTTGTCACTTATGGGTGTCCTTGTCACTTGTGAGTGTCCTTGTCTACTTGTGAGTGTCCTTGTCCACTTGTGAGTGTCCTTGTCTACTTGGAGTGTCCTTGTCTATTTATGAGTGTCCTTGTTCACTTATGAGTGTCCTTGTCTACTAGGAGTGTCCTTGTCTACTTGTGAGTGTCCTTGCCTACTTGGAGTGTCCTTGTCTACTTGTGAGTGTCCTTGTCTACTTGAGAGTGTCCTTGCCTACTTGTGAGTGTCCTTGTCTACTTGGAGTGTCCTTCTACTTGTGAGTGTCCTGACTTGGAGTGTCCTGTTCACTTGTGAGTGTCCTTGTCTACTTGTGAGTTCCTTGTCACTTGTGGAGTGTCCTTGTCTACTTGTGAGTGTCTTTGTCTACTTGTGAGTGTCCTTGTCCACTTATGAGTGTCCTTGTCTACTTATGAGTGTCCTTGTCTACTTGTGAGTGTCCTTGTCTACTTGTGAGTGTCCTTGTCTACTTATGAGTGTCCTTGCCTACTTGTGAGTGTCCTTGTCTACTGTGGAGTGTCCTTGTCTACTTGGAGTGTCCTTGTCTACTCTTGTGAGTGTCCTGTCTACTTGTGAGTGTCTTTGTTCACTTGTGAGTGTCCTTGTCTACTTGTGAGTGTCCTGCTCACTATGAGTGTCCTTGTTCACTTGTGAGTGTCCTTGTCCACTTGTAAGTGTCCTTGTCTACTTGTGGAGTGTCCTTGTCTACTTGTGAGTGTCCTTGTCTACTTGTGAGTGTCCTTGTCTACTTATGAGTGTCCTTGTCTACTTGTGAGTGTCCTTGTCTACTTCTGTGAGTGTCCTTGTCTACTTGGAGTGTCCTTGTCTACTTGTGAGTGTCCTGTTCACTTGGAGTGTCCTTGTCTACTTATGAGTGTCCTTGTCTACTTATGAGTGTCCTTGTCTACTTATGAGTGTCCTTGTCTACTTAGGGTGTCCTTGTCTACTTGTGAGTGTCCTTGTCCACTTGTGAGTGTCCTTGTCTACTGTGAGTGTCCTTGTCTACTTGTGAGTGTCCTTGTCCACTTAGGAGTGTCCTTGTCTACTAGGAGTGTCCTTGTCTACTTGTGAGTGTCCTTGTCACTTATGGAGTGTCCTTGTTCACTTGTGGGTGTCCTTGTCTACTTAGGAGTGTCCTTGTCTACTATGAGTGTCCTTGTCTACTTGTGAGTGTCCTTGTCTACTTGGAGTGTCCTTGTCTACTATGAGTGTCCTTGTCTACTTGGGTGTCCTGTTCACTTGTGATGTCCTTGTTCACTTCTAGGGGTGTCCTTGTTCACTTGTGAGTGTCCTTGTCTACTTATGAGTGTCCTTGTCTACTTATGAGTGTCCTTGTCTACTTATGAGTGTCCTTGTCTACTTATGGAGTGTCCTTGTTCACTTGTGGGTGTCCTTGTCTACTTGTGGTGTCCTTGTCATTTATGAGTGTCCTTGTCTACTTATGAGTGTCCTTGCTCACTTATGAGTGTCCTTGTCTACTTGTGGGTGTCCTTGTCACTTATAGAGTGTCCTTGTCTACTGTGGGTGTCCTTGTCTGATTGTGCGTGTCCACTGTTCTATGCCTACATACAGCACTTGGTCAATCAGAATGGCCAGGTATATGTGCAGGCCTCCTCAAAGCTATATTCTCAATCTAACTCTAATGAGCCCCCTCCATGCACCCAGCAGAGCCCATCCTAGTTCAGTCCACCCTAGTCAAACCCCTAGTTTAGCCCAGCCCATCCAGCCCATCCTAGCCCAGTCCACCCAAGTCAAACCCCTAGTTTAGCCCAGCCCACTCAGCCCATCCTAGCCTTGTTCAACCTAACCCAACTAAGTGCTCAATAATCATGACATTAGTTTACTGGACTTTCCATCTGTGTCAAGAAAACATAAACAACAATGAAAAATAAATGTGTGTGTGTGTGTGTGTGTGTGTGTTCATAAAAGTGCCTCGCTATCTGTTTTTTATCGGAAATTAAAAATAAAGAGTCAATGTTAATATTTTCATGATGTGTATTTCTCTTTAAATACAAAATTTTTCTTTTTCTAGTCATTTTTGTCGTTCGTGTCAGCACCAACCATTTGCTTTTCATTATTAAAAAATATTAATTTTATGCCAGAGGTTTTATCCTACAACGTTAAAAACATTTTCATTAAAATTTTTTTTGGTGGATTTCTTCTTCAAACATCACTTAACATTTCCTTGTTATTGGAGATAGACTACGAACCACTGTACGGGGTCACCTCTCTGTTAAGCAAAATCATCTGACGTTAACTAAATAAAATATTAAAAGTGACGTCCCCGTAGTGAAGGGGTTAATAGTCTTTAAAATGACAAAAAAGGAACGAGATAAAATTTACCGTAACAATGAAACTCTACCTGAAGACGACATAACTCTGCCAGATATTCCTCGTAATAAAACCATCCTCGTATAACTGCACCGCCCAACCGTTACAATAACTCTCCCTGGTGTATAAAACCCTCCAGCCAGGAAGAGGAGTATGAGGGATAAGAAGAGGAGGAGGAGGAGGAGGATAAGAAGAGGAGGGAGGAGGGGAGGAGGAGGTGGGCTTGGAGGAGGAGGAAGAGGAAGTGGTGGTGGGTTTGGAGGAGGAGGAGGTGGTGGTGGGGTTTGGAGGAGGAGGAGGTGGTGGTGGGGCTTGGAGGACGAGGAGGTGGTGGTGGTGGTGGGGCTTGGAGGAAGAGGGAGGTGGTGGTGGGGCTTGGAGGAGGAGTAGGTAGGATAGGAGCAGGAGGAGGAAGAGGAGGTGGGATAGGGAGAGGAGGGGAGGGGATAGGGAGGAGAGGAGGAGGTGGGATAGAGGAGAGGAGGAGGTGGGATAGGAGGAGAGGAGGAGGTGGGATAGGAGGAGAGGAGAGGGGGAGGAGGAGGAGGAGAGGGGGATAGGGAGAGGAGGAGGTGGGATAGGAGAGGAGGAGGTGGGATAGGAGGAGGAGGAGGAGGTGGGATAGGAGAGGAGGAGGTGGGATAGGGAGAGGAGGAGGTGGGATAGGGAGAGGAGGAGGTGGGATAGCAGGAGGAGGAGGAGATGGAATAGAAGGAGGATATGAAAGAGAGGAGAAGAACACACACACACACACACACACACACACACACACACACACACACACACACACACACACGTAAGATATATAACTTCCTTTCAACAGGTCAGCCATAAAACCTAAATTAATTGGTTCAGAAATCCCATGAACAAAAGGTAATTAGACGACCAGACACACAATTACCTTTTTACACATCGTCATAAAAGTGTTTGGGTGGATCAAGGAGCTACAAACCCTTAGTCCAGAGTCTTCTAATTTTTTCCCCCCCCTCATAGCTGGGGATGTGAGAGTAAGGTAATCACCTCACTTATGATACAACGCTAATTAGGAGACCAAGATGGCGTCGAAATTACACCAGAGACTCGACCGTTATGTGTTTCACTGTGTTAGGAGAAAAAAGATGAGTTTAAGAATGTTTGAAAATATGATCAAACGTTGGTAAGTTTGTCTGTCTGTAATAAACAATGCTGAGGTAAAAATAAAAATAAAGATAATAAAAAATTAACTTTGTAGTTTATTATGATCGACTAAGTTCCCTCTGGCCTGTTGGGTTGTTTACTCATTTGAGATAATTCGATTCATTTCCTTCATTAATTCAGAGGTAAGGCCACAGGTAGAGACAAGGTCAGGTAGAAGGAGTATAAACAAGAATTATACCATATTAACGTCACTCACAATCAACGTTTGTTATTATGTCAAGAGTAACCACAGCACTACGAGTACGCAGAATACAGGAAGATAACACAAGATAACGCTAATGTAGTCACGAACACAAGTACAGGGACCAAGAATACAGCAAGATAACACAAGATAACACTAATATAGTCACGAACACAAGTACAGGGACCAAGAATACAGGAAGATAACACAAGATAACGCTTCAATGTGATCACGAACACAAGTACAGGGACCAAGAATACAGAAGATAATACAAGATAGCATGTGTAGTCACGAACACAATTACAGGACCAGAATACAGGAAGATAACACAAGATAACGCTAATGTAGTCATGAACACAAGTACAGGACCAAGAATACAGGGAAGATAACACAAGATAACAACTAATATAGTCATGAACACAAGTACAGGGACCAAGAATACAGGAAGATAACACAAGATAACGCTAATGTAGTCACGAACACAAGTACGGGGACCAAGAATACAGGAAGATAACACAAGATAACGCTAATATAGTCATGAACACAAGTACAGGGACCAAGAATACAGGAAGATAACACAAGATAACGCTAATATAGTCATGAACACAAGTACAGGGACCAAGAATACAGGAAGATAACACAAGATAACGCTAATGTAGTCACGAACACAAGTACAGGGACCAAGAATACAGCAAGATAACACAAGATAACACTAATGTAGTCATGAACACAAGTACAGGGACCAAGAATACAGGAAGATAACACAAAGATCTTGCTAATGTAGTCCTTGAACACAAGTACAGGGACCAAAATACAGAAGACCTTACAAAATAACGCTAACACAAGATAACGCTAATGTAGTCACACAAGTACAGGGACCAAGAATACAGGAAGATAACACAAGATAACGCTAATGTAGTCATGAACACAAGTACAGGGACCAAGAATACAGGAAGATAACACAAGATAACACTAATGTAGTCACGAACACAAGTACAGGGACCAAGAATACAGGAAGATAACACAAGATAACACTAATGTAGTCATGAACACAAGTACAGGGACCAAGAATACAGGAAGATAACACAAGATAACACTAATGTAGTCATGAACACAAGTACAGGGACCAAGAATACAGGAAGATAACACAAGATAACACTAATGTAGTCACGAACACAAGTACAGGGACCAAGAATACAGGAAGATAACACAAGATAACGCTAATGTAGCCATGAACACAAGTACAGGGACCAAGAATACAGGAAGATAACACAAGATAACGCTAATGTAGTCATGAACACAAGTACAGGGACCAAGAATACAGGAAGATAACACAAGATAACGCTAATATAGTCACGAACACAAGTACAGGGACCAAGAATACAGGAAGATAACACAAGATAACGCTAATATAGTCATGAACACAAGTACAGGGACCAAGAATACAGGAAGATAACACAAGATAACGCTAATGTAGTCACGAACACAAGTACAGGGACCAAGAATACAGGAAGATAACACAAGATAACGCTAATATAGTCACGAACACAAGTACAGGGACCAAGAATACAGCAAGATAACACAAGATAACACTAATATAGTCACGAACACAAGTACAGGGACCAAGAATACAGGAAGATAACACAAGATAACGCTAATGTAGTCACGAACACAAGTACAGGGACCAAGAATACAGCAAGATAACACAAGATAACACTAATATAGTCACGAACACAAGTACAGGGACCAAGAATACAGGAAGATAACACAAGATAACGCTAATATAGTCACGAACACAAGTACAGGGACCAAGAATACAGGAAGATAACACAAGATAACACTAATAGTCACGAACACAAGTCACTTTACGCGCTGAAATCTCTGGACTGTTAAAACGATTCCCCAAAATGCTTCTCTTAAACGCCTCTGTGTTAACTCATTCAGGTTTGATATAGATTCACACAGAAGTATAAAGGAAGATCAGATCTGTTCGTGTCTGTATATTAAAGTTCATTTACAGTTCCTTACACATCCTGGTTATAAAAATTGCACTTAGACTTTCGTTTACAAGTGAGTGAATTTTATTATTCCCAGGAGCGTCGTGGAAGAAAGTGAATCGCTGCCTTAAGGTGATATTTTATTCACACTCTGGAAACACACACATCGTACTATAAGAAAAAATGTCTTCACGTAATTTACCGGGTGGCTATAAATCATATAAGCGATTCTAAATATTATAAAACACTAATAAATCTACAACTTACGACAAGAAATATTATTAAAAACTCCCCAAAAAATTATTATTAAAGCTAATTAAGTTCAATTTGAGGTCCATTTTTGGCTCTGCAAACATCAAAGCAATAGTCTGTTTCCTTCCATACAATTTTGTGCCATCACGTGCTAAACTTTCCTAACAGCCTCTTGTATCCTTTCTTTCAATGTTAGTCTTCGCATATATGTTTAAAATCCTGAAGACCATTTGTTACCACCCAGTATGATCAAAGTCAGTGTACTAATATGCCTGAAAAAAGTGGAATTACTGTATATTTTGTGTATGTGTGTGTGTGTGTGTGTGTGTGTGTGTGTGTGTGTGTGTGTGTGTGCAGTTCGTTCATTATGTATCAACAGAACCATCAGCGGAGAGTTAGAGCGGTCAGGCCCCAGAGCAACGACGTGTTCTCGTATAAATGTTGAGCGAACTTTATCACACCCCGGGGCGTCGTTGGTGGCAGATAGAATGTGTGTTAACGTCGGGTGTATGCTGTTGGCTCTCCTGTCTTACTGTTGATGCTGGTCCACCACATATTGAGGCAGATGGTGTGGAGGTAGATATAGTGCGTTACTGATGCTGGACCACCAATCTACCACCACACACCCAGGTACTCACTCTCACACGCAGGTAAAGCCCACTAAAACTTGTACTCGTAATGTACTCGTTTCCTGATGTACTACTGTTATGAAATCTCTGTACAGTACTGCTATTTCTGAATTAAAAACTTACATAAGAGTTTTATTCGTATTGAGTACAAAACTAATTTTGAAACCCCTGTACCTGTACTTGTATCTGCGCCTATAAAATTTGTATAATAATGTATTCTTGTGAAGGATTTTTTTATATAATTTTAAGAACTCTATAACTGTACTATAATACTGTTTTGGATCACCTGAATATTAGACACCCTACCTTATTTTACCTGAATATTAGACACCCCGCCTTATTTCACCTGAAGATTAGACACCCCCGCCTTATTTCACCTGAAGATTAGACACCCTACCTTATTTCACCTCAGCATTAACCGAACCGAACCTCAAGTTAGCGTCAGGGTGGTGGACTGATTCTTCAAGTTATCCGTTGTTTCCGAATGAATAAAATTAAAGGAAATAATACAGTTTTATTCTCCTATGTTCAATGGTAATTACTACTACACACACCAAGACGTACTATGACCTTCGCTCCTCTTGTGTGCGTGTGCGTGCGCGTGTCTGTGTGTGTGTGTGTGTGTGTGTGTGTGTGTTTTAAAGAGAGAAAAGACGAGAACGAGAGACAAAGACCAAATAAGCAACGACAGAAAAAACGATAAATAAAGATAAACAGATAAATAGAAAAAGATAAATACAGATAAACTAACAAACAATAAGAGAGAGATAATACGAAAGAGAGCTAAACAGGGAAACAATAATAAACAAAGACAAACACATACATAGAGAGAGAGAGAGAGAGAGAGAGAGAGAGAGAGAGAGAGCCAGGCAGATCTGTCAGAATACAGCCAGAGAAATTGGGAGTTGGGGAGCGAGTCTAAAAAAAAATCAGCGTAATAAAATAAAAATCACTGAAACGTGAACGATTCTGAGGAACTGTGTGCATGAAAACACCCCGAGGACCAAGGGGGTGTAAAATAGGTGGGGAGGGGAGGGGAGCAAAAATAGGAGAGGGTGAAGGAAGGGAGAGAGAAGAGGTGGGGTAGAAAACAGGGATAAAGAGGGAGAGAGAGAGAGGAATGAGAAGGGGGAAGAAGGAGGGAAGAGAGAAGAGGGAAGAGAGGAAGAAGAAGGATAGAGAGAGAGGATGAATGGGGAGGATAAAGGGAGGGAGAAAAGAAAAGGAAAAAAGAAATGAGAGAGGAAAAAAGCAAGGTAGATAGAATGAGAGGAGGAATATGAGAGAGAGAGAGAGAGAGAGAGAGAGAGAGAAAGAGAGAGAGAGATACTACAAGTCACGCCTCCATCTCTGTCTTCCCAGGACAGTGGAATAAAATACATGTACACGCAAATGTAGTAATTGGCATCACAACATAACTGTGAGGATCTCGGAGACATCACCTTACAGTACTTCATGGTAGAGAAATTCTATATTGACTTTCTCGATACGTTGGTAATAATACATTGAACCATTAAAAAATATTCTTTATGCATTATGAGGGAATTGTTTGATCATAATTTGTTAATGAGAGATTGTAAATTAGTTTCAAATATATTATACGAGTAAGAAACATCGGACAACTAGTACAAACGGGACTCATATGTACACCATTACATATATACTGCTTATTATTTATTTCCTATGTGCTATTATGTGAAAAATATAAAGTTTGTTGTAACACGAGTTACTAGATACGTCTGAACACTGTGGTCACCTCACAAGAGTAAACACACGAAATACCTATTATAGATGAATAAATAAACCTTATAAAGTTTATATGGTAGAGGCGTCGCGACGACACTGCGGGGTTGACCATCACAGTTCAGCTGGCCTGTGGTTCAATGCCGTGTTTGTCAGGGGCGCTTCTTTTTTTATATGTTAAAGTTTAAGTAGGTGACCATCTGTACTGTTTTCACCCATATGATGACCTTTCACTTAATTACCAGCATCTTGTAATTATCATTATTTTGGTCGTACAGTAGGATTTTACCCAATGAAAAAAATCGCCCAATGGGATTTTTATTATAAAAAAATGGTCCCATGGTATTTTTTTTAACAATGAATCGTCTCTCTCTCTCTCTCTCTCTCTCTCTCTCTCATTGCCTCCCTTTTCCCTACCTTGCTCTATCTCCCTCTTTCACCATCTCCTATCCATCTATCTCCCTCCCTCCCACCTCCCCCTCTACATCTCCGATAACCCACACAGTGTTAGTGAATAGGCCGACAGGTTGTTAATTATGCCGTACCTATCAGAGAGGACCCAGCGTACGGGCCCAGCACACCTCTGTAGTGAACCACGTGCTCTACTCTCAGGCACTCACCTTCTCTCACTCTCTTGCCTACCCCTGGCCTTTTCTTTTTTCCTCCCCACTCAGTACGTAAACTTTGTGATAAACTTTTAAAGTGTACAGTTGAACATTATATGATTCAGTGTGACACTGTCAAAGACTTCAGGCCACCTGGCTTATTGTATCATGAACTATGGAATTACTACATTGAATCGGGAGTGCTTGAGGACATTCTTGCAGTCGATCCTAAATTTTCTAGTTTATACGGATTAGTCGGCAAATAGAATATGACTTATACTGTATATGAACCACTGTCTTGCGTGGCGGTCAACAGTGATAGCACCCTCAGTGTCAAGACCTGACTGAACTATTTAGAATAGGTAAATTGTACTCCAAGCTTCGCCAATAAAGTTGTTAAAATCCTCATCTCCACTCTCACTCCATTTTCTCTTCTCCTTTCCTTCTTCTATCTTCTTCTTCTCACCACACTTTTCCACTGCTTCCAATCCTTCCCATACTCTTCCTTCGCTTCACCCCCGTCACACCCAGCACCTTTCCCACACTCCTCTTCCTGTCAATGCTAATGTCCCCCTCCCACCTCCTTCCAACCCCACTACTACTGTCATCACCGCCACCCCTTTTCACCCCCCGTAGAGATGAGGGGGGGGGCGGGGGGAGGCAGGGGGCGCTGAAGGGGGACAATGAGGGTGACGGGAGAGGGGTGGTGACAGGATGGGGTGGGGGCGTTGACGGAACAGGGGTTGGGGAGTTGGGGAAGAAAGAAGGGGAGTGGGGTGAATAAGGACCGTGACAGTAGGGGGAAAGAGGGGTAAAGGGGGAGGAGACGGGGGAAGGAAGGATAAAAGGGGGTGGATGGGTAAGGGAGAAGGGGTTGTAGGGGAGGTGGGGGGGTGGAATTGAATGAGGAAACAGAGCCGGTGTGAAGGGAGGAGGCGGTGGACGGTATAGTGACAGGAGACGAGGGAGAAAAGGGGAGGAGGAAGAGGACGAAGAAAGGGGGAGGGGCAGCTGAACACAAGGGGGGTGTTGATGAGGCTCTGGTCTGCCCCTCACACTGACGGACAGAGATTAATTAGCATAAAGAAACACTCGCTTGTTCCTTGCTGTCAGCCTCATCCCACCCCCACCCCACCCCACTCTGCCCTGCCCTGCCCTGCCCTGCCCTGCCCTGCCCTGCCCCCGCCCTGTCTCATCCTGCCCCGCCCCGCCCCACCAGCCTAATGCCTCCCTGTTTTATCCCGTTTATTTTTACTTCTTCTTGATCAGCGAGTTGATGCTGGCACCCTAGAGGATAGCGGGAGGGAGGGAAGGAAGGAGGGAGGGAGGGAGGGAGAGAAAGGAAGAAAGGGAAGAAAGGAAGGAGGCAGAACGGGAAAGGAAGAAAAAGAGGAAGGGAGGTACGGTGGTAAGGAGGAAAAAAAAGAAAGGAAGCAGGAGGAGGGGCGAGGCGACAATGGTATAGAGTTCAGTAACAAAAACAGAAGGAGGGATAGTAAAGTGGGAATAGAGATAATAACAAAAATCAGTTTCAAAAATATTACGAAAGAAAGGAAGAGGAGAGGATACGATAATTAAAGTGTTCGGGAACATAAATGAAAGACGAACAAAAATCATGAACCGGGCCGGAATTTTCACGCTAAAACTGCCAGTTAGGTTAAGGTAGGGTAGTTTAGGTTAAGTTAAGGTAGATTAGATTAGTTATAATAAGCTTGGTTAGGTTAGGTTAGGTTAGATTAGGTTAGGTTAGGTTAGGTTAATTTCCACGTCCTAATTTAAGACCAAAAATAACTGATTCCCTTAAAATAAAAAAGAGTCCTGAGAAGCGGAGATAAATGTACCACCTCACTCGTCACATCACCACGGACACACACGAAGAGGAACAGTCACACACAGACACTTGCCTCGCACCAACACTACACTAGACACTACCTTACTGTTCTGCATTGTTTATTTTCCTATACTTCTGATGCAGAGAGAGATGCCCTCGAAGTGGAAGACAAATGGAGGAATGTAAGGAAGGAGAGGGAGAGGCGGCGATAAGAAAGAGTTTGGTAAAATAAATATGTAAGAAAATAATAAATCAAGGAGAAATGACTCACAGGGAAGCCTTGAGAGCAATAAACACACCTAGATATGAGTCACGGAGAGTCTGTGAGTTAGTTATGTCAGCCTAACTGGTGTAAAGTAAACGTGACAAGTTATTATTAAAGCCACTTAGGATATTATTTGGGCAATTTAATGTTGTGTCGACTAGTTACATGTAAACATATACCTTTCCAGCTGAGGTGAAAGTTTAACCTACGAACATTTTTTATTTTTTGGAGAATTTGGACTCTGGTTTGGAAATTCGATCTCACTGATGAAATTATTGTCAGGGTTATGATGCTCCATTGACTGTGTGTATTATGACAGGGTTAAGTAGTTGAGGTCAAGGCAGCAGCAACAACACCTTTACAGACATTCACATAACACGGGTATTACTGCACCATTTCAGGTCCTTGGATATCGTCACTATTAACTATAGCACTCTGCTTGTATCAATATTCCTCAATAAATATTCTGTATCAATATTCCTCAAAGAGTGAAGGAGAGATCAAATAGAGAAAGATAATCTGGTGTGTCGGCAACGTCAATCTCTTTAAATTTTTCAAGAACACACAATAAAAAGAATCTTCTCGTCTATTTTTGTAAGAAGAAAATAAAATCCTGATGGGCTGCTGATGTAACCTTCTTCCTCTCTGCTGTCAGTACGTCAGTCAGGGAGAAGGAAATGAAAAATGAGACCCTGATTCTCTCGACGTGTGGGGTCCGTGACACGTGGCCCTCAGCCTTGTACTCTCTCCCTTCCACGTTGCCCTCACTTTCTTACGTTGTCCTCACTCTCCCAGTTGACCTCACTCCCCCCACGTTGTCCTCACTCTCCCAGTTGACCTCACTCCCCCCACGTTGACCTCACTCCTCCCACCTACTACAGTCCGGGCCACCAAAGGAAAGTTTATTTTGTTCGATCCTTCATGTAAATGATTCTTTATCAGAGCTAAACGGGAATTGTCCTCACAGATGAACTAAAACTGTAATGACAATGAGACAAGAGAAATGAATCTATCCCAAGTACACATTGCCATAACGCTCACACAGGCGTACACTAACATACTCCAAATTACACACACACACACACACACACACACACACACACACACACACACACACACACACACTACTGTTAGATAGGGTGGAATCAAAGGCATTTCGTTTTATTAACTCTCCTCCTTTAGTCGACCATCTCTCTTCCCTTTCTCTTCGCCGCAATGTTGCTTCACTCTCTCTCTTTTAGAGGTACTTTCACGGGCAATGTTCGGTGGATGTGGCATCCTGTGTACCGCCGGCAAGGCCGTGGGCTCGTAACACAAGTTTCGCCCGCGGTGCCCACCGTTTCTCTGTGAATATCGGTCACACTAGATTCACACAGTCAAACTGTGGAATGCTCTGCCTTCTTCTGTGTTTCCATACTTATACAATCTGTCTCACTTTAAAAAGATGGTTTTCCGGCATCTTCGTGGTGTAGATTAACACAGTATAACCTTTTTCTTCTCTATTTTCAATTTCTTACTGTTCTTATTTTTTCGTCCCCCAGGCCCCGTTGTGGGTCGTTTGACCCGTGCCCGGGTGGGCTAATTCCAGGAAAAAAAAAATCTTTACGAATGTAAAAAGAGCCACGTAGATGATTAAATACGAATATATACTGTACAGCACTGATGCAATTTATGACTGGTTATTCTCAAAAATAAGCCACACACAACTAACCCCCACACCCACAACACCCACCCTCACAACAAGTGTTCCGAGCAACAATTCACCCTCAAAATAACCCACAACTAAATTAACCAACAATTAAATTTACCCACCGCCAAATTAATCCACCCTTAAATTAACCCACCGCCAAATTAATTCCTCCTCAAAACAAGAGCAACTTGTCTGGGATCGACCTAAGTGTCCTAACTCACCAAAATGAGACTTATTACCGTTCCCATAAGGGCCAAATTCAGACCTAATTACCCTAAAAGACACATTACATTTAAGGGATCACCTGAAGATTAGGCGCCCCAGCTTTATTGAATTTGATGATTAAACACCCTAACCTAACCTAACCTGACCTAACTGAACTTAACTCGTCCAGGTAACGTTAGTGTGTTTAATCATCAGGTGAAATAAGCTGGGGGTCTAATCCTCAGGTAATCCACTTCAGGCTCCCTAGAAGGACTCGTAGTTACTTGAATGTTAAAACTGTACAGTCACCTCAAAGAGACCATGGTTCCTTCTGATCGAGTCAATATCGAAACTAAATGAGACATTGCAGCGTCGGGCCGGCAGTGTTGAGGTCCTGGATTACACACACCAGTGAGTAGTCTTTTGTTATAATGATTCTACCTCATTACAAGATACTGGTAATTAAGTGAAAGGTCATCACCCATCATATGAGTGAAAACAGTATTGATGGTCACCAACTTAAACTTTAACATATAAAAGAGAAGCGCCCCTGACAAACACGGCGTTGAACCACAGACCAGCTGGACTGCTTTGGTCAACCCCGCAGTGTAGTCGCGACGCCTCTACCATATAAACTTTATAAGGTTTATTTATTCATCTATAATAGGTATTTCGTGTGTTTACTCTTGTGAGGTGACCACAGTGTTCAGACGTATCTAGTAACTCGTGTTACAACAAACTTTATATTTTTCACATAATAGCACATAGGAAATAAATAATAAGCAGTATATATGTAATGGTGTACATATGAGTCCCGTTTGTACTAGTTGTCCCATGTTTCTTACTCGTATAATATATTTGAAACTAATTTACAATCTCTTATTAACAAATTCTAATCAAACAATTCCCTCATAATGCATAAAGAATATTTTTTAATGGTTCAATGTATTATTACCAACGTATCGAGAAAGTCAATATAGAATTTCTCTACCATGAAGTACTGTAAGGTGATGTCTCCGGGTTCCTCACAGTTATGTTATGATGCCAATTACTATGAAACTGTAGAAGATACGAGTCAGAGTTTAGGTAATGATTCATTGCTGCAAGACTCGAGAGGTTATCCTAAAACTGTATCTAGCGCTTGTGAGACCTCCCTTGGATTATGCAGTTCAGCTCTAGTCACTGTACTGCAGAATGGATATCGAATTCCCAGAAAGCATTTAGAGGAAGATGACAAAACTAATCCCGGGCAATAGGAACCTTGAGTATAGAGGACAGATTAAAGCTTCTGAATTTGAACTCCCTCGAGAGACGTAGAGTGAAGGGCGATATGACCCGAGGTATATGGATGGAAATCAGGGTTAAACAAAGGTGATATAACAATAGTACTCAAACTCTCCAACCAGAAGTGAACTCGTAACAATGGTCCTAAACTAGACAAATTTGAATTTAAGCGAGAGATAAGTAAATATTGGTTTGGAAATAGAGCAGTGGATGAGAGGAACAAGTTTCTGAACTTCATCATTAAGTCGAGCACGCTAGGTAGCTCCAAATAAAGGTTGAACAGGTGTATGAACGATAGAGGGTGGGGAACAAGGGCGTAAACGGGCTGCCTAGTATGGGCCAATAGACCCGCTGCAGTTTCCTCCATTCTTTTGTTCCAATGTTATTATATTCTAAGGCTGTTATACCCATCCTCACACCAATTGTTCCGAGCAACAATTCACCCTCGAAATAACCCACAATAAAATTAACCCACCTTCAAATAATCCCACCCTTAAATTAACCCACCGCCAAATTAATCCCTCCCCCAAAAAAGAGCAACTTGTCTGGGATCGACCTAAGTGTCCTAACTCACCAAAAAGGAGACTTATTACCGTTCCCATAAGGGCCAAATTCAGACCTAATAACCCCAAAAAGACACATTACATTTAAGGGACCACCTGAAGATTAGGCGCCCCAGCTTTATTGAGTTAAATGATTAAACACCCTAACCTAACCTGACCTAACTTAACTTAACTCGTCCAGGTAACGTTAGTGTGTTTAATCATCAGGTGAAATAAGCTGGGGGTCTAATCCTCAGGTAATCCACTTCAGGCTCCCTAGAAGGACTCGTAGTTACTTGAATGTTAAAACTGTACAGTCACCTCAAAGAGACCATGGCTCCTTCTGATCGAGTCAATATCGAAACTAAATGAGACATTGCAGCGTCGGGCCGGCAGTGTTGAGGCCCTGGATTACACACACCAGTGAGTCTTGGTTATAATGATTCTACCTCATTACAAGATGCTGGTAATTAAGTGAAAGGTCATCACCCATCATATGAGTGAAAACAGTATAGATGGTCACCAATTTCAATATTTATTTAAAAAGAAAAGAAACGCCTCATACAACATCGGCATTGAACCACAGACCAGCTGGACTGTTATGGTCAACCCCGCAGTGTCGTCGCGACGCCTCTACCATATAAACATTAAAAGGTTTATTTATTCATCTATAATAGGTATTTCTTGTGTTTACTCTTGTGAGGTGACCACAGTGTTCAGACGTATCTAGTAACTCGTGTTACAACAAACTTTATATTTTTCACATAATAGCACATAGGAAATAAATAATAAGCAGTATATATGTAATGGTGTACATATGAGTCCCGTTTGTACTAGTTGTCCGATGTTTCTTACTCGTATAATATATTTGAAACTAATTTACAATCTCTTATTAACAAATTCTAATCAAACAATTCCCTCATAATGCATAAAGAATATTTTTTAATGGTTCAATGTATTATTACCAACGTATCGAGAAAGTCAATATAGAATTTCTCTACCATGAAGTACTGTAAGGTGATGTCTCCGGGTTCCTCACAGTTATGTTATGATGCCAATTACTATGAAACTGTAGAAGATACGAGTCAGAGTTTAGGTAATGATTCATTGCTGCAAGACTCGAGAGGTTATCCTAAAACTGTATCTAGCGCTTGTGAGACCTCCCTTGGATTATGCAGTTCAGCTCTAGTCACTGTACTGCAGAATGGATATCGAATTCCCAGAAAGCATTTAGAGGAAGATGACAAAACTAATCCCGGGCAATAGGAACCTTGAGTATAGAGGACAGATTAAAGCTTCTGAATTTGAACTCCCTCGAGAGACGTAGAGTGAAGGGCGATATGACCGAGGTATATGGATGGAAATCAGGGTTAAACAAAGGTGATATAACAATAGTACTGAAACTATCCAACCAGAGGTGAACTCGTAACAATGGTCCTAAACTAGACAAATTTGAATTTAAGCGAGAGATAAGTAAATATTGGTTTGGAAATAGAGCAGTGGATGAGAGGAACAAGTTTCTGAACTTCATCATTAAGTCGAGCACGCTAGGTAGCTCCAAATAAAGGTTGAACAGGTGTGTGAACGATAGAGGGTGGGGAACAAGGGCGTAAACGGGCTGCCTAGTATGGGCCAATAGGCCCGCTGCAGTTTCCTCCATTCTTTTGTTCCTATATTATTATGTTCTAAGGCTGTTATACTTATATAATCTAATATTCCGTTCTGAATGTAGTTATAGCAAACACAAAGGCGATAATTTTTAATGTTTCAAAGCCATAGAAAATCCTCCGATTTAATATGAAGCAAACAGCAACCAACAACAGCAAACAACAACCAACAAATGACGACAACAACAGCTCTGTATGACAAAATGACAACAATGACCCAAACAAGCGGCAGCGACGACGACAACAACCAACTAACCCATATGGCATGTGGCTCCCAAACAACAGCAACAACAACAACGACGACCGACGACGTAGCAACAACAACAACGACAGCGACGCTGAAAATAACAAGCAAACGACAGCAACAGTGACGACGACTAATAACCAATAGCAACTATGACGACAACAGCAACAACGACAACAACGCCAAACTATGACGACGCGACAACAACAGCAATGACAGCAACAACAGCAACAGTAAGCAACAACAACCGGCAGAAGCAAGCGACAGCAACAACCAACAGCAGCGACAGCGCAACAACGACAACAACGACATGTGTGTGAAGCGACGGCACTTGGCGACCTTAACATGGCAACTGGCAGTAATAATAACCAATGACGACTGGCAACAACAATATGTAATAGCGACAACAACCAACAACCTTGACGCGACAGCGACAACAATGACAATGACGACGCTTTAATAACCAACAGCAACAGCAACAGCAACAACAACCAGCAACAGCGGCAAACTGACAGCAACAACGAAGCAACTGACAACAACAACAACAACAACAACAACAACAACAACAACAACAACAACAACAACAACAACAACAACAACAACAACAACAACAACAACAACAACAACAACAACAACAACAATAGAAAGAAACCAAGGAATAACAGTAGATAAAAAGGAAGAAAAAGTAGAAAAGAAACCAGGGAAAAGGAGAGGAATTACTCAATATATAATTGAGTCAATGTACTAAATATTTTTTTATATTTTCCCCCAGGGGGCTAGTTTATTGGGCACCCCCTTGTCATCCTGTGCAAGGTGAAACGCAAAAGCGTTTACAGCACCCACCTGGGAAGCATGCGTAGTTCATGCTTGCCTTCATGACTCATGCATTAAGGGAGTAAAAGCCTGAAGGGTCATGGGTTTTGTCAACAAGTTACATAAAGTGACAGAATGATGAGTGTGTGTGTGGGGGGGGGGGAGGGGGGAATTCCTGGTACAATTATTATCAGTGATCGCCCAGGCTAGCAGGGTCAGTCACCTCCGTCAAACGGCAGTACCCGCGGCCGACGTTTGAATTAGACTCGGTCACTTATTGTTGTTTTAAGACTGAAAAATCCTTCACTGTTACGTGGTCCACGATTTAGCTTACAAAGATTAATATTTATTGTGAGGAAATAATTAGACATTTTACGAATTGGTGCGATTAACGTTATGAGGTGAGCGAGTACGACTGCACGAGTTAGTCTGATTAGGTTAGCGTTAAGGCGTACAGTATATGTGGATATTTATTACTGAAGATCTTATTCTACGTTAGAATCTTTGTGTGACTGGCAACGAGCCCCTAACTGCAGTTCCACGGTTTTGAAGGCAAGGAGCTGGAATTTGGTAGGGGAGAGCAGTTGGACTAAGCGATGGTTTCACATTATTAACTCCTGTTTATCAGCCAGCGTGAAGCAGTAAGAACTTAACTAATCTATACAGATAAAACACACAGATAACGTCTGTTACCTGGAACAATTTTAATGAAATTATTGCAACAGTAACAATAATGTGTGCTTTGCAAACGACTTCATGACGTTATAATACTTACTCAGACGATCACCCCTAAAACAGCAGACACGACCCAAGTGACATTCTATTGTCCACCACCAGCCAAATTTGGCCCAGTGGCGGGAAAGGCATTGGATCACTTGTTTTAATGTGAATTTACACATTTTCGTGTGGTGGTCTGACCCCACACACAAGTCGCAGACGCGGGGGCTCGGAGCAGTGCACACAGCTCGTCCCAAACTAGCGGTCACCCAAACTATAGCGACCCGGTGTTACCATCACCCTCGGTGTAGTGAGAGGTGCACCGGGCGGCCATAACTGAGGACTGGATGATGGCGCGATAATAAATGCGCCCGGTGGAGTTATGGTCTTCGTTTTGTGCAGTGTGCAATGAATAGCACCTACCATGACACCATCAACATGGCACCTTACCAGACGTGCTTTCTAAAGAAGAAAGTACTTACAGGATAGGCACAAAAAGTGGAATAACTTTAAGCAAACTAGCTAAAAACCAGGTGGAGTTTGTGTGCTACAGAGGTCTTAAGTCGGATTTTGTTCCTGAGAAATAATTAAGTATTCAGCAAATTATTCTACACAGTCACTGTAGAAGCAGCAGCCTAAATGATGTGAAAGATTCAAGCTATACAATTTTAGTCTGATCATTGTTAGGTCAACCATTTATATATGTAAGTTACCAAGTTACTAACTTGCTGATACAACAGTCACCAGGCTTTGCTCACGTTATATTAATGATGTAAAATGTGATAAAATATTGATGCATTACAACATAGCATTAATGACAGGTCAGATATGCAATTCCAAACAATGACTCAATATTATGTAGAAACTTGCGTGATAACGTTTCTCTATACATTCACGATAAGGGCGTCTAGTAACCAAATACTTTTGTCTACAGTATTAGTCTTACAATACTGTGATTTTTATAATACAGTATAAGCTTGCTCTTACATTCGTGGTTTGTGAATATAATCTCCACGCGTGAATACCTCCAACTGCTGGGACACACTCGTCAACGACACTTGGACTCCGTGTTGTTAACTCTTGAAAGTCAAAACTAAACCAAAGGACTCACAAGGTTAGCTCTCGCTTTTTATTCTGATGGCCGAGGACACGGAATTTTTGAGGTGATTGTACATGTTAGATTCATTAAAGAACGAAAGTTATATGCTCATGATCATACTAAGCAAAATATGATACTATAAAAAAAATTATTTACGTATGAACGGAGCGTAAAATTTATGACCCTATTTTAGAACCTTAGTAAGGAGAGTTCGACCTAACCACGACAAAAACTCTTAAACCACGACCCCACTTAACGACCCAACAAAAACACGACTCCACTATGAACCACACAAAATTACTTCAAAACTGCCCAAGGAATTTCTTAGGTTTATGAAGCGTTTCCGGAGTAAATATACAAGCCAGGGGTCGCCCGTGCCAACACTACTGAGAAGTATTTGTGTAATTAACAGTCTCACGCAGATTAAGGCTGAAGGCAGAATCAACTACCCAATCCCGGAGACAACAACAACAACAAACAATAACTTCACCTGATAATACTTGTTCGTATATCTCTTGGTATAACCTGCATATACCTCTGACCTGGTATAACCTGTATGTATACCTGCCTTAATATAATACCCACAGGTACAAAAAAAATCATTAACCAAACACCTCAATAATATAGTCAGGTAAATAAGTACGTAGAAGTTGCAGACAATACTGATTACCTCAACACCTCTGACAATACCTCCCATACTGTGGGTCTCTTGGAATAAATTATACTAGAAAAAAAATCAGAACGAAATTATATGTAAACAGACGTCAAAAATACCCAATCACAGGAACCTCAAGTAGACGCCACATAATGCTAAGCGTCCAGAGGAATTTTTTTTTTCCTTAAAGACGACAAAATTTTCATTACTCTTCTCAGTAAAACCGTAACTTAATCCTGTCAATTACATCGGTGAGACGGTAGTATAGAAGGACGAACAGACAGATAAAGAGATGTTATGTACTGGGCTATAATAATAATAATAATAATAATAATAATAATAATAATAATAATAATAATAATAATAATAATAATAATAATAATAATAATAATAGGGACCCATTGATTTAACAGGATATATTAAGAGTATTTCAAGCCGGTATTATTGTTCAACGTTGGTTCTTGAATAAATTAAAAGATAAAATAGTGTTTTTTCTTCTGTGTTTTGTTTACTTTCCCCAGTTATTATTAGAAAGTCTCTCTCTCTCTCTCTCTCTCTCTCTCTCTCTCTCTCTCTCTCCTCTCTCTCTCTCTCTGCCCCCCCTCCCTCCCCTCCCCCCCTCTCTCCCCCCTCCCCTCCTCCCCTCCCCCCCACCTCCCCACCTCTCTCCCCTCCCCTCCCCTCCCCACCCCCCCACCTCTCCCCCCACCTCTCTCCCCCTCCCCTCTCTCTCTCGCCATAATTTCACGGTACAGGAGATAACTGATCACCTGCCTGATACAACAGTTCAAATATGTTCGACAATCAAGCTATTACTGCCTCACAAAACCTAAAAAATGTCACATAATTTATTTCCATTAACGCACTAAATAAAAGTCACTCATAAAATGTCAGTTTTTGCCGAGCATGACCGAACAATTCCATTACCCTGGAGCGTGGAATTCGAATAAGTGTTTTGATAGATTATGATTGTGTGTGTGTGTGTGTGTGTGTGCGTGTGTGTGTGCAAGACCTACCACACACACACACACACACTCCCCATCCCCACACCACATCTACCACACTTCTCTCCTCCTCGTCGTAGTCGTCATCCTTTCTCTCCTCCTCCTCGCCATCATCCTCTCCCTCCTCCTTCTCCTCCTGTAAGAACCACCGCTCCTGCCTCCTATTACCACACCGCCAACTAATACAGATGTCGGGGCTAAATTACTTCATACCGCCGAGTTATTGTACCAGCCAAGTGTACCATTAACCCACAGGAAAATCCGCCACAGACACATGATAGTGCCACACCACACATAATTTACCTGAGAGTTAATCATGGAATTTACCTGAGAGTTAATCATGGTTTATTATTTCTCACCTGTATTCACCTACCTGAAGGGGAAATACAAATTCTCCTCAATATGTACCTTTTCCCTCGACTACCAGCAGTTAATAGCCTCTGGGACGATCCTTGGAGTCACCTTGTGTAATTGTGTCATAGGTGTAAAATGACTTCCACGTTATGAATTACACGGGGAGTGACAGTAACAACACACCGTGTACACTAAACACACACATAAACTGAAAAGATGTGTTGTTCTTGTAATGTGGCCAATTTGTAAATCCTATTGTTGAGGATAAACCCACACAGAGAATATGAAAAGGTGTTGTTTTTGTAATGTGTTCAATGTATAGCCACGTATAATAATAACAACCCATTGTCCAAACCAAACACACACACATAAACTAGTAGAGGTGAGGTTTGGTAACGTCTCCAATGTGTAACTAGGTAATACAAGGTCTCATTGTTCACACTAAACCTACATATAGAATGGTGAAGATGTGGTGTTGTCTCCACCGTGTAACGACATACCCTAAACTACATGATGACCCACCCATCCACACACACACACACCCACCCACCTACCCACATTTGAAGACGTGTTGTTTTTGTACAGTTTCCATTATACAAATACAACAGGTATGAGAGAGAGCCGCTGTCCATACTAAACACAGGTAAAAAGATCAAACTACATAGTCTAAGCGAATAAAAACTCACTCTGGAGATTACACACACAAAAAGTCGGCCATGTCTAGTTTAGCAATGTCTCTTTCTGTAAAAAGTTAATCTGAAGTTGTAAGCGTAATAATCAATCCAGCTACTGAAAATGCAATAACCAGAGGAGACTAAACATACATACATACACACCAGGTTTAAGATTCTTATTTTGGGAAGGGAAACGTAGAGGTGTGAACCCATTACACAGAGCATCGATAACATAAGAGAATAATGCTTGACACGGTTCTTTGTGAGGTCCTTCATAACCGTTTAATTAATTTCAAGCCTGACATGCCTTGGACATACTGCCAGTTGACTTACTATTTACATTAAGACCAAGTTCAACCTACAGTACATTCTTTTGGCGTTCTCAGCAGTTATCACAATTCGTGGAAGGTAGTTGTTGCTAGGTGATCCTCACTTAACAACCGGCAGCCAATCGTCTCCAAAGGATGAGACACATGGGTGGAGCTTAATCGATTAGTCAATTACACAGAGTATCAGTAAATAAAACTACAGGTAATGTTTTTAGTGTTCGGTACGACTGTTGTTTGATCTATGAATACCAGTCACAAAAGCTACATATGACTATACCCACAAATACAGTCACTTCGTTACAAAAGTTGTCACTGACTGTCATAATGCATTTTGTCCTTGTACCAGCTAATGCAGCCCACCAGTCACTTTATGACATAAAGCCACTACTAAGAGTACCAGTTAATGCAGCCCAAATTAGTACTAGTTAGAGGTATAATGCAACCAGTGAGCGCAGGAACTAATGCAGTCACCAGTCATTATACCAGCTAATTCAGCCCTGAGTCCTGGCAGTGGGTGACCCAGCGTGTGTTAATCCCTGATGGCTAATACATCACGACCTGCAGTGCTTCCTCCTCCTTCTCCCTCCCCAGTATAGTACCCCATCCTCCCCCTCCAGTATAGTACCCCATCCTCCCCCTCCCCGCCTCCAGTATAGTACCTCATCCTCCCCTCCCGCCTCCAGTATAGTAACCCATCCTCCCCCTCCCCGCCTCCAGTATAGCCCCATCTTCCCCTCCCGCCTCCAGTATACCCCATCCTCCCCCCTCCCCGCCCCTCCAGTATAGTACCCCATCCTCCCCTCCCGCCTCCAGTATAGTACCCCATCCTCCCCCTCCCCGCCTCCAGTATAGTACTCACCCTTCCCTCCCCTCCCCTGCCTCCACCATAGTACCTCATCCTCCCCCTCCCTTCTGCCCCAGCCTCCAGTGCATCACCCTTCCCCCCAGTATAGTACCCCATCCTCCCCCTCCAGTATGAGTATAGTACCCCATCCTCCCTCCTCCCCGCCTCCAGTATAGTACCCATCCTCCCCTCCCTCCAGTACCCCCCCTCCCCGCCTCCAGTATAGTACCCATCCCCCCTCCCCGCCTCCAGTATAGTACCCCATCCTCCCCCCTCCCCGCCTCCAGTATAGTACCCCATCCTCCCTCCCGCCTCCAGTATAGTACCCCCATCACTCCCTCCCCCGCCTCCAGTATATCCTGCCTCCAGTATAGCACTCACCCTTCCCTCCCTCCCTGCCTCCAGAATAGTACCTCATCCTCCCCCTCCTTCCCCCCTCCAGTATAGTGCATCACCCTTCCCCTCCCCGCCTCCAGTATAGTACCCCATCCTCCCCTTCCCCGCCTCCAGTATAGTGCATCACCCTTCCCTCCCGCCTCCAGTATAGTACCCCATCCTCCCTTCCCTGCCTCCAGAATAAGGCACCTCATCCTCCCCTCCCTGCCTCCAGTATAGTACCCCCATCCTCCCTTCCCGCCTCCAGTATAGTGCATCACCCTTCCTCCCCTCCCGCCTCCAGAATAGTACCTCATCCTCCCCCTCCCTTCCCCGCCTCCAGTATGGTGCATCACCCTTCCCTCCCTGCCTCCAGTATAGTACCCATCCTCCCCCTCCCCGCCTCCAGTATAGTGCATCCCCTTCCTCCCTCCCCTGCCTCCAGTATAGTACCCCATCCTCCCTTCCCCTGCCTCCAGTATAGTGCATCACCCTCCCTCCCCGCCTCCAGTATAGTACCCATCCTCCCCTTCCCGCCTCCAGTATAGTGCATCACCCTTCCCTCCCGCCTCCAGTATAGTACCCCATCCTCCTTCCCGCCTCCAGTATAGTGCATCACCCTTCCCTCCCTCCCTGCCTCCATAAGGCCCCATCCTCCCCTCAAGTATAGTGCATCACCTTCCCCTTCTCCAGTACAAGGACTCTGTCACTCAGGCATAATTGAAAATTAAATCGAGCAATCTCTCCCCCACTACACACTATATTAATTCACCTGTTTACTTATCCACACAGTCTCTCAGGGGCAACATCTTCAATATGACAGATTAATATTTTCAATTTTGTTTTCAGAGGTAAAGTCAAATATTGCCAAAACCAACATGTCAGCGATCTTTAAAAAATAATGTATGTAATAACAAAATAAATTTCTAGCACACACACACACACACACACACACACACACACACACACACACACACACACACACACACACACACACACACACACACACACACACACACACACACACACACACACACACACACACACACACACACACACACACACACACACACACACACACACACACACACACACACACACACACACACACACACACACACACACACACACACACACACACACACACACACACACACACACACACACACACACACACACACACACACACAAACACACACACACACACACACACACACACACACACACACACACACACACACACACACACACACACACACACACACACACACACAGGATTTAAATTAACCACGAGCGATGCAGGCAATTAAGAAAATACGTGTACTTAAATAGTTATACCTGAAGATGGGGTCACTGGGCACAGTTAAGGGGGTGAGGCCTCCTGTGATCCCCAAGTCGTACCCAGGGAAGAAAACGACGCCGTAAGTGATGGAAGTAGTTGTGTCAGTTGTTCCATTATCAGATAACGGTATTAAAAAGATGTGGTTAATATTATAACAAATATCTTAATGATGTTTATATCTTTACGAGTCGTTGAGTTAAGATGTTGATGATAATGTGTTGATGTTGATGATGCTGAGTAATGTGTTGAGCGAGATGTTGATGATGTTGAGTAATGTGTTGATGTTGATGATGCTGAGTAATGTGTTGATGGTGTTGAGTAATGTGTTGAGCGAGATGTTGATGATGTTGAGTAATGTGTTGATGGTGTTGAGTAATGTGTTGTGCGAGATGTTGATGATGTTGAGTAATGTGTTGATGTTGATGGTGTTGAGTAATGTGTTGATGGTGTTGAGTAATGTGTTGATGTTGATTATGTTGAGTATTGTGTTAAGTTAAGATGTTGATGATGTTGAGTAATGTGTTGATGGCGTTGAGTAATGTGTTGATGTTGATGATGTTGAGTAATGTGTTGATGGTGTTGAGTAATGTGTTGATGTTGATAATGTTGAGTATTGTGTTGAGTGAGATGTTGATGATGTTGAGTAATGTGTTGATGTTGATGGTGTTGAGTAATGTGTTGATGGTGTTGAGTAATGTGTTGAGCGAGATGTTGATGATGTTGAGTAATGTGTTGATGTTGATGATGTTGAGTAATGTGTTGATGGTGTTGAGTAATGTGTTGATGTTGATAATGTTGAGTATTGTGTTGAGTGAGATGTTGATGATGTTGAGTAATGTGTTGATGTTGATGATGTTGAGTAATGTGTTGATGTTGATGGTGTTGAGTAATGTGTTGATGGTGTTGAGTAATGTGTTGATGTTGATAATGTTGAGTATTGTGTTGAGCGAGATGTTGATGGTGTTGATGTGTTGATGGTGTTGAGTAATGTGTTGGCAGAGATGTTGATGATGTTGAGTAATGTGTGATGTTGATGGTGTTGAGTAATGTGTTGATGTTGATAATGTTAGTATGTGTTGAGTGAGATGTTGATGATGTTGAGTAATGTGTTGATGTTGATGGTGTTGAGTAATGTGTTGATGGTGTTGAGTAATGTGTTGAGCGAGATGTTGATGATGTTGAGTAATGTGTTGATGTTGATGGTGTTGATAATGTGTTGATGTTGATGATGTTGAGTAATGTGTTGATGATGTTGAGTAATGTGTTCATGTTGATAATGTTGAGTATTGTGTTGAGTTAAGATGTTGATGATGTTGAGTAATGTGTTGATGGTGTTGAGTAATGTGTTGGGAGATGTTGATGATGTTGAGTAATGTGTTGATGTTGATGGTGTTGAGTAATGTGTTGATGTTGATAATGTTGGTGTGTGTTGAGTTAAGATGTTGATGATGCTAAACAAGAGATGTGTGATGTTGGATTTGAGACCCCCACACACACACACACCATAAAATAGAAATAACAGGTTACTCACCAAAAACAGACAAGATATCTTGGCCATTACAGGATCAGGAGTAGATGCAGTGAAGAGCAAGTGGTGGGGAGGAGGAGGAGGACAGGAGGAGGAGGAGGTGGCCCTGTTCAGCAACCACCACCAGGGACCACTGACAAATGTGCCAATCTACTGGGGTAGTAACGTTGCCCCCTCCCCTTACACCCGGGAGAGAGCTCTGGCCTGATCCTGGACTCACCACGTTACTGCCCTTTAATGGAGCAGTGCCATGGTACTGTATCTACCTCCACCATCCTGGCCCACAGCATCCTACAGACCCCATCATCCTGGCCCACAGCACATCCTACAGAGCCCCTCCTGGCCTAGCACATCCTACAGACCCCATCATCACAACACATCCTACAGAGCCCCTCTCCTGGCCCACAGTACATCCTACAGACCCCATCATCCTGGCCCACAGACATCCTACAGAGCCCCCACCATCCTGGCCCACAACACATCCTACAGACCCCATCATCCTGGCCCAGGTATCCTATAGACCTCATCATCCTGGCCCACAGTACATCCTACAGACCCCATCATCCTGGCCCACAGACATCCTACAGAGCCCATCATCCTGGCCCCATCTTCTAGAGCCCCCATCATCCTGGCCTAACACATCCTACAGAGCCCCATCATCCTGGACAGTACATCCTACAGACACATCCCCCCCCATCTGGCCACATCCAGACCCCATCATCCTGGCCCACAGCACATCCTACAGAGCCCCACCATCCTGGCCCACACACATCCTAGACCCCCTCATCCTGGCCCTATACATCCTACAGAGCCCCACCATCCCACAGTACATCCTAGAGCCCCACCATCCGGCCCACAACATCCTACAGAGCCCATCATCCTGGCCACAACACATCCTACAGAGCCCATCATCCTGCTTTAACATCCTACAGAGCCCCACCATCTGTACAGCATCCTAGAGCCCCCACCATCCTGGCCCCAGGCCTCCTAGAGCCCATCATCCTGGCCCCACAGCACATCCTAAGAGCCCACCATCTGGCACAGTACATCCTACAGAGCCCACCATCCTGGCCATCCTGAGGCCCATCCTGGCCCACAACACATCCTCAGAGCCCACCATCCTGGCCCACAGCATCCTACAGAGCCCACCATCCTGGCCCCACAGTACATCCTACAGAGCCCCACCATCCTGGCCCACAGTACATCCTACAGAGCCCCACCATCTGTTGCACATCCTACAGAGCCCATCATCCTGGCCCTACACATCCTAGAGCCCCACCATCCTGGCCCCGTACATCCTACAGAGCCCATCATCCTGGCCCCACAGCACATCCTAGAGCCCCCACCATCCTGGCCCCTGCACATCTACAGAGCCCATCATCCTGGCCCTAACACATCCTACAGAGCCCCACCATCCCTGCCCCAACACATCCTAGAGCCCCACCATCCCTGGCCCCAGCATCCTACAGAGCCCCATCCCCTGGCCCCTAGTACATCCTACAGAGCCCATCATCCTGGCCCACACAACACATCCTACAGAGCCCACCATCCTGGCCCACAGTACATCCTACAGAGCCCCCACCATCCTGGCCCACAACACATCCTACAGAGCCCCACCATCCTGGCCCACAGTACATCCTACAGAGCCCCACCATCCTGGCCCACAACACATCCTACAGAGCCCATCATCCTGGCCCACAACACATCCCTGAGCCCCACCATCCTGGCCCACAGTACATCCTGCAGAGCCCCATCATCCTGGCCCCCAACACATCCTACAGAGCCCATCATCCTGGCCCCAAACACATCCTGAAGGCCCATCATCCTGGCCCCACAACACATCCTACAGAGCCCCCACCATCCTGGCCCCCAGCACATCCTACAGAGCCCCACCATCCTGGCCCCTAGTACATCCTACAGAGCCCATCATCCTGGCCCTAACATCCTACAGAGCCACCATCCCTAACACCTCATCTCATAATCCAATCCTCCCACTAGACAACCCACAGAGCAGAAGGACCTCCCTGACATAAACTGCCCATGACCACTCTTCCACACCCCGTTTACCTACCCATAACCTCCTCCTCCACCTCATCCCCCGCCTGTCCTCCTCCTCACACCTCATCCCTGTCCTCTGTCCCTCCTCCCCACACCCCTCATCCCCCGCCTCTGTCCCCCACCACACCCCTCATCCCCTGCCTCTGTCCCCACCCACACCCCTCATCCCCTGCCTCTGTCCCCACCCCACCCCTTATCCCTGCCTCTGTCGTCCTCCTCCACCCCTCATCCCAGTCCTCTGTCCTCCTCCTCACACCTTCAACCTCTGCCTCTGTCCACCTCCTCACACCCCTCATTACCCCTCTGTCCCCCCCACCCCCTTATCCCTGCCTCTGTCCTCCTCCTCCACCCTCATCCCTTGCCTCCCTCCCCACACCCCGCCTCCCCTTCAACTGTCCCCCCACCTCCCATGCCTCCCCAATATTCATCCCCCCTTCCCCTGTCTCCCCAACACTCATCTCTCCTGCTTGTCCCTCTCCCACACCCCCTCCCCTGCCCCTGTCTCCCCATACTCATCCTCCCTTGCCTCTACCCCCTCCTCCTCCTTCCCTGTCCCAATCCCCTCTGCCCCCCCCCCCCCCCACCCTGTCACAACATGGTGCACCTCCCCAGGGGCGACCCTGGCCAATACTGTTAGGACACAATTGGTTATTCCGTGGATGTGATGACCATTGACAACACGAAGGATGGCATATTACTCCTGCACTGTCCTGTCCTCACAACCCCTCACTGTTGTTGACGAGAGACAAGATTAAAATTACTTATGTCTTACTGATTTACTTATCAAGGTTACCTACAACGCAAAGACGACGTAGACGCGAGGTAAGACAAAACATTACTCATCTTACAGATTTACTTAAACGCAAGATTGATGTTGACGAAGAACAAAAATAACATTTATTGGGTCTTACTGATTCACTTAAGTTACTTAAATCCAATGCCGATTTTGACGTGACAAAAACAATTTGTATCTCACTGACTTATTTATTACTTAAACGCAAGACCGATGCTGGAGAAAGATAAGATGAATTACTTGTATCTTACTAATTTACTTGCTCAAGTTACTTAGCCTACTCTAGTGTTGTGTTGTGAGAAGGGATGAGGCTCTTCTGTTCAGTTGTACATCAACACGAGTGACAGTGATGGGTAATAAGACACATGTACAACAGGTTGGCAGCGTCACACACCTGTAATAGTGTTGTGGCACATAAGTATGACTCCGTAAGAACAAAAATACACTAACGGACCACAAGTCTTTATCCCAATACAAATATTCACTACCGACACCCACCACCATTGCCAACAGACCTCTCGGCCAACCACTGCATTACCTCGCGCACACACACACAAAGCTAACAGTAAAAAACTTATTTGAAAAGTACCGAATATTCGTTCTGTTTGGGTTTGACTTCTAGAACCCAAGGGGATGCGTGGGGTACGGTCTCTATAATCCAAGAGTATGCTTTAAAGAGCATAAAAAAATTAAATATTGTTTAAAGAATATGCATATACAGTAATCTGTAATGAAGACATAATAAATAATGGTTGCCCCTCGTGTAGCGAGGATGGCCGGCCCAAAGGCCACCAAGGCGCGAGTTTGTTTAAGGTGTAGAAGCTGTCGCCAACACAACCACACCCTAAGTTAACGAGCTGCGTGACCCACTGTCAAGGAATAGTCCGAGAAGACCGGACAACTCGCCAACTGCACTAGCCAACTGCAAATCGATTAACATCCAGGTTCCCAATTACTACTGGGTAGACAGAGGCAAATGGCGTAAAGAAACCTGCCCATAGTTTCACCCTGCCCGGGGATCGAGCCCGGGTCTGGTTGCTTGCGAGGCAAACATGCTGACCATTACAGCACAAGTCGCCGTAAAAACATACACTAACCATACATGCCACTTGAGTTAATAATAAATATAATGATAAAGGTTATGATAAATGTAATGTTAATAAATGTAATAATAATAAATGTAAGAGACAAGTAATAAATATTTAATGCATATGTTTTCAATTATAATAAACAATAACGCTGAACGAATTACACTTACCGTTCAATCTCCTCCCTTACCGAGTCTCAGTCACCTTCTCCCTCCATCACTTCTACTTATCTCCCTCCATCTCCTTGGTTCATTGTTACTTTTTCTCTCCACCTTCTTGCTTCATCGTTACTCATATTCCTACATCCTTGCTTCATTGTTACTCATTTATCTCTACCTCTTTGCTTCATCGCTACTTATCTCACTCAGTACAGATAACCACCATTAAGATAACACACACTTCAATTACAACGAAACAAGAAACACAAATGAAAAAAAAAAACTCACTCACAACCACAACGTAACATGCAAAACAAAAACACATGGAAAAAGTCGTCTAATACCTCAAAGAAAGGATACTGTTAAGACTATATTCTGTATAATCTGCATAATTCTTCACAGCCAAGAAGTTACTGAAACCGGCGGTGAAAACTGAAATCACAAAGCAACAACATGAACGAGTCTTGATATTACGTTCCATACTTATTACTGTTATTTATAATATCTAATACACAAACCGTAATAATAATACTACTCGGAACACAATCTCCTTTGCCTAATAAAGAGATGATTTACAATCCCTCCAAGTGTACGATTAGCAACAGTTATTGTCAAGCGATCAATTAATTGTCACCTAAGACCCGTTAAGATTGGGGTTATGGCAGGTAATTGATGACTCCTATAACCAGGTAGGTGGGTGGCTTCCGGTGCTTACTGGGTATATAATTATTACTATGGTGTGTGTGTGTGTGTGTGTGTGTGTGTGGAGCTGCGTCGTCACAATGGGCTATAACCTTACCAAAGACCAAACTCAAATCCCTGGGACTAAAATTTGAATTTTCATCGTAAGACCGAGAGTTTGGGATTGGTTAAGTTGGGTTAAATAAGTTCAGTCTGGTCCTTAGAAATGGGGGTAACGGTAGGGTGGGGTAACGGTAGGGTGGGGTAACGGTAGGGTGGGGTAAACTGCAGTAGGCAGAAAACGGTAGGGTGGGGCAGGTGGGGTAACGGTAGCAGGCAACGGTAGGTGTAACGGTAGGGTGGGGCAATCTAGGCAGGGTAAATTTAGGGTGGGGTAACTGTAGGTGGGTAACGGTAGGGTGGGGTAACGGTAGGGTGGGGGTAACGGTAGGGTAGGGTAACGGTAGGGTGGGGTAAGGTTAAATTAGGTGTCTTGTGTAGGTTAAGACAGAACAGTATAGCATTGGTTAAGGTAACTAGGGTATGGTGTAGAGAAGGTTAAGATACGTCTGGTTAGGTTTGGGATAAGTAACAGAGATAGGTTAAGTTGTTTTAGGGACGGGTTAAATTAAGTTCGATTAAATTAGGATCGAGGAATGGTGTCAAGTTTTACTGTTCCGTACTCTGTTCCACGCAGCCATCCCTCCCATGAAGGTAACGGTTGTCCCTCTTGTCATACTGGGGGAATGACTGATCCTGAACAACTATTTTTAATACTTAATCCCATGCTTTTACTGACGCTTCTGAATAAACCCTTTGAAGCTTAAGTGTGTGTGTGTGTGTGTGTGTGTGTGTGTGAGTGAGTGTGTGTGAGTGTGTGTGTGTGTGTGTGTGTGTTTGTGTTTAGCATTCTGTCGCGTGCACACACTCTTGCTGGAGTACACATCAGCTAGCTCGCTCTCTCAATATACGCACCTCACAGAGCCTCACCCCTCCACTATCACACACTCTTCCTCACTTCACACTTCAATGGTCAGTCCTCCCCCTTCCTTTCATTTCCCTTCTGTTTATTCTTTACAATGGTTCTCTTCCTCCTGCCATTTGAAGTCGGTAATTCATTTTTCTCCTCTGTTCGTCCATCTGTCTGTCTGTCTGTCTAATTGCATTTATGTCTCGCTAACTAACGACCAACTGCTGTCTGTCTGTGTGTGTCCGTACGTCAGGCTGATGTCTAAATTTCTGTTGCTGGTTGTCTGTCTTCGAACTACCTACAAATACAGGTACAGGCATAATACAGACACAGCTACAAGTTACAGTAATGTCCAGGTCGCAATTCACTGCCTGTCCTCAATCCTGAATACAACAATAAAATCACTGAAAGATCGAAACCAATTTTGACGCTGTTTAATTACAATACATCTGTCTCCATAAAATACGTCATTAATTATTACTAGTCATTTTCATCGTTAATTTGTAGTATGTTCGTTTGTCACTGCACCTTGATGTGGTTTTGTTTAGGGGTTCAAAGTTGGGTTCATATTGTCTTTGTCTTGTTCTAGTCTAAAGGCATTATGTGAACGTCTTTACACACACACACGTGAGAGAGAGAGAGAACATAAGCATGGAGGAAACTGAAGTGGATCTATTAGCCTATACTGGGCAGTCCCGTTTACACACCCATTCTGTAGTACGGTGACCAGTACTGAACCGCGTAATCCAAGTGAGGTCTCACAAGCGCAAGATATAATTTTAGGTAAACCTAGCTAGTCTTGTAACTAACACCCCAAGTACTTTCTTAGCCTTGTTTCGAGACAGACAGACGGATTGCCTCCTGCTAAAAAAAAAAAACAGCTTCCTGACAACACTGAATTCCTGACCTTTCTCCTTAAAATATAACCAAACTTAGTATATCCAACTTACTATTCATTTACGATAATGCCTTAACATAAGAGGTCTTAAAATCAGCTGAAACTCTACCATAATTTTCTCCTTCGTCAACTAAAAAATTATAAAACATCTCCCATATTATGGTAAACTTTGCAATCGGTGTTAAGGTGATCCGGGAACGATACCTGCTCGGGCTGAACGAGAGAAGGGTGTTGTTCAGTGTGACATTACGGAACGAGGCAGGTTTACTCTGTGCATTCCAGAAGACCTTCTGTAACACTCGACCCTTGGTGATGGCTCCGTCAGATTAATAGTTGTATATGAGTATACAGCAGCAGAAGCCTTCGTCCAAAATATATGTAAATAACAATCATTACCTGGACGATTTACAGTATGTTTAATTCATAAATAATTCGTAAACCTAACATTCCGTTTTATGTTTCGCCGGAAGTCTTTACGTTCACTCCCGCGAAAATATAAATTTTAATATTATTTTTCGTTAAACTGCGAATTACAGGATCACTTCACACCAACCAGCTGCTGTATGAACGTTCACTCAACCCTCCCACCCCTCACCCCTCCCCCACCCCTCCCCACATAGGGTCGTATTCTCGTTTACTTTCTTACTTCCGGATCCGCCCAGACCACAAGTAAACCCTAAGGACTGTATTATTATTGCACTATTTCCTTCGGATCATCCGACAGTAAAGGTCTTTTACTATTCACTAATACCAATGGTTATTGTCCGACAACATTTTCGTGACACCGAATTCTTCTAGACAGTTCATTTGGGTCAATGTGGGAAGACGAAGAAACTTCACACCTGAGACACCCGGAAACCGAAACGTCGCGGATTTTTACTTGTTTTAAATAATGCAGTAAATATTTAATTGTACAAAGAACGAAATATATTCCTAATTTTTTAGTAATATTCTATAAAAAAGCAAATATTAAAATCCCGCCGCAGCCATAACTCGAACATTAACCGTCTGGTGAAGTTACCCACCAGTAGTATGTTTGGGGGGATCAAAGTTCTGTATTTATATAGGTTACACAATATATTATCCTAAATTGAATATACAAAACTTAAGTAATAGACTCACTTTTTCAGGGGAGGATATTCCCACATTCACTTCAGCTGAAGTGTTGTTCTTTGGTCCTCGGGAAATACAGCGTTAAATTAGCTTCTATATCAATCCTCGCCTTATTTATCTTGGACAAGGCTGCAATGCCATGACTCCTGTCACCAATAATGTGCTGCAACTTTCCCATGATAAACACCAGCATCTGACGTTGCTACAAAGGCGGCCGGCTAATTTTCTTCCACGTCCCTCGACTTCCATGTTTACACTATGCACAATTGCACACAGTGTTCCCAGTGGAAAAAAAAATTTATTTATCCTAATAATACCATGATAATAAAAAAAAGTATCCCAAAAATATCCATTCTATATATATATATATATATACAGTTCATTAAGGTATCGGCAGCATAAACAAATGTAGTTTTTATCTTAGTTCTAGCATGTTCACTTATATGCAGTACGATAACCTTTCCACAAATCACCCGTCTGACAATGGAACTGTCTGTAAGTGTAGTAAATATTTGGCAAATTCTTGTCAGATATTTTTGTATGTTCGAGTAAATGATTTTGACTTTACAAAGACATGCACATTGAAAGCACATAATACATTAATATGGCAAGTATGTGAAAACACTTTGAAGGTAGCGATTTTTATTACATTGTAAAGGCATTACATTCAAATTAACTAAATACTTTTAAACCCTAAGAAAAATTAAACAGAAATGATTAATATGGTCATAATTTTGAGATCTACTGGACGTTTGCTTTGACTCTGAACGCATCTTGGGCTGATCGTATCATTACATTACTTGGTTGCCAGTCAAAGCATGCGACGGAAATGCTATAGAAGAAATTGTCTTAGAATGGCGTGAACTGAGAAAAAAAAACCCGTATAGTTATTAAGAGCGACACGGGTGTAAGGGTAAAAATTACCCAATTGCCATTATCATCGCATTATATGTTACGTATAGCCATTACTATTCACTATTATTATCACAATTAATTAACAACGATCAGCATTGTAATCTTTACCTGTACCTATCGTCATTCCCAACAACTTTTTAATAGCTTTTATGGACACCAGAATATGTAACTGATACAGTATTCGCTTATGGACACAACTCGAGGAGAGCTATCGCTTCTAAAAATCACGTGCATATGAAATGGCGCATAAAATTAACCCTTATGTAAATACATCGTAAAGACTAGAATTCTCTCGCACCGACCATTGTAACTGCACAAGTCTGTCTGACTATATTGTACTTTGTGGCCGAGTACCATAAGGATTATAATCTGAACTGGTTTCCATAAGTCTCGAGTGGAGTTGGAAAAAAGTTTCAAAACGTGCTACAATGGTATAAAAGAGGGAAAAAAATCCCAAATGTAAAAATTTGCTCATCTCGTTTCATTTTGGTCAGCGTCGTAAGAAAGTATCCACTTGGTCAAAATGTAACCAAACGATACTTTCGTATCCCTACTGGGAACACTGTGTGCACGTCCCTCTTACTCCGTTTATCGACTGTGGCTTTGGCTTGCCTTTCAAGCCTGAAGCAAACCCGAACTACATTTGTTTCGGAAGAAGGTAAAGTAAAATATTCATGAGTACGAATATTTTCTTTTGGATCTTCCCAAATAAATTATTACTGTTGGTTTATAGGAAAATAAAGACCGATCAAACAGCGACGTAATGACTCACCTCCCTACACCTCTAACCAAGAATTTATTTCATCTCCGATATAAAATCTTTCACCTCTATAAAATATTAAGCCACTTACTTGTTAACATTTAGCTTAGTACTATATAAGTAAATATATTTAAAAAGAACATTGAAAAACTGTGAAGTGACTTTGTAACATATAATTAAGTCGAGATGATAATACCAATACCACGTGCTGGTCGAGCTCCGAAAGAGTTGTCCGGGGGTCTAGCTAGCCCTCGGTAGGAGCTTGACCAGCACAAAAAAAAAATATATATATATAAAATAAAACTTTTGCGACCTGTGGTGGTATGACTGTCATACTCGCCTCGCAAGAGAGGTAAACCCAGGTTTGATTCCCGGGCAGCGTTAGACTATAGGTAAATTTCTTTACGCCACTTGCCTCTATCTACCCAGCAGTAATTGGGAACCTGAATGTTAATCAATTTGCAGATCATATTCCGGGGTAATGGTTAGCCAGTGCAGTTGGCGACTTGTCCGGTCTTCTTGGACTATTCCTTTACACTGGGTCATGTGTTGGCGACAGCTTCTACACCTTAAACAAATTCACGCCTAGGTGGCCATCCTCGTACAGGAGGGTCAACCATTATTACTACGTCATTAAATATGTTATAAGTATATACTGCAGTAAGTATATAATATAAAAGACGAAGAACATGGAAATATATGTATTTACTTTCAGGGTTTATTTAGTTATTTATTACTTGTACTTATTACTGGTATTTGTTTTCCTCTCATCTGTATAATTTAAATCTTTAGATTTAATTGTTTTTCTCCCAAACTTATGTTGACATTTACATTTTTTAGAATATATCATAATATTATATCACCCATGATGATTATCCTGTATTTAAAACAATAAAACAACACTTAGGTAATATTCGTTAAGGTTAGGTTAACTTAGTTTAAGTTTTATATTAAACAATTTATTAATACCTAATATGGTGAAGTACATGATGGCCGACGGCCAGTTAGAAGCTTAAAATAATACATAGAAGTTATTGATATTAGGCAATTATCCCTTTTTAGTGTAATGGCCAGGAATTAACCCACCCGAACACAGGTCGAACGACCCACAACGGGGCCTGGGGGGCGAAAAAATGAGAGCAGAAAGAAATTAAAAATAGAAGAAAAAGTTTCAAGATCGGTCATAACCAGTCATAAAATTTCCAAAAAAGAGAAATACATAAGGAATGTCAATTACTACACTAGCGAGGTATTCCTACACTTATATCCTGCGCTTGTGAGACCTCACTTGGATTACGCATTTCAGTTCTGGTCACCGTACTACAGAATTGATATCGAATCCCCAGAAAGTATACAGAGGAGGATGACAAGAATAATCTCTGGCATTAGGAACCTTGAGCACAGAGATTTATTAAGGCATCTTAATTTGCTCTCCCTCGAGAGACATAGAGTGAGGGGCGGTATGATCGAGGTGTATAAATGGAAGTCAGTGTTAAACAAAGGTGATGTAACAAAGGTACTTTAACTATCCAACCAGGAACGAACCCGTAGCAATGGTTTTAAATTAGATAAATTTATATTTAGGCGTGAGATACGTAAACAATGGTTTGGAATTAGAGTAGTGGATGATCGGAACAAGTTACCAACCAAACATCATCATTAACTCGAACACGTTGGTGAGCTTCAAACAGAGGTTGGATGGATATATGAGCGATAGGCGTTGGGTGTACACGGGACTGCCCAGTTTTGGCCAATAGAACCGCTGCAGTTTCCTCCACTCTTATGTTCTTAATAGGCAATCACCTTTATTTAGTGTAACGTATAATATATTAGGTGGATTTACATTTTGATTTGTTTGTTTTCGTATTATTTAACCAATACGTCAACTTAATATATTATAACTAAGTCACTTATTTGTTGACATTCGGGTTAGATTAAGTAAATATCAAAAAGAACATTGAAAAACTCTAAAGTGATTTTGTAAAATATTAAGTAGATATGATAATACAATTACGAATGTGCAGTGTCCGGGGGTCATTTTGCCCACTGATGGAGGCTGACCAGCACAAAAGAAATGTTTACTAACCATTATAGGTACATGCTGCAATAACAACAATAATATAAAGGAAAAGGCCTTTCCTCACACCTTACCCTTCCTCACCCCCTCCCCTCCCTCACCCCTATACTCCCCTCCCTCACCCCTATACTCCCCTCCCTTCACCCCTTCTCCCTCTTCCTCCCTTCACCCTCTACCCTCCCTTCAGCTCCACCCCTTTCCCCTACCCAAAATAAGTGAACCGCGACTGAATAGAATTAATAAGAAATAAAAGCACAAATAATTATAAAGCTCGTACAAATCTGTTTGAATTTACAGGGTGAGGGTGTGTGTGTGTGTGTGTGTGTGTGTGTGTGTGTGTGTGTGTGTGTGTTATTCAGCCAGAGTGGATTAGGTACATTGGTTTAAATAGAAGTATAGCTGAAGCTGGTGGAAAGTTAATCACGGGTTGAGTTATAGAGTTGACCCGAATGGAAAAATAAAACTGGGTCTCGGTGATTCGGTCAATAATAATGGCCGGGTGTAATTGTAGCCGGTTAAATGAGAGCTGGAGTTTGTAGTTTCCGGATAATTGAAAAATATCCGGTTTTAAGGGGATGGAAGAGTAATAGCAGCGTTTTCATTGGCTTAGTTAAAATAGGAGGTTGATTTTTGTTTGTTTTCGGATAATTGAGATATATTCGGTTCAATGGGATGGAAAAATAATAGCGGCGTTTACATGTGGCCGGATAAATGAGGGTTAGAATATCAGGTTTAAAAAAAAACATTTAAAAATTAATAGTCGGTTAAAATAGTCGTTTAAATAACCGGCTGATAAAGAATATCACGATGTAAGATAGATAATAACCGTGTGTAATTATAACCGGTTAATCGACGGCTGGATTTGTAGTGTTCGGATAAAATGGGAAACAGTCAGGATAAAGACTACGAAATAAAAATGGTAATCCGCCAAATATATTATATGTTATACAGAACAGGAATAATTGCCGATTATTGATAACTTCTATGTATTTCTCTTTTGGGGGAAACTCTTGACTGGCCATAAACGAACCTGTAGATCACACATATACATATAAATAAATACCTTCATACAAAATGTGACGTGACCTGACCTGACCTGACCTGACCTGGCTCTTTCACTAAATAGGGATAATTGCCTAATATCGATAACTTCTATATACTATTTTAAGCTTCTAACTGGCTATTGGCGATCATGTACAGTTGGCTCCACTCCTAACTTAACCACTTAGCGTTGCCAATCCTCTCTCTCTCCCCCCCTGAGATATGAACCCCAAACTCTGTAGTGTGAGTTCGAAGCATTGCTAGTGAGCGGGAGGGAGAAAGGTGGGGTGTGTCGGTATAGGTGTCTTTCTGTGGGGTGTGGGGGGGGGGGGTACTGTGGGTGAGGAGGGAAAGTGTACAGTATATCAGTTGGGAGAGATTACATTGCAGAATAACGCTTTGACCATACCGACGGGGTTTCCTTAACAGAGTGTAATCTTCTAACACTAGCCAGATGAAAATAACTAAATTTATAATAGGATGAAAGGAATAGGAGTTCATGCAAAAGGGGGCATTTATGAGCAAATGAATTATGGATATGTTAGAATCAATATCTTGTAGAAACACCGAAGTTTTGTTTAACTACTTGACTACGAGATGGAATTTCTCCAGCTGAATAAAATCGTCTGGCGGCAGCTAGAATAAAATATATAAGAAGACATCACAGTGAAGGGATTAATTAGTAGTCAAAACAACCAGGACGCTACAGCAAACCTGGACGAAGATGCAGGAGGAACCCACGACTACCCGCCCACTCCCCTACCCTCCCTGCCTCTACCACCCAATTCCTACTTTGGTAGTTGAATCATTACAGACAATTTATGACGTAGAAAATTTTTGTATCCTCTCCTTCCAATGAGGTATTTATGATAGAACACAAATACAAGTGATACCCAATATTTCAAGCAACAGTTACGAAATTATGAATTAAAATCATATTTGTTTGATTTTCTATTATCTGGTCATCTGTGGGGCAGAGGCAACTGACGTTAGCGTGAGCCAATCACAGAATATAGCGACAGCCAATCACCGCTAACCCGAGGTGATAATAATTACACGGTTACTCTCGACTTCCAGCACCTATCGTTAAGAACCATCAAGACAACCTTCTAAAGGAGCGGTTACGCGACCAATAACAATTGAGCAACATTAGGCAACATTGACGAAGAAAATATTGCTAAGACCATGATTGCTGCAATGTTGTCGTCAATGTGGAACAATTAGAAGAAACACGGCCACTCTGTTTACACGAGCCAGTGAGTTAGCATCTGTCTCCAGGGGAATCTGTGAAGGTTGTGGTCCTGAAAATGGATCTTGGAATTGCAGCTGCCGCTTATATTATAATTAATAAACAACGCAGGAAGAAGATATGAATGTGGGTTAGACCATATCTGGAAAAGCGATCTTCGAAATCACCTCTATGTGGAGAATTACAACTAGACAAGTATTTATTTTAGAATTTTACAAGAATGTCTCTGACTTTGAAGAACTGTGTAATATTATTGGTGCAAAAATACATAAAATGGATACAAATATGAGGACAGTTATTCCTGTGAAAACTAAACTAGCAATCACATTAAGATTTCTTGCCGATTATGAAACTTATTGCCGTGTACGCAAACCATGATATTTCCAATAGTGTTTCCCTCGGCGCCACTTTGTTTTTTGCTTGTAGTTCTTGGACTCGCGCTTTGCATAATTATCTTCTCTTAATATTACGGTCACAATACTTGGGATGACCAAAATCTCATATTTCAGAATGGCAATGAATACTGTTGAGAAAGTCTATAATCTTTTCATTATTCCACGGCGTAGGGGTAACTGTACTGTACTAGCCATAATGTGAGAACACAAAACTCACCACACAGGCAGTCTTTGGCGCAAACTTGTACTGACGCCCACAACAGCTCCTAACCTGGCAATATTGTCTTATTTTCCATCCTGCCCGGACCACATATCAATATTGACCAAAACATGGCTATACTTGCTCGATGTGGCTCATGTATGGCCGGCAATAGTGATCAATGGGGTTGCTGGGCAATATTGCTGTAAAATATTGATCGTGTAACAGCGCCTTAAGTCAACATGGTTGCATCATCGCTCTCCAGCACGCCACAAAGACGACGAAAGTAATCCTAGCTGCAATTGGTAAAATGCTACTACGACCACATAGTTGGCACGGGCAATCCCCGTGAAGTGACGGCACCCATAGTCAGAGTTTCTGGTGACCAGCGTGTGGGAGTTATTCGTTTCCGCGACTCGTTCACATTATTGTTATTTAGAATAAATGTCCTTTTCCATACACTGAGTATTTTGAGTGCACCTTGTACTTCTTGTCTGGTATCTCCATATTCAGTGCTCGGCTCACCCTGACGTGAGACAGCCTTTGCGATACATTTACCAGGTAATGGATAATTATCAAACAAATATGGTTTTACTTCATAAGATCGTGACTGTTGCTTGAAATACTGGGTATCACTTGTATCTGTATTTTCATCATAACTGCCTCATCAAAAAGAAAGGAAACAGCATTTTCTACCTTGTAAATTGTCTGCAGTGATTCCTTGCTTTTTCTTTGTTTTGCTGGCAGTCGACATCATAGGTGATTATGGCCGAACAGTGATTCCACGACCAGCAACCCAGAGCAGGAGTTGGGTGGTGGAGGCAGGGCAGGAGGAGTTGAGGGTTCCATCTCGTGCACAACATAGTAACTTTATTACTTTTCAGACCTTTACGCAACAGCTACATTGCTTTGCATTATAAATTGCTCATTTGATAAAAAATATAATGATGATACTGTCAATAGTTTGTTACCCATTTAACCTAACTGTTTAGCACAATTAAACTACTGTATGTGGTTTGCTGATTCTCTACCGGGACAGCTGCCAACTGAACTACTTTTGCTCACATCAAGTTTATATTACATTAAATATTTGGTGCCCACTTCCTGAATGTTTTTATTGATAATTAACCCCTTCAGTACGACGTCTTCTTATCTACTTTATTCTGCTAGACGATTACACTCAGCTGACGAAACCCTATTATCAAAGCTTTATTCTGCATTGTAATCTCCCCCAATTGATGTATATACTGTCCCTCCTCACCACCCCGTACCTCGTCTCACCCAACAAAAAGGCACCAACCCCGATACACCCCTGATTCTCTCTCCCGCTCACTTAGGGAATCAATCCGTTTCACACTTCAGGGTTTCACACCTGAAAGAGAGAGGATTGGCAATGTTAGATGGTAAAGTCAGGATTGGAGCCAACTGTACTTCACCATATTAGGTATTAATGAATTGTTTAATATGAAACTTAAACTAAGTTAACCTAACCTTAACGAATATTACCTAAGCGTTGTTTTACTGTTTTAAATACAGGATAATCATCATGGGTGATATAATATTATGATATATTCTAAAAAATGTAAATGTCAACATAAGTTTGGGAGAAAAACATTAAATCTAAAGTTACTCATAACAAGAGTAAAGACTTAAACTATACAGATGAGAGGAAAACAAATACCAGTAATAAGTACAAGTAATAAATAACTAAATAAACCCTGAAAGTAAATACATATATTTCCATGTTCTTTGTCTTTTATATTATATACTAACTGCAGTATATACTTATAACATATTTAATGACGTAATAATAATGGTTGACCCTCGTGTACGAGGATGGCCGGCCCGAGGGCCGACTGGGTCTGAATTTGTTTAAGGTGTAGAAGCTGTCGCCAACACAACAACTACACCCTAAGTTAACGAGTTGCATGACACAGTGTCAGAGAATAGTCCGAGAAAACCGGACAAGTCGCCAACTGCACTGGCTAACCATTACCCTGGAACAGGATCCGCAAATCGATTAACATCCATAGCGAAAAAAAAATGCCCATAGTTTCACCCTGCCCGGGAATCGAACCCGGGTCTACTCTCTTGCGAGGCGAACATGCTGGCTGTACTCCTACAGGTCACCAAAAGGTGTTGGTTTTTTTTTTTTTGCTAGTCAAGCTGACCGAGGCCTACTAGACCCCCGGACAACTCTTTCGGAGCTCGACCAGCACGTTCGTATGTTGTATTATCATCTCGACTTAATTATATCTTACAAGAAGTCACTTCACGGTTTCAATTTTTTTTTAATAATATTTATTGAAGGGAAGGAGGGGGTTAAAAGAAGGAGGGTTGAAGGAAGGAAGGTTGAAGGAAAAGGAGGGAGTTGAAGGAAGGGAGGCTGAAGGGTTGGAGGGGAGGGTTGAAGGGAGGGGGTTGAAGGAGGGAGGGTTGAAGGTAGGAAAGTTAGCAGAAGGAGGTAGGAGGGTTGAAGGGTGGGGGTGAAGGGTGGGAGGGGTTGAAGGGAGGAGGGTTGAAGGGTAGGAGGGTTGAAGGGTGGGAGGAGGGTGAAGGGTGGGAGGCGTTGAAGGGAGGGAGGGGGTTGAAGGAGGGAGGGGTTGAAGGAAGGAGGGGGTTGAACGGAGGGAGGGTTGAGGGGAGGGAGGGGTTGAAGGGAGGATTGAAGGATAGTAGAGGTGAAAGGAGGAAAAAAAGGATGAAAGCAAGGGAGATCGAAAGGAGGAATGAAATGAGGAGAGGGTGAAGAATTGGAAAAGGGAGGAGGGAGGGGAGGGGGAAACTATTTTAAATTTATATCGTGATATATTTTTTCTGTTATATAAAAAGTAGTAAATTATGTTCGTTCTGTTTTTGTTTTTTGGGGGAGAGGGAAGGTTGTGGGAGAGGTAAAGGGGGGAGGGAGGTAGAGGAGGGAGGTAAGGAGGTGGGGGAGAGGAGGTGAGGGAGGGAGGTGGGAGGGAAGGATGTGGGGAGGGAAGGTAAGGGGGAGGAGGTAAGGAGGGGGAAGGTTGTGGGAGGTAAGGAGGTGAAATGGGGAGGAGGTAAGAGGTAAGGGGAGGGAGTGGGGAGGGGAGGTAAGGGGGGAGGGGAGGAAGAGGAAGGTGGGTAGGGGGGCGGGTATTATTTTTTTCTGTAGAATATTGGATGAGCAAGAGGGAAAAAAACATGGTTTGTTTACAAATATTTCCAGCCAGCTGATGCAACGCTTTTAAATTAGTGGATTCTCTTTACTTCAACTTCGCTACGTCCTGACTGACTGACTGAGTTATCCGTTCATTGACTCACTCACTCTTTCATTCAATTACTCACCCACCCACTTATACACTCACCCACCCACTTATACGCTCACCCACCCACTTATACACTCACCCACCCACTTATACACTCACCCACCCACTTATACACTCACCCACCCACTTATACACTCACCCATCCACTTATACACTCACCCACCCACCCACTTGTTCACTTATCCACCCACTTATTCACTTATCCACCCACCCACCCACTTACCCACCCATTGACTTACTTACAGGGAGAACTAATTCACTAACCAACGAAGCTTCGAATCAAAATCTTGTTTCACTCTGTTTTGTCTGTTCTATAATCTACAGGTTGGGTCGTTTATATCCTAACCAATCCTCCCCATCCTAGCTACACTATCCTACGTAACTCTGACCTTTATTCCTTTTCATCCTAGTAGCTCTAATCCTTCTAAGTCCTAGCCACACTATCCTATCTGTCCTACTGCCTTCTCTCAGCTCACAACACTCCATCCCTTTTTCACATCCTCCATCCCTCACACATCCTCTTTCTTTCAACTTCCTCACATTCATATTCAATTCTTATTCCCCCTCTTCATCCTCCCCCAGTTCCTCTCTCTTCCCTCCCCCTCTTTCTATCACCGTCTTCTCTCTCTCTCTCTCTCTCTTTCTCTCCCTTCACATCTCCTATCCATCACTCACTCCCTTACCCTCCACTCTGTTCATTTCTCTTTTCCCTATACCCGCCGTTTTTGCCTCACCTTCTCACCATCCCCTCCCTACGCTTCAACCTTCCCCTTCACCACTTCCCCTCTCCCCGTCCTCTCACCTACATCTCTCGTCTTTACCCTACCTCACACCCCCACCTCCTCCCCCTCCTTCTCCCTCCCCCCCACCTCCTCCCCTCCTTCTTCTTCTCCCTCCTCCACCCCCACCTCCTCCCCCTCCTTCTCCTCCACCCCCACCTCCTCCCCCTCCTTCTTCTTCTCCTCCTCCCCACCCCACCTCCTCATTACCCAATTTTTAACACCCACTCCACCACCACCACCACCACCCTCCTCATACCTCTTCCACGACCCCCTCCCTTTCCTTCCCAACCCTCCTCTGACCTTCCTTCTGTCTTCTATCTTCCCTTGCTTCTTGATCCATCTTTTCTCCCTCCTTCCCTTCCTCCCACCCCCCTACCTCTCCTTCCTTCCAGTCCCCCTCTCCCCCCTTGATCCCTGCCCGGTAGACGCCAACAATCAGGCAGGGTGAGGGAGGCACCAAATAAGAAGCATAAATCCGCCTTAAGAACCAACCACTCCTGAAAGGGTCGATCCTCTCTCTCTCTCTCTCTCTCTCTCTCTCTCTCTCTCTCTCTCTCTCTGAGTAAAAACTTCTCCAACTTACATTTACACAATATATGTAAGGCAAACGAGTTAAAATGCAAACTACCAATTACATTCAACAGGATTTCTTTGCCTAGAAACACACATTGTAAATAAAAAATATTATATTATATTATTATAATAATATAGCAATGTATTAACATCTTCACATGTACGAGTGTTTTATTACTAGACTATGCTAAGTTTAATACCAGGCTGTGGGAATTTCATGAGATTTTTTGGTTGGTTTTTCAAATAATTTTCGAGGGCCGGTGACCAATTGTTCTAGGGACCGGTGGTTGAGATCCCCTGACTCAGGAGTATACGACGAGATCCGTGTTTACTGCGACGCGACGGTTGTGGGAAGGTGGATGGAGGGAGAAAGATGGGGAATATGTGGGAAGACTTTTGAGGAAGAAAAGGTGAAGGAGGAGGAGATTGAGGAGGTGAAGGAGGTGAAGGAGGAGGAGTAATAAGAAAGGTGAAAATCTGTAAGTATTTTCTGGATTCACTCACAAACAACATCTCTCTCTCTCTCTCTCTCTCTCTCTCTCTCTCTCTCTCTCTCTCTCTCTCTCTCTCTCTCTCTCTCTCTCTCTCTCTCTCTCTCCTCCATTCAATTCCAAGCCGACAACTTCAAGCTGATTTTGATCTCGAGTTAATCCAGTGAGGATGTAAATTACTGCAGAACTTGTGAAAGGAAGACTAGGGGGGAACGACCCAGTGTGTAGGAAGGATTACAAGATGGTAGTCGTAAGGATTCATGGCGGGGGGGATTTCTTTCCATCTCGTTAGGGTAAAATGGACTGACTTAGAAAACCCAAAGTCTGAATGGAAGAAAATTGGATCAGGGACGAGGCACACTCAAAATGTAAAAAAAAAAGAGGAAAAAATAATAATCACTGGTAGGGGAGACAGACAGAGTGGAAGTGAGGAGTCTTATTTTGTTTAAAGTTTAATGAAAGAGATGGGAGAAGATTGGAATCGAGTCTTAATTTGACTTAAGAGACTGAAGATTAAAACAAAAAGATGGATAGTTAGGTGTAAGGAATGATTGGAAACGAGAATTACACTTTGTCTCTCTAATTCCATATGGTATGAAACAGAGAGAGAGAGAGAGAGAGAGAGAGAGAGAGAGAGAGAGATCGAAAAAATATATATTTCTTTCTACCTTTAACAAGATACATACGCCGGAAGGGAGAAACAAGTGATCGTCTTTTAATGGGCACTTGTTGTAACCCCCGGGCTAAGTGGCGTCTTCCCTCCCTCTGGCGGGTCTTAAGTGAATAATGGACACGCACTGATAAAGCCAACATGTTATCCTGGGAGGTGTGACGAGGGCAGGAAACACGTTGTTTGTCAAGGTGTGTCTCACTCCTACACCTCTCGCCCCTCTCCTTTCGCCCTTCTCCCTCTCGTCCTTTTCCCTCTCGGTTCCCTCCCTCTTGTCCTTCTCCTTCTCGCCCTCCTCCCTCTCCCTCTCCTCCCTCTTGCCCTTCTCCTTCTCGCCCTCCTCCCTCTTGCCCTTCTCCTTCTCGCCCTCCTCCCTCTTGCCCTTCTCCTTCTCGTCCTCTTCCCTCTTGTCCTCCCTCCCTCTTGTCGTCTTTCTTTGCCCCTTTCCCTCTTGTTCCTTTTCCTCTCGCCCTCCTCCCTCTCGCCCTCGCCCCTCTTGCCCTCCTCCCTCTTGTCCTTCTCCTTCTCGCCCTCCTCCCTCTCACCCTTCTCCCACTCACCCTCCACCGTGTTCTAACCTTCCTAACACGCTCAGTATAGTTAAAAACATTTATATTTATTTCCTGTGATAATTATTATGGCTAGCTCTGTTGCCCGTGACCCACAGGCGTTCCTTAGGGTGAGTGTCCATCCTGTTTCTGTCTTGTTGTTTGGCCTTGATGTTGCTCACCTCTTGACTGCTACTTTCAATATGTTAAGATAAAACTATTTAGATTTTGACCAACAAATATGTATTACGGTATGTATTCTATGTATGTATACACTATATAAGTACAAAATGATGCAATACAAGAGTATAATGAAATCGTATTCAGTTTTCGTTCTAAATATAAAATCGTTAATACACAACCATATATATCCTAATGTTTTAACAGTAATTCCATAAATAAAATATACAAATTCCATTATATAAGTTTACTAAAAAAATCACTGTCTTCCGCTGCACTACCTGGCTCAGCACATCAGCACCGACAAGAGTAACAGCACCAGAAAACAAAACATTCTTCTCCGAGTCCAGTACCCAGTCAAGTCAAGTCAAGTCTAGTCTTTCTCGTCAGTTTTTTTTACCAGGTTTTACTTCACTCTGAGTAATGGTCGACAATTACCCCGTCACGGTTAATCCCCTCCATGAGTGCCTCCCGGGGCCAAACACCACTAGTTATTTGCATTATTAATATACTTATCAAGGCTGACATACGGCTCATATTACAGCAAATATAATGTGGCAATATAACTAAGTAACTGGAGGCGTTCACCAAGAGCCAAGGTTGTGTTTAACCATCCAGCTTCACATTATTATATATACTTAAGCGACCACCGGAACAGACCACTTACATGTAAAAGTCTTCATCTACAATCCGAAACTAAACTCGTAGCCTTTAAGTGTAGGGTTCCAGTATCATATATGCAAAAAAAGAAACCTCTCCCACAGAATCCGTCGTCGTCCAGCGGCCACGACACTTGGGACCACCAACTGGTTGGCAGAGAACGAGTCTCAATTTGAAGCTAAATTATAATCCCTTGAAATGATGGGATCTGAGATCAAAATTTTTATAAAGGAATTTTTTTATTGGCAATTCTTCCCTACGACCACAAGAATCCAGACAACTTAGTTATCAGAGGAGAAATATAATTTGAAGGTCTTTGATAAGACTTAAATTAGTGGAATCAACGAGCATTATATCCTGAGATAATATAGATCTTTCCGAGGACTCATCTCACGATCATCTTAATTTTACACCTGTGACCACGAGGAGGAGTTCATCTCATTTGCATTTGTGAAAAAAATAAATTTGAAGAAATATACGAAGCTCTGAGTCACAAACTCAAAGCTTATTCAATCAATCAATCAACCATGCCTTAGGGTTGGCAATCAACACTCCACTCCAAGGATTTTCAAGCTGCCTTTATCAATCCAGCTAGACTTTGTATCTCTCCGGGGAACCACAACTTATTACATCACGATTGAGAAGAATTTCCCTCAAGACTTCAGAGCCGAGGCCACATAAATCCAGGACTATAACGAGTAAACAGAATTAAGTCTTAGTACAGAGACGAAGACAACAAGTGGAAAAATATCTTTACACGTGGAGACAAAGCGTAAAGGTTGACCATGGTACAGTAATTGTATTTTCCACACCGGGTAGCGTGAAGAATCAATGACGTGGGGAATTGGCATTATTGTTTCCTAACTTAACCCTCTGAGTACAATGAATTAACCCAGACTCCCCTATAGAGTACGATTATTTAACACAATGAACAAGATATATTAACCCCTTGAAATAGACCAGTGGATTAGGTATATCAACCAGTTGAGTACAATACCAGCCTCTGAGTACAGTAAATCAACCGAGTAAGGTACCTTAACCGCTTGAGTACGATGACTTAACCCTTTGAATGAGATGACCTATTCTTGTGGGTACGTAGACACTGTACTTACATAGGTGGTTAAGTCACTATACACAGGAACAGGTCATCATATAGAAAGGGTTATAACAACGTGATCAAGGGAGTAAGCCATTGTACTCAGAGGATTAAGGATTAAGCCAACGTTCTCAAGGGGCTTAAACAACTGTAAAACTGATCCCACTAATTTTCTAAACGAGAATACGACTGTCGTAAAGTCTGAGATTGCATTGACTTGACTGACTTCAAATTAATATAAGTAATAAAAACCTGATATGACGTTTACAACAAGCCTTACGATAACATTAATGACAAAACCAAACCTCACAGCCCTGACATAAACCCAAGCCTGGCATCACATTCTAACACACAAAAGAAGAACTCGTGTAGCAGAGTGTAAGAATGAAGTGACACGTGTCAACAGAGGACCACACTTACAACCTTCAGGCTCAGGGTAGACTCGTAAATTAATCACAAGACCAACACGCCCGGGGAGGTGTTACCGGGTCAAACACGTCCTCACCCCCCCCCTCCCCCCTCACCCCGCCCTCAGTCAGTGTTTTTCACTTTGTTTACACGAGGAGTCTGCAAGGCTAATGAGTTCCAGTTCTACTAGGTCTTAGTTCTAATGGGTATCAAGTGATAATGGGTCTTAGTGATCCCCCAGTTGTAATAACCCCCAGTTATAACGATAGGTCTCTGTTCTAATGGGCCTCATTTATAATGGGCCTCATTTATAATGGACCCCCAGTTATAAGAGGCCTCACTTGTACGTAATGGGACCCAATCACAATAGCGTTCCAGTTCTAAGAAGCATCAGTCCTAGTAAATACCACTTCTAATGGGTTCCAGACCAAAAAGTCCCAAACCAAACCAAACCTAACCTAACCTAACCTAACCTAACCTAACCTGAGGATCGATCCCAGAGGTTAACTTAGGTTAAGGCTTAGTTGGGGCCTATCTGGCTAGGGTCCCTTTAGAAATGAAATCCTTCAGAACTAAGACCCATTAGAGTTGGGGCCCATTAATACTGGGACCCATTAGAGTTGGGACCCATTAATACTGGGACCCATTAATACTGGGACCCATTAGAGTTGGCACCCATTAGAACTGGGACCCATTAGAGTTGGGGCTCATTAATTCTGGGACCCATTAGAGTTGGGGCTCACTAATACTGGGACCCATTAGAGTTGGGGCTCACTAATACTGGGACCCATTAGAGCTGGGGGCCTATTAATACTGATCCATTAGAGCTGGGGCTCATTAATACTGGGACCCATTAGAGCTGGGGCTCACTAATACTGGGACCCATTAGAGTTGGGGGCTCATTAATACTGGGACCCATTAGAGTTGGGGCCTCATTAATACTGGGACCCATTAGAGTTGGCACCCATTAGAACTGGGACCCATTAGAGTTGGGGCTCATTAATTCTGGGACCCATTAGAGTTGGGGCTCACTAATACTGGGACCCATTAGAGTTGGGGCTCACTAATACTGGGACCCATTAGTACTAGGGACTATTACGACTGGGGCCTAGTTAACCAGTCATCAAATATGCGATAGGTGGACTTTCTGCATAGACTTTCACCAATGAGAAAAAAAAGAAAGTAAAAGAAAAAAGAATAAATAATGAGAAAACATAAGAAGGAAAGATGGAGAAATACAGAAAGAAATGAAAATAATAATAAATAAAGAACGAATGAGAAAGGGAACAGGAAAAAGAGAAAGAAAATATGAAAAGGAACGAAATATAAAATAAAAAATGGTCAGAGGACGAGAGGGAGAATACAAAAGGAAAAATAAAAAAAAATGAAATAACGAACGAGAAAAGAAAAAGAAAAATTAAGAAAAAAATGACAGAGAAAGTAAAAGAAAAAATGGATAAAAGAAAGAAAAAACCCGAAGCGAGAAAAATAAACGAATAAAACAATGAATGACAAAAGAAAAAAGAAAATAAGAATATACAGATTAAGAGAGAAATAAAAAAAAAAGATAGTTAGGAAAAAAAAATAGTCGCCAAAATATACGACAAAACACAATACAACAGACCGCCCATCCACGCCCATCCACGCCCTATAACGCCCCTCAAAACTTTGGCCAGACGCGAACTAAACTAGGCCTTGTTACTTTTCCGCGGGGGTGGTCACACAACTCCAGGGAGGGAGAGAAAGGAAGGGGAGGGAGAGAAAGGAAGGAAGGAAGGAAGGAAGGAAGGAAGGAAGGAAGGAAGGAAGGAAGGAAGGAAGGAAGAAAAGAGGTAGTGAAAAAAAGAAAAAAAAAGAAGAGAGGAAGAGAATGAAAAAGAAAGGGGGAGAGAGAGAGGGAGAGAGGGAGATAGGGAGTGGAATTACCATAAAAATTCCCTGTGTACCTTTATCAGTGCGGTTTAAACTCTAAGGGATTTTACTTAATCAGGAAAGCAAAAGTTTGGGGAAGGTAATATACAAAGGATTATGTAAGAGTGTGTTTATAGTTCGCTTTATATTTCAGGTGGCGGCCATTTTGAAAAGAGATACAAACGAACACACCTTCAGTAGACTTTTTGTGTGTGGTTATACTTCTTGTCGGCCATTTTGAACTGAGGCACAAATCAAGCACTATGGGAGTTTTAGTACAATTTATGTTATGATTATAGCGGTTATCTGTCATTCTGATATGCGATAAAACTCGAGCGCTACAAAGAACTCGAAATGATTTTGTGGTGTGATTGAGCAGTTGTCGGATATTTTGGAATCGAAATAAAAATATATAAACGTAGTGCAAGTTTGGAATGATGTTATTGGTCTGAATATTAAAGTTTTTGTCATTTTTTACCTGAAACAACAACAACATCTTACACTTGTGGTGAATATGAATAAAAAACAAACAGTAAAGGTATTAGTGTTGAGTAGAGGCTGGTAACGACCACACGAGGCCCGACCATCACGGGACAATACTGTGTTAAGCCACTACAACGACACTCAACATTTGATACAAACTACGAATGATAAAACTACCAACTATTCTCTAACACACACACACACACACACACACACACACACACGATTATATAAATACCGCATTTTTATTTATTTTATTTATTTATTTATTTATTTAAGTCTCTCATGAATAATTTTACAACAGTCTTCGCCACGCACTTCGTCTCCACCAGAATCTCGAACACCACATAGTCAACTGGCACCATCTACCATCATCAAGTTGTGTGTTGATGATCACAGAAAGACGCCCACAAGAAGTCACAGGGGCATTGATAGCATAGATTTATAACAGCCAATTTCCGGGTTGACTGAAGATGAAAAGAATCAGAACAGACCTCGTGTGCGATGTCTATATTTAGATAGAATCATCGGGGAGAGTGGTGCCGCAGGAAGCACTTTACAGGCGCTCCCTTGTGGGTGCGTATTTTGCAAACGATCGGGAATTTATAGACCTATAAATAGCACACGGCTGCGTTAAAATTGCTATGAATTCGGAAAACACGCGAAATGTGGCGAGTTTGGCGGTCTGGATTGAACACCGTTTATTAGAACACGTTTACAAAATGCAAAAATTCTGAATTTTTATCGCGTAGCCGAATTTGTACCCGTGAGAGGGTTGGTGGGTGGGGGAGGCAGGTGGGTGGGGGAGGCAGGTGGGGGGTGGGCGGTAAGAGGGTAGGTAGAGGGGGGTGGGTGGCCAGGTGAGGTGGTAGGGTAGGTGGGTGGGTGGCCAGTGAGAGGGTAGGTAGGTGAGTGGGAGGGTAGGTAGGTGGGGTGGGAGGGTAGTGGTGGGAAGTGGCGGCGATGGGCGGGGATTCACCCGTCAGCTGGCTGGAATCTCACACAGCGGGGAGGGTGTAGGGAGTCCGGCGCTCTTCCCCCTCCTGGATCACCTTCCTGCGAATTTCCTGTTGGTACGACCACCACTTCACCATAAGGGTACGACCACACTCACCATCAGGGTACGACCACCACTATCAGGGTACGACCACCACCATCAGGGTACGACCACCACCTCACCATCAGGGTACGACCACCACTTCCCATCATGGTACGACCACCACTTCCATCATGGTACAACCACCACTTTCCATCAGGGTACGACTACCACCTCACCATCAGGGTACGACCACCACCTCACCATCAGGGAATGACCACCACTTCCCATCATGGTACGACCACCACTTCACCATAAAGGTACGACCACCACCGCACCATAAGGATAGGACCGCCACCTCACCATCAGGGTACGACCACCACTTCACCATAAAGGTACGACCACCACCGCACCATAAGGATAGGACCGCCACCTCACCATCAGGGTATGACCACCACCTCACCACCAGGGTACGACCGTTGGCGCCTCTTGTGAAAACATTGCACATATTTTTCAAGCCTAAATATAACTTGGTCTTCAGACAACGTACTCAAGCGTAATTATTTCACTCAGTCTTCCCTTCCTACACTCAAACGTAAATTAAATGTCACTGTCTACAACACATCCACGGAGGAGTAGAGTGTGTAAACATTGCTCCTAGGATCACAACTACCAACTTCCTAAACCCTTTCTTTCACCTGGTCTTCCCTCAGCTAAAATAACGCTATAAAATTATTTCCCCACTTAGAGGCCTCATCCTCCCCCTCCTCAACCAGCCTTGAAATCATACATATACTCTCTTAAGTTAAGTGAAAGAAGAGTAAGAATGAACGAGAGATGTATGAGAAGGAGGCCAGATGGACTGTGTTCTCCGTGAGGTAGTACAATATACAAAGATCAAGGTTGAAACATAATACACCTCGTACATGAACAGTTCCTACTCCTCCTCTACAGTGTAAACAAGTCGTTCTGTTGTTCCTGGACAGTTGCCACAGCATGTTAACCATCACTATAACGGACGAACACCCCCACCCCCCCAGGCATAACAACATCGGCAAGTTGGTTTTCAGTTCTTGGAGTTACATTCAGGAAATACTGAATGTATAGATCCTGGCTGTGTGGGTCATCAACACCAAGTAGTGGTGGGGTTTTGACCTGTACCCTCCTCCAGGACACACCTGGCAGCGGTGGACCTAATGCTGGCCTCACAAGGCCCGATGCATGTTTGACGACCACTACTTGAAGGAGGGGGGGGGGGTGATGGGGCAGAGGTAATGGCGGGGATGTTAGTGATGGTAGAGCAGGTGTCACAGGTGGGTCGTTGTGGAGTGTCAGGTATCCTGAACCAAATCCAAACACAGGTTCCATATCACAGAACGCCAACACCTGTATCATCCCAACACAGACGCGGCGAAACGCTAAAACAGAAACACTCCTGCTTGCGCCCACGTGGCCTTGTGGGTACACTGAAACACTCTCCCTCCTCACCAAACAATTTCTGGCATTCCAAAAGGAAAATTGTTCGATAAATCACTACAGCACACGTTGTCAGATATAAAAATGTAGCAGTGTAGTAATGGAGGCGAGGGTGCTGGTGAGGCTAAGTGGCGGTGAGGGGGCTGGTGAGTGGCGGTGAGGGAGTGCTTGTGAGTGGCGGTGAGGGAGTGTTGGTGAGTGGCGGTGAGGTGTGTTGGTGAGTGGCGGTGAGGAGTGCTGGTGAGTGGCGGTGAGGGAGTGTTGGTGAGTGGCGGTGAGGGAGTGTTGGTGAGTGGTGGTGAGGGAGTGTTGGTGAGTGGCGGTGAGGGTGAAGTGGTAGTGAGGGAGAATGGTGGTGAGGGTGATGAGGATGAAGGGTTAGGGTGGTGGTGGAGCGGTGGAGGGTTGAAGGGTGATGGTGGAGTGGTGGAGGGTTGAAGGGTGATGGTGGAGTGGTGGAGAGTTGAAGGGTGATGGTGGAGTGGTGGAGGGTTCAAGGGTGGTGGTGGCGGTTATAGGTGGAAGTGGTGGTTATGTTGAGGGATGGAGGTGAGGAGTCATGGTGGTAAGATGTGGAAGTGATGGTGAGAGTGAGGGTGGTGGTAGGTGTGGGAGGTGGTAGGTGTGGGAGGTGGTAGATGTGGGTGGTAGTGGTGGTAGAGGTAGTAGTGGTGGTGGTGAGGGATGGTAGTAGAGGTAGTAGTGGTGGTGGTGAGGGGTGGTGATGAGGCATGGTTGTGGTGTAGAGTCCAGGATGACCACAACACAGACACCCATCCCCCCCGTGAGGTTTGCCAGCCACGATCGATGGTATACTCCGACGAAAATCTCGCCCGGAGAAAATCCCATCAGACGACTATCAGCTGGACATAATCCCGAGAGAGACATTCACATCATTCAATTCAATTCTTCCACTGTACAGAATCCCACCACCAAAATAATAACAGTAGACAAAGTTCCATAGCCACTGTTCCTATAACGTTCGATAATCTTTTTACCTCCAGCACAAATTTATTCTCTGGTTTAGTCTCAATGCAATTACAACGCCATCTAAACAGTACTCACCATCTATAGTTACGAGGGACATTTAACTTAAGAAACTTTGTAAATTCGGAGCCTGAACTGCGAGGTGAAAGTGTCTTAACTTACGATATTATAAGTATTTTCTCCCTCAGTGATACATGGTGTTATGTGTTGGATAATGAGGCACTCACGTCACCCCCCCGCCCCACCATGGTCGTTTACATATCGTTTTCCCTATTATTATTATTATTATTATTATTATTATTATTATTATTATTATTATTATTATTATTAGCCTGGTCCAGACATACCCTTTAATTATTTTTTTTAGCCTTTTAAGAACTTTATAAGGTCAGAGATCCCCCCCCCCCCGACCCTGTTCGGTGTGGGGGAGACATGATGCATCAGCTGGCGAGAGTTCTTGTTATGAAACACTGTCAGAAGGAGACGGTACATTACCATAACAAATACCAGTAGAGTATAAACAGGAAATATTGTAAAAGGTCTATCTTTGAAGGTAGGGTAGTTACTTACTCCTCAAATTTATCTGTGTTATTAGTGGACTCTGACCTTTGACCTACAGTAATGACGTCACCAAAACAACCCCCGTGACCTTTAGTGACCTTGAGTAATATCACCACTAAATATAACCCCGTGACCTTTAATGACCTTGAGTAATGACGTCACCAAAAAAAAACAACCCCGTGACCTTTAGTGACCTTGAGTAATGACGTCACCAAAAAAAACCAACCCCCGTGACCTTGAGTAATATCACCACTACATATAACCCCGTGACCTTTAGTGACTTTCAGTAATAGGATCACCAAAATGTTTCACTGGCTTAAACAAAGCTCCAGTGAACGTGAGGGTGAAACCAGCGTGACGATAAAACTTAAGCGTTTATGGACGGTGGCAATATAAAGGAAATAGCTAAATGAACAAATAAAGTAATGAGAACAAAAAGAATCGGTAATAATTGGTAAAGGAATAGAATGAATAGGATAATTAAAGACACGAGACAAGACACAATAAAAAGGAGTTAATAATAGCGTGTGATGGTGATGGTGATGGTGATGGTGGTTCAAGATGTAGTGGTGATGGTGAAGTGGTGGTGGAAGATGCAGTGGTGTGGTGTGTGGCGGTGGTGGGGGATGAACCGGACCGTTGTGGGGGTGCACGAGGCATGTAGTGTGGGGGTGCACGAGGCTTGTAGTGTAGGGATGCACGCGGTATGTAGTGTAGGGGTGCACGGGGTGCACGCGGCTTCAGGGTGCAGGTGTAGGGGTGCACGCGGTTTGTAGTGTGGGGTGCACGAGGCTTTGGTGTGGTGCACGCGCATGTAGTGTGGGGGTGCACATGGGTGGGTGCTGAGGCATGTGGTGTGAGGTGCACGCGGTTTGTGGTGTGGGGTGCACGGGCATGTGGTGTGGGTGCACGCGGTTTTGTAGTGTGGGGGTGCACAAGGGCATGTAGTGTGGAGGTGCACGCGGTTTCAGTGGGGGTGCAGGGCAGGTGCACGCGGTTTGTAGTGTGGGGATGCACAGGCATGTGTGGAGTGCGCGGTTTGTAGTGTGGGGTGCTTTTATGTGTGGAGGTGCTTGTAGGTGCACGAGGCATGTAGTGTGGAGGTGGTAGTGTGGGGGTGCACGAGGCATGTAGTGTGGAGGTGCACGCGGTTTACCAAGTTTAAGCGTCTGACGACCTGTACCTCCCTGCTGTGTCACGACACCAACCAGCCCCCACCTCAGCTCCCAGCAGTGAGCACGCCGGGGCAAGTGGGGCGGGGCGGGGTGGTGGGAGGAAGTGGAAGAGCAGGGAGAGTAAGGTGGAGGAGGAGGAGCAAGGGGTAGCGGGAGGAAGAGGACGAGTAAGGGATGAAGGAGCAGGGAGGTGGAAGAGGAGGAACAGGAGCAGGGAGGAGGAGGAGGAGGTGCAGGGTGGTAAAAGAGGAGAAACATGGGCAAGGAAGAGCAGCAGCAGGGAAGAGGAGGAGGTGGAGGAGCAAGGGTTAGCGGGAGGAGTAGTACGAGTAAGGGGTGGAAGAGCAAGGAGGAGAAGCAGGGGGTGGAGGAGTAGGAGGAGGAGAAGCAGGGGTGGAGGAGTAGGAGGAGGAGAAGCAGAGGTGGAGGAGTAGAAGGTGAATGAAGCGAGAGGGAGAGGAGGAGGAGGAGGGGGAGCATGAGCAGGGAGATGGAAGGAGAAGAGTAAGGACAGGGAGGAGCAGGGTGGAGGAGGAGGATGGGGATGGAGGAGGAGGAGGAGACGAACAGCAATACTCCTCCTAACTACACGCTCACCAAAACCCAAACAGGTGTTGTGGTCACGAAACTCACCCGGGTATAAATTATCTCCCAATACCCGAGACTTTACCTATACTATATAAGGCTAACTCCACCTGCATTACCTGGGTGAGAGGACGATAATCTCTCTCTCTCTCTCTCTCTCTCTCTCTCTCTCTCTCTCTCTCTCTCTCTCTCTCTCTCTCTCGTTCGTTAATCCCATCATGTTGCACTGTCTTCTTCCCGTCTTTGGTACTGTTGGCGTTATCCTTCCTTGGCATCGCTAACATTAACCTTCTTTTACAGTTGGTTAACTTTACTAAACGTGGCGGGTCATGCGTGTTGGCAGTGGGCGAGGTGTGACACGACTGAGTCAGTATGGCGTGTGACATGACTGAGTCAGTAAGGCTCCCGGGGCGTGACACAGCTGAGTCAGTAAGGCTCCCGGGGCGTGACACAGCTGAGTCAGTAAGTCTCCTGGAGTATGACACAGCTGAGTCAGTAAGGCTCCCGGGGCGTGACACAGCTGAGTCAGTAAGGCTCCTGGGGCGTGACACTGTTTCTCATGTCTTACAAGGCTCCGTGACAGCGTGAGAGAGTGTGGTGTAGTCTTCCCATAATTGAATTACATCATACACAGATCACACGCTACCCACATATTAAACTGTCTTGTCTGGTGATTATCAAGGTGTGTGTGTGTGTGTGTGTGTGTGTGTGTGTGCGTTGGACAGCCACACACCACACAGACCTGAGAGCCTATCTAAACCTTCTGCTGCGTACGTGAGACAACATCTACACGTTCATCTCACATCTATCACATTTCACCCTGTTACCACCTGTTTTCTTCTTACTTCCGCGTCTTCCTCGTACCAGCTGGAAGAGGAGACTGTCTTCTACTCCCCAGCTGGTACAACAGGGACAGCAGATGGTAATCCCTTCCACATGACCCACTGGCCAACTCATTAAGAAACAAAAACACAGATACAGGTAAAAGGTAATACTAATGTCAACAAAAACAGTAAGATACAAAAACAAGAACTTTTCCAAATATCTAAATTAGGAACAAAAACCAAACTACTTTATACATTCAACATGAATTTCCCAGAAAGAAAATACTAACACAGAAACCAGTTTAATATGAATCGGGTGACTCACACCTTACACTGTCATTACTCTTGTGTTCGGGCCCTGATGACCTTCACCTTACAACTTTCAACCACAGAATCAATAAAACTCCCCCCCCCCCTCCCCTGCTCCCACCTCGCCATCAAAGACAAACCATACATCAATTTGGTCAGGGTCTACTGATAACACACTCCTCCATCATCACAAGACCAAATTTCTCGTTCGTTTCACACTGGTCTCGTCCTTGACCCCGAACTCTGAGTCATTAGGTCTCCCCCCAGGTAATATATAACCCACACGTAAAGTTTCGTTCTCATCTGGATCTGAGCTTTTAATGGCTCTCTTGAGTTCTCCTTGTATGACTAGACTTACTGTTTGTCCGTATATGTATACCTGCAGCTGTTTGGTGTATGTAACTATCTGCGCAGGTGAGGGTCGATATGCTCAGCAATTTTTCACGTGACTAGTGACAGCCCTCATACACCAAAAGATATTGTCCATGGTCTCATATTGTTTCCCACAAAATAAGCACAGGTAGTTGTTTTAGCTACTGTACATGGTAAACAATGCGAGTCTGTCTGTCCGGGTCTGTCTATGTCTGTCTGTCTGTCTGTCTGTCTGTCTGTCTGTCTGTGTCTGTCTGTCTGTGTCTGCCTGTCTGTCTGTCTGTGTGTGTTTGTCTGTCTGTGTCTGTCTATGTCTGTCTGTCTGTGTCTGTCTATGCCTGTCTATATCTGTCTGTGTCTGTCTGTTTCTGTGTCTTTGTCTGTCTGTCTGTACCCGTCTGTGTCTGTCTGTCTGTCTGTCTGACCTTGGAATTTCTGGTATACTGTGGAAACGTTAAAATGGATAGACATCACACACACACACACACACACACACACACACACACACACACACACACACACACACACGAGCCAGACGGGTGGACAGACAGATAAACGGCCAGCCAGCATCTCCACCACACCCACCTTGAACCTATACTGGTCACTTAAGATAAAAAAAAAAATACCACCCACACGTAATATAACAAAAAAACCGACGACAAACACCATTTATATTCAAATTATTATCCCTCCGAGCACACACATAAAGCCTGATCATAAAGCTCTGAACCCTGACGTCTAATTGAACACATCCCGGCCTGCCAAGGGCTTTATAACACAATTCCTCCAGGAAAATACAACGCTAGTAAAATTGCAACATTAAATTCAAGATAGAGTTTATCTTTTAAATAATCTTGGCGTCGTGGCCGTGGTTGTCTCAGAGCAGCATCAGTAGTGAGGTTTTGAGCCACATTAGACAAGTCCACGACCAGTGCCCCCAGAGTCCGGATTAAACAAAGGGTCGTACGATGAATATTTTCCTCGTAACTAAAATGATGCAAGAATGCACTTAACTGGTTGACTAAAGCTGATGCGAAATAATAACATACACAACATCATTAAAATTAAACTGAGAATATTTTAACTAGATAAGTTTACTTTGTAACACTAAAGGACAAAATTAAGGTATGGTACCAAGTGACGGTATCTTGTCCAGGGAGTCATAGTGTAATTCTGATAAAATATTAGGATTTAATATTTGTTTTAAATTAAGTTATTTAATTAAATGCAATATTTTTCGTTCAGTTACGAGAAATACTCACCGTACGAACCCTTGAGAATCCTACTCCAGGATAGATCGAGCTACTAGTGTCAAATAAATATCTCTGACGATCGCTAAATAGAGACCGGCCAAATGAGTCCGTGTCCAAATTTTTCATAACTCAAACTAAATATTAGAACGAAAGCCCAATCATAATGGTTGCCAATCCTAGAACACTCCAATCCTAATAATACCTAGTCTTAAATGGGTTCCGATCCAAATAGCTACTTTAAAGATAGATTAATCCTGATTGTGGCCTTTGAATACCGAGTCTCACTCTGATCTACAACCTGGCCAAGTGAACTGAAGAAATCAGACGGTATTGATTTTTTCAGACACATACAGAGTACAAGAGCAATCAGGTCAGGTTACAAAGTATTTGATGCCATTTCTGTACACTGCACCATATAACACTGACATGATATAACATACCAATGAAAGCACAATATAGTAATGAATACTTGGAGGACAATAACGCAATATATACAACAGTGGAGGGTAGGTGCCGAGGTGGGCGGCAAGGGTAGTGGGTGGCACGGAATTTTCAACTGGTGCTGGACAGTGGGTGACAAGGGGGGTTTGAGGGCAACGGGATGACAAGTGTGATGAGTGGTGTGGGTGGTGAGAGTAGTGGTTGACCAGGGTGGTGTGGGTGGCGGGTGGTGAGAGTAGTGGTTGACCAGGGTGGTGTGGGTGGCGGGTGGTGAGAGTAGTGGTTGACCAGGGTGGTGTGGGTGGCGGGTGGTGAGAGTAGTGGCTGACCAGGGTGGTGTGGGTGGCGGGTGGTGAGGTGTGGGTGGCGGGTGGTGAGAGTAGTGGTTGACCAGGGTGGTGTGGGTGGCGGGTGGTGAGAGTAGTGGCTGACCAGGGTGGTGTGGGTGGCGGGTGGTGAGAGTAGTGGCTGACCAGACATAATGAAAAGCTACTGGACTGTGGGTGCCAGAGATAGTTACGTGGATAACATATTTAATGGGCAGTGTAGGTCCCGTTTACGCCCTAGTTGCCCACACCCTATCGTTCATACACCAGACCAACCTTTATTTGGAGCTACCCAGCGTGCTCGATTTAATGATGAAGTTCAGAAACTTGTTCCACTCATCCACTGCTCTATTTCCAAATCAGTATTTACCTACTTCGCGCATAAATCCAAATTTGGCGAATTTAAGCCCATTGCTACGAGTTCACTCCTGGTTGAGTACTATTGTTATATCACCTTTGTTTAACCCTGACTTCCAATCGTACACCTCAGTCGTATCGCACCTCACTCTACGTCTCTCGAGGGAGTGCAAATTCAGAAGCTTTAACCTGTCTCTGTACTCAAGGTTCCTAATGCCCGGGATTAGTCTTCTTATCCTCCTCTGAATGCTTTCTGGGAATTCGATATCCATTCTGTAGTACAGTGACCAGAGCTGAACCGCATTATCCAAGGGAGGTCTCACAAGCGCTAGATACAGTTTTAGGATAACCTCGCGAGTCTTGTAGCAATGAATCATTACCTAAACTCTGACTCGTATCTTCTACAGTTTCATAGTAATTGGCATCATAACATAACTGTGAGGAACCCAGAGACATCACCTTACAGTACTTCATGGTAGAGAAATTCTATATTGACTTTCTCGATACGTTGGTAATAATACATTGAACCATTAAAAAATATTCTTTATGCATTATGAGGGAATTGTTTGATTAGAATTTGTTAATAAGAGATTGTAAATTAGTTTCAAATATATTATACGAGTAAGAAACATCGGACAACTAGTACAAACGGGACTCATATGTACACCATTACATATATACTGCTTATTATTTATTTCCTATGTGCTATTATGTGAAAAATATAAAGTGTGTTGTAACACGAGTTACTAGATACGTCTGAACACTGTGGTCACCTCACAAGAGTAAACACACGAAATACCTATTATAGATGAATAAATAAACCTTATAAAGTTTATATGGTAGAGGCGTCGCGACGTCACTGCCGGGTTACCCATAACAGTCCAGCTGGTCTGTGGTTCAATGCCGATGTTGTGTGGGACGTTTCTTTTTTTTTAAGTTAAAGTTTATATTGGTGACCATCTATACTGTTTTCACCTATATGAAGGATGATGACCTTTCCCTTAATTACCAGTATTTTGTAGCCCAAATGGGTAGTGGGTGACGTGGGTAGTGTGTGTAGCGTGTAGTGGTGTGGATGGTAGGTGGGAGAAATACTAGACAGATGGTGGACGAAGGGTGGGTGGCCGGGAACTCTAGACAGGTGGTGGGTGGACAGGTAATGGGTGGCGGGAATCCTGTACAGCTGATGGACGGGCAGCGAGTATTCTGGGCGTGTTGATTTTTTTTTTTTTTTGCCGCGGACAGCAGCTAGTTTATTGTGCACCCCAACCTCATCCTGTGACCGGTAGTGCAAAAAGGATTACAGAGCAGAGGTCTGTGACTGATATTATGGCAGTGAATTTTACAGATTATTTCCAGTATAGTGACTGTTTAAGTTGGTACATAGAATTTTGATGAGGTACTAGATGCGAAGTGTGGATACAACCTTAGTATATCAGCTATTTTGTCATCAGAAATAAAGTGCTGTGCCTTTGCATACATAGTGTGCTCGGATCTATTTCTAAAATGTCCTAGATTTTCACAGACTTTACAATTAATTTTGTTCACATCTGACTGAGGGGCATATTGCCGGAGGTACTTATATCCTAACCTTAGTCTAGCGGTTACAACATCTTGTTATCTAGTGATCTTGTTACTTGCTTCATATACATGTTTTATTTAATACATCTCATTATGGTAAACATTGGATTGGCTAGGGCCTGTTTACACTTGTCTGTTGGCTTCAAATTCATCAGCAAGTTCTTTTCTTATTAGAATTTTTAAGGTTCTGTTTGACAGTCCCAGACTCTATTTAACACTGTCATTGCTGGACGCGAGTTTAGCTAAGGCATCAACCCTATCATGTTAACTGATGCCTATGTGCGAGGGGATCCACAACAGCTTGATCCCAATACCCTCGTCAACAAGTCACATTAGCTTCAGAGATAAGCGGGTGACAATCTGAGGTTAGGGTGTCAAGAGAAAGTAGTGAGGTTAAGGAGTCAGTGATGATGAGACTGTCAGTGGCAGTGTCTTCAACAAGTTTCACGGCTGTGAGTATGGCAATAGTTTGGTTTGTAGAGTCGATGCCCAGTTACTAATTTTAGCTCCTTCTCTATTACATAACCGTTAGGCGGAGTCACAATGGCAGAACTTCCAGACCTGCCACAGACAGTGTAAAAGAGCCGTCAGTGTAGATGATCTGTATGATGTTATTTTCAGTGTGTAGGTTATGTATGTGGTCAAGAGCCTCACAATGTGTTGGAGACAAGGATTATGTGTGGTCAGTCGTTTACGTGGGTGTTGTCATGTCGAAGGAAACTGTCCACCACTCCAGGGTGGCAGGAAGAGCTGCTGTGTCTCAACTTTGTACAGAAGGTCTAGTCCAAACATCCTCATAAATTTAGCTGTAGTTTGGATCCATTTAGATTCACCAGTTTCATGGCTCATATATTCTATCAGTTTCTTAGAAGCAATGTTATCTGGATCACCACGCAAGAGCCTCAGGGCTATCGTAAGGTTGACTTCAATTATTCTATATGACACTGGGTAAACCAAGTTCTTTTCTCATATTAAGTACTTCAATGTTTATTGGACATCCTAAAATGTTCTTAGGGCCTTTATTTTGCATTTTTTCGAGCTTGTCAATGCCTTTCCCGCCACGAAGGACCAGGGCTGGTGTGTGGTAATCTATCAGAGATGTTATATGGCCTAGGTACGTTGTTTTGACACATCTGATATTAGCGCCATAATGTGGGCTGTACCCCGCTACATATTCAAGAGGTTTTAACCAATCAGTACATTGGCGGGTTATGTGTTGTATGACAGGTGAGGTACAGCGGATAGGGACCCGAGATATTTAAAAAGAGGAGACAGTCCATGGTGTTGTTACCTATCTTAAGCTTTGATGGTCCACGTTTGCGGTTACTAGCTTGTTTGTGAGTAACCTGCCTTCCATCCCGCCACCATGAGCCGAGAATCCTCTGGTCATGAACCACATTTAAACTTAATTAACTGTATCAAGTATAGTGTCATTATCGCGCAGAGAAGAGAATAACGCTGGATATAAAAGTAATACTGTGTGCATAAATACTCTCGAGTACAAAACTAATATAGTACAAGAACAATACTGAGTACAGAAATAATGTAAATATCGCACAAGAGAACATTAACACCATGTACAAAAATGTCTAAACTATTGTACGAGAAATACAATTACCCCGTAGGAGAGTTAAGGTGAGTAATGTACCCAAGTATATTTATGTATTCAGCCAATTTGTTAACAAGTTGGATACCAGATAAAATTGTCGTTTTAAATTACAAATATAATCAGAGGCGAGGCGCGGATGTTTGCTGCTACAAGAGGCTGTGTTAGCGACTCACTGCATAATATATGAAGTGTTTGCATACACAAGGTGGGGATGTGCACACGTGTGCACCACCGCTGCAGGCAAGCTTGTAACAAAGGTGCTGGCTGACTGGTTGCTCACCGTGCACACGCACGCACACTTTCGTCGTCTCTAACTTAGCAACTGTTTACCATCCGCCCTTACCCTCCTCAAGCCCCCCCCCCCCAGTACAGTAATTAGTTTACACCCAACAAATCAGAGACTCGTGTGTTCTAAATCACACAAAGTCGACATTTAGTGTAATAAGTCATAGTTCACCCAACATTAACACCTTCCTCGGCCAGGGGGATGGTGGGGGGGATGGGGGGGGGTGAGTGGGGGTCGGGTGGGGTCGGATGGGGGTGGGGTCGTGTGGGGGTGGAGCCGGGTGGGAATGGGCGGGGGTGAGGAGAGGAGGGACAGGTCTTGCCCGGGGCCAGCAATCCTGGGCGGGATACAGCAAGCAACACTCGTCCAAACTGACTCCTGACTTAAGGCCGTCCACACTACTCCGCGTCAACATTGTTACCCTTATCCCGGTTCCTATGACTTGGCTCTGGAAATCCTTATAAATGGCGTTGAAAAGGGGTTACGTATATATTCTGCGAGCAGGTTCAATTGTTCGAATATAAATGACTGCACAAAAACTCAAAGATGAGTAGGCAAGGTGACAGTCTTGGGGGGAAATTACAGATGAGGGTGACCTTCAGAGCGTCGGGCCCGCACTGATAAGAGGTTGTGGAATACTTTATATATTAATATTTTGTTGGAGTAACCACAGAGTAGCTCCAGGTCGAGACTCGCTCTCCTCTCCTCTGTTCCCCTCTCCTCTCCTCTGTTCCCCTCTCCTCTCCTCTGTTCCCCTCTCCTCTCCTCTCCTCGAACAAGCACAGCATTCAACATCTCTTTTTTCATCATATACAGTATACACACACACACCATATATAAACAGACAGACCCGCCCACCCAATCACACCACATGCTCACAGTCTCACGCACGCACAAACGTACCCAAACGTCAATCCACCATTATAAATATCCACCTAATACCCCCCAAAAAAACATCCACCCAAGCACGCACTCACACATATCCACCTACCAAAACCCCTATCCATCCATCTCTATCCACCTAAATAAACCGACACACACACACAGAGTCCTTGGGTCACCACACAAGCCAGGACCCACGACACAATTATCGCTAAGTGCTGGAGGACAGAGCAGCAGGGGTCAGGGGGCGTCTCGTCGTACTGGTCGGTGGTGTATAAACTGCGTCATCCTGCTGTTGTAACCTTCCGAGACACGAGCACTTAAGTTGTCGCTCCAAGGGGCTCACTGACCACATAAACCCGCCACCTCCTTTTGCTTACCACCCATTTCCCCCTCATTAAATAATTCCACTCGTTTTCAAGTCATGTTCCTCTCATTAGTTCCAAAGCCACATCTCGTTTGTCACCTTTTCCTCTTAGTTCCAAAGCCACACCTCGTTCGTCACCTCATCCTCTTACTTTTCAAGCCAGGTTCCTCTTGTCAGCCATCTCTGCCTTTAAAGTTTCAGACATTCACAAACTACAAGTGTTTTTAATTCTCATCCATCTCACTTCTCAGACACCTTTCCTTACGTCTCAGTCATGTCCTCAAGTCAGCCATTTCTTCTAAACTTTCAGTCATGTCACTATAAAAATCACCTTACTCGACGCCGTATCTCATGAACGCTGGAGGTGATTTTTGTGATTGCGATTCGGTAATTGTCTTCATTGTTAGTCATTAAATGTCACTGTTGACAAAACACTGAAAGTTTTTGTTTAACTCGAGGATTTTTCAACGTTTCAGCGATATAAAAACAGCTAATTTTAAACATAGGTTTTCTTATCTGATGAAAAAAAATCCTTTGTTTTCCGATCTTCCAGCATTTTACTGTTAAAGTTTCCTCAATTCAACAATTCATTACTTACCAACACTCCGGCAATAAATGTCACGGTAGGAATAATTAATCAACAACATTAAGTTTCGTCACCATAGGCACACCACAAACGTCATTCTTACACACACAATGGCCACAAAAAACGGTATCGTGTCTTACACCCCAGGACTCCCTCCCTCCTTATCTTGGCACACAAGTTACTGTAGTATAAAGGTATAGAGAGAACAGTTACTGTAGTATAAAGGTATAGAGAGAACAGTTATCGTAGGTACTTGTTAACATCCTTTAATTTAGGTTCGTGAATCATATAATGAACCATCTTCAGTATTATTACTTTTCTCTCTAAGCAGGACTTAAAACTCTATAACTCAACTGTACCACAAACTTCTAAAAAAAAAAAGTCTTCTTTTGTGCATAAATAAAAAAAATATTTATATTCTTTTTGCAACAATGAGCTTAATAATTTGAGAAGCTGGTGGACAAGTGAATGTTCTACAGGTGAGGTCATTACACAGCCTCTTGTTCCCTGATGATGCGTTTCACCTGCAAATCCTACTTACAATTGCAAATATATCGCAAGCCTTTGTATACCAACACAATACACGACGATGCAACGCGGAGTGCAAGGCTTACATTGCAGGTAAATGCACCAACGAGTCAGACACAGTGGCCACGTAAAATAAAAGAGAGAGAGAGAGAGAGAGAGAGAGAGCTAATATTGCATCTCAAGAGCTCAGGAAACAGGTAAATACGAGCCCATGACAAGAAGAGAGAAAGAGATGCACATGGCTGAGGCGACGCATAAAATGAACCCGACAGTCGAGTACCTTGAGCTGGACCAACACTTAACTCTGCCGGTGAGACTCGTTGTTACTCTGCGGTTCTATCTATCTATCTGTGTCTGTCTGTCTGTCTGTCTGTCTCCGAAGGGTCAGCTTTCGCTGCCAGTGTGACCAAGCAAAGTCATGCTTTGCAACGGATCAGAGGTTAAGTGACGATAACAAGGTACACGAGGATCACAAGGTGCACGAGGATCACAAGGTGCACGAGGATCACAAGGTGCACGAGGATCACCAGGTGCACGAGGATCACCAGGTGCACGAGGATCACAAGGTGCACTAGGATCACAAGGTGCACGAGGATCACCAGGTGCACGAGGATCACAAGGTGCACGAGGATCACAAGGTGCACGAGGATCACCAGGTGCACGAGGATCACAAGGTGCACGAGGATCACCAGGTGCACGAGGATAACAAGGTGCACTAGAATCACAAGGTGCACAATGATAACAAATTGTAGTGGTAACCCCGATAGGTGGTGGAGGAACGTTATGAAGGCGATAAGTAATGTTCAATATATCTATTGACATATATACTATTGGGGTGTAGCTCAAATGGTAGAGCGCTGTACGTATGCAAGAGGCGCAGTGATCGTTTCCCCACATTCCTGTTTTAATAATTTTTTCTGTCATTTACTAAGCAACATTCCGTAGTGGCAGTCACCATAGAAGGCACTACGACTCTGCCAGCTCATAGAAGTAATACCTACAAAACCATACCAATAATAATAATACAATACTAAAGTAATAAGTAATGATAATAATACCATTAATAATATGTCATAATAATTAACAAAAGATAATACCAATTACTAATATTTTCTTGATTCGGTAAAGATAAGTGGGCCAAACCATTACTATAGGCTGGGTCACATATCAGCCAACAGTCATTACTAAACTAACACGGCCAGATGAGACTGTGTGACCTGTGCCACAATGATCGCAGACAGAAGGACCTATAAGCTGAACACACAGGACGAGAACAATAATAAACATTAATATTAGGAGGTGAGAAGGGGACCATCGGTAAGACTCGTGGCTATGAAGTGGATTTTGTCGGGAAGAACTGACTACTGAGGCGGGTTTAGGCTCCACCTCCTCTATATTAAAGGCAGCATTATTCCACGTGAGGGAGGTGCTACAGTTTCGCGATATCGTGAAGATTAAGCTCCATAGTTTATTTTACATGATGATTAAACACCCTAACGCTTACTTATAGGGAGTCACGTTAGGTTAGGTTAGGTTAGGTTAGGTTAGGTTAGTTTTGTGTAATCATCGAGTAAAATAAGATTGGGTGTCTAATCTTCACGTGATCTATGCTCTGTAAATAATGAGTAGTTAAAATGTAGAAAGTACAACTATGAAAGCAAAGAAAGAACAAGTGTACGAAAGTAAGTATGAACGAAATAAAGGATAGTTCAAATAAACACGGGAAAGGCGGAAAACATTAGATGAAAATAAAAAGTGGACTGAGGTATTTGAAAAACTGTGAGTCATGAAGCGGGAGGCCGGTGGCGTGTCCTGGGGTATGGCGGTACAACAGCGAACAACAAGTGTGGTCATGACACTCCTGTTGTAATGGGTGGTCGCCCTTACCCCCCCCCCCCTGCTGCTTCTCCCTCCGCAACACCTGATGAGCCATGATGTACTCAGCAATACATGGTGAGCCATGATGTACTCAGCAACACCAGATGAGCCACAATGTACTCAGCAACACCTGATGAGCCATGATGTACTCAGTAACACCTAATGAGCCACAATGTACTCAGCAACACCTGATGAGCCATAATGTAGTCAGTAATACCTGATGAGCCATGATGTACTCAGCAACACCTGATGAGCCATGATGTACTCAGTAACACCTGATAAGCCATGATGTACTCAACAATAAGCCATGATGTACTCAGCAACACCTCATGAGCCGTGATGTACTCAGTAACTGATGAGTCGTGATGTACCCAGTAACCTAATGAGCCATGATGTACTCGGTAACACCTGGTGAGCCATGATGTACTCAGTAACACCTAATGAGCCACAATGTACTCAGCAACACCTGATGAGCCATAATGCAGTCAGTAATACCTGATGAGCCATGATGTATTCAGCAACACCTGGTGATCCATGATGTACTCAGTAACACCTGGTGAGCCGTGATGTACTCAGTTACACCTGGTGAGCCATGATGTACTCAGTAACACCTGGTGAGACGTGATGTACTCAGTAACACCTGGTGAGCCATGATGTATCCAGTAACACCTGGTGAGCCATGATGTACTCAGTTACACCTGGTGAGCCATGATGTACTCAGTAACACCTGGTGAGCCGATATGTACTCAATAACACCTGGTAAGCCGTGATGTACTCCGTAACACCTGGTGAGCCGTGATGTACTTCGTAACACCTGGTGAGCCGTGACCTCTAATAGTTTCGTAGTTATAAAGAAAATACAAATATTTCTCACATTACCCTAAAACCTAACTCAACTCCCGTAGGCTCTGTAGAAAACACCGAAAATTGCCTTAAAGTGTCAGTAAAAATTGTCACTCCCGGTACACGCGACGTTAAGTTTGCACACGATCAGTAACAAGGGGGGTGGCAGTTGTTACAACCGTCCAAATAACCTATTAGCATGAGTCATGGTTATGGTGAACAAACATCCCTACTACCAACACATAAATTGACCACCTCTCTCACTGCCTCTCCTCTCTCTCTCTCCCCCACTGGCCGACCCTAGCAACTCCCTGTGTCTAGATAAACTCGCGTCTCACAGAGTATGATGTATTTTTGTGAACGTGTCTCTGTCCTGCACTAGCCTAAGCTATGACCATAAATCACGCACAATATTAACTCTGACGGCCGCTGATCCATCACCTCCCGACATATGTAATTCCTCTCGTTTGCTCCCGACAAATCTCCTGCCAGTAGTTAAGTTCCCCTCTCCTACCTCTCCCCCCTACCCATAACCCCATCTCTCTTGCTTCTCCCCTACCCTTACCGTTCCCCTTATTCCCTCTCCCCTACCCTTTACCCTCCCCTTCATCCCTCTCCCCTCACCCTTATTTATCATTCTCTAATCCGTCCCACTGAGTTTTTAACTGGTGTGTTTTCACAAAGTCTCCCCTCCCATGTAGAACATGGGGTTTTATGCAGTCAGGTGGCGCGTCCCCTCACACCTCCCCCGGGCGACCCTCGTCCTGGGGAGAAAAATCTCGCCCTCTCATCACTCAACATGACCTAAATTCACTGGCAGGATATCCTATTCTGTTATGGCCATTCTATTTCCAGTGTGGACAGTCAACTCAAGCAGCTTTGTACGGAAGTTTTTTTTTAAATTTTCGGCAGAGATTTTGCTAAAACTTCACATGAATTTCAATCATCGCCCAACGAAGGAGTAAACAGCCTTGCCAAGTGTCTGTCAGAGATCAAGATCATATTTTTTTTTTACTCTATTTTGTGGAAACTTTATATGAATTTCTCTCTCAGGGGTCAAAGTCACAGCTGAGGGTTAAAGGTCAACTTAGGGGAGTGTGAGCGCCTGATACAGTAACCAGGCAGGGTGAGTTTACGAGGTGCCCAAGACGGCAGTTTTGTCATAACATAGCTTACCGCTGCTCCTCCTTAGTACGTCCTGTATTATTCTACGTCCTTCTAATTCTTACTCACTAGCACACACAGAGAGAGAGAGAGAGAGAGAGAGAGAGAGAGATTTCCCTGTAGTCAGAGCGTGAGCAGTTACAGGCACGCGTGCTGATACACACATTTACCACCACTCAGGTAACAATACACACAATGACTTAACAACAACAACAACTCGCCTCCCAACACCACTAACTCGTGTAGGCAACAGCACCTCGGGGGGTAGACAGGCCACGTCACACCAACTACTACTGTGCTGAAGATGAACTCCGTATCCCTCCCTGTTAACTGCACACACACCCCACACGCACACACGCACGCACACAGGCACACACACGTACGTCCTCTGAGGTTCCAACCATTTATATCATACGTCACAGGATATGATTGATAACCTCACTAATTCATAGATGGGTGAGCAATATCTTAAGTGTCTCTCTGCATATATAAGGATGGATCACCTGAAGTTTTGACACCCCAGTTTATTTCACATGAAGATTAACGATCTGAGCCTAAACCTAACTTAACCTCTCTTAAACCGAAACATATCCCCAAATTTAACCTTAATCTCTCTTAAACCTAGCCCAACCTATTCATACATATCCTAAACCCTGAGGTAACATTGAAGTGGTTAATCTTCAAGCGAAATAAGCTAAGGGTGTCTAAACTTCTTCAGGTTATCTGTAAGGACTAGGAGCTGGGAGTTGGTGGTCTCGTCATTGTTATCCTTTGACGTGTAATTGGGGCCATTAGTCTTACCTCCTGCAGTTCACAAACCACAAATGGCTCAGTATAGTAATTTAGTGGGTGGGTGAGGGTCCGTACGAGTGACGGTCATGATTTATCAAACGTTATATTAAATGCATACATAAAAAATGAGATGTGAAAAAAGTAGAACATTTACTCTCTCTCTCTCTCTCTCTCTCTCTCTCTCTCTCTCTCTCTCTCTCTCTCTCTCTCTCTCTCTCTCTCCTAAATACCAAAATCCAACGTTAAATATCCACACACACATATCCACATCACTTTACCAGCCAGCACACCTACAAAGCCGCCTTGTTTACTTAGCGAATAATACCAATAGTCCACGCTTCACTCCCTGGTCCCAGTAACACGCTCACCTACACATATCTCTGTTGGTTGATACTGGGTGTTGTGGTGTGGGTGTTGTGGTGTGGGTGTTGTGGTGTGAGGGTTGTGGTGTGGGTGTTGTGGTGTGGGTGTTGTGGTGTGGGTGTTGTGGTGTGGGTGTTGTGGTGTGAGGGTTGTGGTGTGGGTGTTGTGGTGTGGGTGTTGTGGTGTGAGGGCTGTGGTGTAGTTGTTGTGGTGTGAGGACTGTAGCTATGGTGTGAAGGGTAGGGCGTAGGGTCTGTGGAGTGCTGTCGGTGATCCTCCTGCCTCAGTATGCATATTCATTATCACACACACACACACGCACACAAACACGCACCCACGCACATACTGCTTCAGGAAACTGCTGACGAAGACTAATGAACCACTTGACGACGTGCATTACTACGTCTATAGTGAGTGTGTGTGGTCTCTCTCTCTCTCTCTCTCTCTCTCTCTCTCTCTCTCTCTCTCTCTCTCTTCTCTCATTTATTTCTATCTATCTATCTATCTATCTCCATCCACCTGTCTGCGTCTGTCCATCCATCCTCCATCCATCCATCAAAATTTCTATCTGTATCTCACCATTCCTCAACACCAGCCACTGATACACCATATAAACTTGCCTCTTTTCACTCGAGTGTCATGTCATCCAGTTCACCTTAAAATTCAACAGGTTTGGGACAGTGGAAATACAATACAATAAATAGATCTTGGTACTGTACTCGATGGCCTTCACATCCCCAATGGTAAAGTGAGGTATACCCATTCGCAACCCGGTCGACTGTGAGTGCCCGACCGGAAACAAAACCCGACCCTTAGGATAAGAAGCGAGAAGAGGAAACCACTTTATATCCACTCGAGCGCCACACCTAATAAGTAATCTTAGCAGACAGTAAATATCACTAGGGACTTCCGGGTGTGGAGTAGCGTCAAAAGGGGTTTCATTTCAGCCACACAAATCATTTAGAAGAGGTTCATAATGACAGTAATAATCAAAGAACTGTGAGGATTTAAGTCATGGAACGAGCCTCTATTTGCCCGAAGGGAAGGACGACGACTCGGTTCCTCCTACTCCCGGTGGGTGAAGTGTGAGAGTGAAATATACAGGAGGGCAGAGAGACAGAGAGTGGGAAATAAATATAGATGCAAGTAGAGAAGAAAGAGATACATACATGGAGTTAGACTTGGCCCGTGTGATGCAGGAGTCTAAGAGAGAGAGAGAGAGAGAGAGGCAATAACGTTGTATAAGGTACTCACATCACCCACGGTGTTGACGCCTCACGGACACGTACCTGGAAAACAAATGACAAGAGTGAATTAATAATCCCGAGACAGACAAAGAGAGAAAAAGAGCCACATACAGACACACAAACAGAGAGAGAGAGAGAGAGACTAATGACCACCTGCTACCCATGGTCCAGGAACCAACAATGATCATTTAGCACGAAAAAATTTGCACCAGATTTCCAACAAAACTTTTAACTCAACGCCAAACACTTAAACTTTTTTCTCAACGTCGAAGAGAGAGAGAGAGAGAGAGAGAGAGAGAGAGAGAGAGAGTATGAAGAATTAAGAAGAAAAAAATACTGTAATAAAAAAAAGAAAGACTAAACAGAATGGGAGGTAAAAAAAAATCCACAGAAATTTATTTAAAAGAACGGGATGGAGGAAGAACAGAAATAGGAGTGAGCGAGCAGTCAGCGTGAGTCCTTCCACACAACAAATGGCTGGCGAGTGAATTTAGAAGGTGGACCAAGGCAGTTCCCTGGATAGCTAGCCTTCTCTCTCTCTCTCTCTCTCTCTCTCTCTCTCTCTCTCTCTCTCTCTCTTTCGTAGCTGATAGACAGACAGACAGACAGACAGGCAGGAGGCAGATAGACAGGCAGATAGACAGACAGACAGACAGACAGACAGACAGACAGACAGACAGACAGACAGACAGACAGACAGACAGACAGACAGACAGACAGACAGATAGATAGATAGATAGATAGATAGCCATTCTTACCCCCAGAACAACAATTACAACTATTATCGGCCTCTTCCTGACCACAACCAACACAAATGTTCACCAAGACAACAACAAAAAACAACAACAATTACAACTATCACCAGCCTCTTCCTGACCACAACCACAATCAAGATATGGATACAAGTTACTCGGTACACAAGACAAATGTTTACCCCGAGGACAAAATCCCAACGTGTGATTTTTCAGCATATAAAATCTCACTCAAAATAACACCACAGAAAATCCTATCCCCAAATCTGGAACGGAACAAAATCTCAAAATAACACCACAGAAAATCCTATCCCCAAATCTGGAACGGAACAAAATCTCAGTATTTTTAATAATATTAAAAATAAAAATAATAATAATAATAATAATAATAATAATAATAATAATAATAATAATAATAATAATAATAATAATAATAATAATAATAATAATAATATTAATATTAATATTAATATTAATAATAATAATAATAATAATAATAATAATAATAATAATAATAAAAATGATGGTTAAGTTAGGTGAGATTTGGTTTTATCAGCTAGGTTAAGTTAAGTTAGGTTAGGTTAGTTTAGGTTAGGTTAAATGGGTTTCTCTGAAAAATCCAACAACTGTGGTCGACCATCACTGTTACGGAACACACACACACACACACTGTAACTAACCGTATATAATGGTGAAAGAAGAAATATATGTTTCCACCTGTAAAATATCCAAAGTGAATACCGAAAAAGTAAACTACATATAATTAATTATTCTCGTACTGATATTTAACACAAGACCAACAATGAATCATTACCTAAACTCTGACTCGTATCTTCTACAGTTTCATAGTAATTGGCATCATAACATAACTGTGAGGAACCCGGAGACATCACCTTACAGTACTTCATGGTAGAGAAATTCTATATTGACTTTCTCGATACGTTGGTAATAATACATTGAACCATTAAAAAATATTCTTTATGCATTATGAGGGAAATATTTGATTAGAATTTGTTAATAAGAGATTGTAAATTAGTTTCAAATATATTATACGAGTAAGAAACATCGGACAACTAGTACAAACGGGACTCATATGTACACCATTACATATATACTGCTTATTATTTATTTCCTATGTGCTATTATGTGAAAAATATAAAGTTTGTTGTAACACGAGTTACTAGATACGTCTGAACACTGTGGTCACCTCACAAGAGTCAACACACGAAATACCTATTATAAAGTTTATATGGTAGAGGCGTCGCGACTACACTGCGGGGTTGACCATAACAGTCCAGCTGGTCTGTGGTTCAATGCCGATGTTGTATGAGGCGTTTCTTTTCTTTTTTTTTAAATAAATGTTGAAATTGGTGACCATCTATACTGTTTTCACTCATATGATGGGTGATGACCTTTCACTTTATTACCAGCATCTTGTAATTATCATTATTCTGGTCGTACAGTAGGATTTTACCCAATGAAAAAAATTCACCCAATGGGATTTTTATTATAACGAAAAATGGTCACTTGGTATTTTTTTGACCACTGAATATTCTTTCACGTACAGTAGGCTTGGTTGTCGGGTAATGATCTGTCAATGGGATTTATTTCTACCATACAGTTGTGTCCGGTGAGGTTATGTGTAGAGGAGATCTGTCAATGGGATTGTGTCATGTGAGATTCGTGTCAGTGTATCATGGTATAAAACACTTCGTGTCAATGGTATAAAACACTTCGTTATTTTCATCTGGTCACTTCCTACACAAAAACTACATAATAATAGATGTTGCGGGTGTTCCCTCCGTCACAGTCAACGCAATTTATTTTGTATCAAAACCCAGCGGTGAGTGTTTCCTGAATTCTATATTAAACTGGAAACGTTGTAAACGATCACAAATAGTTTTCGGTCGTCCTCTAGGTTTGATTACAGTAAAATTACATGTCTAGTGAACTCTGTAATTTATATTACGGCGGATATATTACAGCCAAAACATTTAAGAATATTACTTATAAAATCGAAAGGTCGTGAGGAACACCCCAAAGAAGTACAGCACAACACAAGAGACACGGCTGGGGGACACGCCAGCTTGTACTTATAAAAATATTACCACCTCGGGCTCACGCCACCACAAGGCTGCTGAGTGAGGTGAAATTTTTCCAGACTCGGTTGAAGACTCTGGAGAGCTGACAGTGCAAGGAGCGTGGAGGAGGGCCGCCCAGGACGTGGCCTTACAACAGGTACCTCAAGAGTGTCTTCTTAAAATGACAGGAGCTTGAGGCAGCGAGCCGCCCACTCAAAACACATGAGAATGAAAAGTCTGACCAAGAGAGAGGAGAAAATAACACACTGGTGAAAAGAATATTATAGAATCCTGTGGTTTATTTGCTGTATGTTGACACCGGCTCTGTGCTGGTACCTTGTAGCTGGTGGCTGAGTGAGAGAATGTCATTTATAAAATCGTGAATGAAGAAAAATTTGAAGACCATTTGAGGTGCACCGGGGTTGAGGTGTGTTTATTATACCATTATACTTATTTCAAAATTTCCAAAATTTAATTGCGTTTTCTGGCATTTTTTTTTCTACCTTTGTATTAACTGAGAAAACTGATACTATATAAAGAAAGGAAATGATATAATAGGTGAGAGAATAACACAACATAAACAACAAGGCGGAAAACTACAATAAAACGTAATTAAGGAAAACAGAGCAATAAAAAAACAAGATAAACGATAAATAGTATAAATTACATGTTATAAGCGCACCAGGTGAGGCAGTATATAAAAGGTAAGTAAATGCAGGTATTAGTGCGTCAGACGATGAGCGGGACAGGTGTGGCCGTCATACTGAATACCGGGAGGTTGACGGACGACTCTACCTGTGGTTACCTGGCCAACCCTTAGTGATTATGTAAGTCCAATAAAGTAATAAATAAAACATCCATATTACTACCAGCTGCCACGTAAACAATACCCACACCCCACTGAAAATACCCACAATCTTCCTTTTTAAATCATATTACTTTTAACAATCAGCTGAATATTATCAAGGTCTTATTTAGGTCTGTAAGTATCACCTGTTAACTCTCTGAATCTTTTGAGGACGATGTTTAAAGAATTTTAAGGTATGAATCATTAGGGATAAGTTGTACATTATCTCCTCAATGCCCCTTCACAATCACCTCTCTGTCCCTTCATTATCTCCTCAATGCCCCTTCACTATCACCTCTCTGTCCCTTCATTATCTCCTCAATGCCCCTTCACTATCACCTCTCAAAAACATGCCAATGCCCCTTCACTCTCACCTTAAATATCACTAATCAGTTTACGTAATGGAAATATATATTTTTTTTCTCTCCAGGAGTAAAAAAGTAAAGGGTGCAGGAGGCAGGCACCTTTAACCCCTGGTGGAGTAGTGGCTGCCACCACCCGAAAATATTGGGAGTTCGCTGCTGGTGGCTAGTGAGGACCGCCTACCTTCACTGCACGGCTTAATATCCAGGCCGGAGGAAATCCCAAATGGAGGGGAGAAAAAAAAAGATGGAATCTCACCTGAATAACATCATACCAGAAAAGAAGAGCCCACGAAAAATCACCCCCAAAAAGCCGGGCAAAATCCCACCAGAAAGAAAAGGCCCAGACAAAATCCCCCTCCCCCCACCAAAAAAAAAGCCAAGGAAAACTCCACTGGAGAAAATATTACCTGGAGAAAATCCCAGTTGATAAAATCCATCCACCTTAATTAAAGTGGACGAAATTTTATTACCCAATTTGTTTTTGTTCTAATACCTTGACAGGGTAGGATAGGGTAGGGTAGGGTTAGTTAGTTAGATTAGGTAATATTAAGTTAAATTACATCAGTTTTAGTTAGATTAGATCAGACTAAGTTAACTTAGGTTAGACTACGTTAAGTTAGGTTGAAATAAATTATAATCAGTTAAATTTGAATACTTTATAGACAAGTTTAGGCACAGTTGATTAGATTCGATTAGATTAAGTTACAGAAATGTTAAGTTAGGGTAGGTTAGATAGGTTAGGTTAAGATAGGTTAGGTTAGGTTAGAATAGTTATAGGGGTTAAATTAGGTTGACATACAGTCCAAACACCTGTAGAGCGGACACTGCCCCTACCAACACCCCTTACATCAGGTCGTTTAAGCACCACGTTAACACACCGACACCTGACAACTCCCAAAGTCAAACTCCCCACCATGGCGATATGAAGCAGGGAGTATCGAGAGACAGATGGGAGGGAAGGAGGTCATAATTCCGGGTTACCTTCTGCTGCGCCTGCTGAGTTATGTTCGTAAATAAGACAGTGATGTATAACACCGCCGCCTTCCTCAGGAGACCCACACATCAGTGACGAGGTGACAGCCATTAGTCGTGGTGGTGGTAGGAGAGTTGTGGGTGGTAAGTGGTGGTGGTGGTGGTAAGTGGTGGTGGTGGTAAGTAGTGGTGGTGATTAGTGGTGGAGATGGTGATAAGTGGTGGTGGTGGTAGTGGTGATAAGTGGTGGTGGTGGTGGTGATGAAGTGGTGGGGTGTAATTGGTGGTGGTGATAGTGATGGTGGTGGAGTGATGTGGATAACGGTAGTGGTGGTGATAGTGTTGGTGGTGATAAATGTGGTGAGGTGATGAGTGGTGGTGGGAGGTTGTGGTGGTGGTAAGTGGTAAGTAGTGGTGGTGATTAAGTGGTGGTGGTGGTGATGGTGGTGGGATGGTAAATTGGTGGTGGTTGGTGTTTGATAAATTAATTGGTGGTGGTGATGTTGATGGTGGTGGTGGTGACGTTGATGAAATGATGGTGGTGGTGGTGAGTGGATGGTAGTGGTGTGATAAGTGTTGGTGGTGGTGATGGTAATTGGTGGTGGTGGTGGTGATGTTAAGTGGTGGTGGTAGGAGGATGTGGGTGGTAAGTGGTGTTGGTACGTGGTGGTGGTAGTGGTGGTGATTAAGTGAGGCCATTGAATTGGTGATAAGTGGTGGAGATGGTGATAGTGATGGTGGTGGTAGTGGTGATAGAGTGGTGGTGGGTGGTGATGGTGGTGGTGGTGATGGCGGTGGTGTGAGATGGTAGTGGTGGTGATAAGTGGTGATGCGATGGTGAGGTGGTGAAGTAAGTGGTGGTGATGAAGCGGGAATGGCGGTGGGTGGTGATGAAGTGGCATTGATGATAAGTGGGTAAGTGGTGGTAACAGTAATGCATTGGTAGTGATAAGTAGTGGTAGTGGTAAATTTAATTTATTAGTGGTGATGGTGGTTAGTGGTAAGTGGTGGTGGTGGTGGTGGTGGTGGTGGTGGTGGTGGTAATGGTGGTGGTGGTGGTGTTAAGTGGTGGTGATGGAGGAGAACATCACACAATGGTAAGTCGTTGGATGAAGGGTCTCGTCTTAAAGGATTTTCTCCCTCTTTCTATTTACAGTTTCGTGGCCGTGTTCTTTTATCCCCTTGTTCAGTATCCGTGTTTACATCGGTTTGCTTGTGTTCGTGTTTATCGGTTCTTGTTCGTATTCATTTTCTATATCTATTCCTTCCTGCTCATAGTTGTCTTGCGTCACCCTGTTCGTATCCAGCTTATTACCACCAAGCTGATATCCAAGCTTATCTCTCCCTGATCGTATCCATACAAGTATATACCACTCTGCTGGTATCCACCTCAGTGCTCTTCACACCTCCCCGCCTCCAAGTAGTAGCGTCTGAGTGCATTTCACACACACACAGTCACCACCAGACTGGCCACCCGGGGTGTGCTGTACCTACCCGCCACAAACCGTCTTTACTAGCCACAAGATTCCACAAGCACGAGGCCACGAGAGCGTTACATTATGAGATCGACCACCCCAGGAGCCAAACCTTAACCCTGTAAGAGTAGTGTCGCACTTAGCTATTTTATTCTGGTTAACCTCAGACGATTTTATTCAGCTGACAAAAATCCCTACTATTCAATGGGTTAAACCCCTCAACCACGCCACCAGTAACGCTATTTTTTTCTCCCAAGTTTGATTTTAAAAACAGTTTAACTCACTCCTAGATGTGTTACTGTTTACAGAAATATTAAAATGCAAAATTGAGGGTATGAGGGCCAGGGGAAGGCGGAGACTGGAATGGATGAATGAAGATAAACTGGGTTTCCAGAGAGATGCAGAATCTCGAAGGATTGGTAAAGACAGCCTGGAGGTGTTTATAGTGGAGAACTGTGGTAGCTAACACTCAGACTTTTGATTAATTGATTGAGTGGATACCTACATCTGTATTGTACCTATATTTTATCGTGACATATCTGAATTTAATTCTGAATCTTTCACTGCCATTGTTATTGACGATGACAACTCGATGATAATGATATTATTATTATTATTATTATTATTATTATTATTATTATTATTTCTTCACAGTCAAGGTACTAGTCATCCCGACAGATGAGTAAGCCGCGGAAGAGTTCTTGAAGATTTATAGTAGAAGTAGTTTCATACTAACCAGAGTCTTGATATTATTACACGTATGGATCTACACGGACTCTTAGCTCTCCGTTCTTTATAACACTTTATTAGCGATCAGTGACTTTATCCGTGTTATTTAATTCGTGTTCTGTGATCTGTGCTGTAGTCTGTGTTCCGGTGGTAGTATCAGTAATCACATTAACAACGATGCTGGTTCACCCTGCCACCACACCGCTGACATCCATAGCGCCTCCCACAACACCACAACCCCCTACTCTCGCCTTACACTGCCACAACAACACCCCACACCCCCACAACCACCCCACTCTCGGCCCCACACCACCACAACCACCCCCTCCCCCTTATACACACCGGAAAAAGGAGAAAGAAATGTAGGGAAAAAATATCGGCGTTGGTGAGATGTTTACCCAAGACTAATGGCTGGTGAGGAGGGCCAGAGTCTACTTTATCGACGACACCATCATCAACACCATCATTATCTCCTCCTCTGCTTCCTCCACCGCATCGTTCTCCTCCTGTCTATCCTCTCTCATCATTCTTCTCCTTCTTCTTCCTCCAATATATTCTTCTTCTTCTTCTTCTTCAGTTTTCTCCCAGCCTCTTTTGTTGTTCTTTTCTTTCCTGTGTCTTGTTTCTAGCGTGTTCCTTCTTCCCCTATCCTCCCCCATCCTCCCCCATCCTCCTGCCGCCTCTTCACCCACTACTTCTATCCTCCTATCTACCCACAACACTATACATTACCATGATCACCATAATCACGACCACAACCATCACCACCACAACCAACACCACCGCCATTACAACCATCACCACCACAACCAACACCACCGCCATTACAACCATCACCACCATTAGCACCACCGATAAACAACACTTACTCCTACTATATAACACCACACATCTCACTACAACTACTATTATACATCACCACACTACTAACACATCACCGAGACGACCACTGCCAAACTGACCTGAACTCAGATTGTCACTCGCCTGTCTCTGTGAAGCCAGACACAAACATGTGTATTGGGGAGGGGGGGGGGGGGTCAGGATCAAGCTGCTGTGAATCCCCTCTCAATGTTGAATACAATGTTGAATAAAATCTGCGACTGTCAAACAAAACCTTAAAACTGCAATCAGAAAAGAGCTTATTGATGAACTTGAAGCCAATAGACAAGTGCAAACAGGTCCTAGCCAATCCATTGTTTACCATGATGAGATGTATCAAGTGAAACATGTATATGGAGCAAGTAACAAGATAACTAGATTACAAGATGTTGTAACCGCTAGATTAAGGTTAGGATATAAGTACCTCTGGGAGTATGTTCCTCAAGCAGATATAAACAATACTAAATGTAAAGTGTGTGGCCAGACACAGCCACACACTCCAACACTACGTCTTAGACTGAAAAAATAGAACCTTATAGGGATAGAACCAAGCACACTGTGTATGCAACGGCACAGCGCTTCATCTCTGATGACAAGATAGCTGATATACTAAGGCTGTATCCACACTTCGCATCTAGGACTTAAGCAGACTTCTATGTGCCGACTTAAACAAACAATATACTGTTAATACTCTGTAACACTTAATGCCATGATATCCTGACCACTGGGGTGTGAGAAACACCCTTTGTGGCCTCTATTCTGTAATCCTTTTGTACTGCATTCGCAGGGGTGAGTGTAAGTTGCACAACTGAAACTAACTGCTCTTTGTGGCAAAACTCAAAACAAATTAATCATTCATCAAACAGACCAACCACCACCACCACCACACATCACCAGGCCAACCACCACCACCACACATCACCAGGCCAACCACCACCACCACACATGATCCATCCCCATCGTTCAGTGGTCATTACCTGCCTTAAACACTGTAACTACCACCAATCAGCGACCCTCTTAGCACCGCCACAATTACCAACATAGGACGCCGTCGCCGCCGCCACCACCACCTCCGCCTCAGTGACAAGTAACTCAATACAATACCATTTCCTCCTAAACAAAAACATCCTAAGTTCTCGTCCTATTGGGGAAAATAACAGAGTTTGCGGCTCTCTAAATGCTGCAGTATCACCTTCCTTCACCGCTAATGTTGGACACCGACCACCACAGGACCTCGACACCAGCGCCGCCATCTGGATCAGGATTACAACACGACAGTCAACGTAACACAGACAGCCGCGAGTTTCACCTGTTGGAAGTCTCTCGTCTCTGCCGTCCGTCGTCTCCCCAGCCCTCTATAGCAAAGTTATGGGTGTCGCTGTATAGGGGTGGAGAATGGTGCAAGCATGGGGGATTTAGCCATAGGATAAGGAAGGGAGGGGTGGCAGTATGGGGGATGAGGCTGAGGAGGGAAGGGAAGAAAAAAGGGATGACCACTACCTAGCAGCGGTGTATTACGAGGGATGGGGTGAGGGAGGGAGGTAAGGTGAGATGGAAATAGGAAGGGAAAGAGGGAGGAGCAAAGGAAAGGAGTAAAAGTGAGGAAGGAGGGAGGAGAGAATTAGGGGAGGGAGGGAAGCCACAACCTATACAGGTACATCAAGGGGAATGGGGCCGTGAAGACAAACAGGTATATACCATTAGGATCGAGCCTTGGATGGAGGTAATGGGGGGGGCACAAACTAACAGGGGGAGGGGAGGTGTTGGGGTAGTGTGGGTGGATGATGGGGAATAAGACCGTGCGGAGGAGAAATGGGTGAAACATAGGGGTAGGGGGATAGGGTGGGGTGGGAGGAGTATGGCAGCAGGTAGTACTACACGGGGAGGAAACTACACTGTGTGGCTGGAGACGCTCAGGTGGCGGGCAGTGATAAGGTGTGGGGAGTGGGAGTGAATAGAGGCAACAATCTGACAGACTTTGACGACGAGGGGAAGACCTTGAATGAACGGAGGAGTAAGGGGAGGGTAGAGTCCTTGGAGGTACGGAGTATAGAGGTCTTGGAGGTAAGAAGTATGGAGGCCAGGGAGCTAAGTAGTATGGAGACTTGAACAAAAAAGAGATGTGAAACTGAGGAGAGGTTGAATTTTCGGTGTGGAGTGAAGGTGTGGAGTGGGTGTGGATGGTGGGTTAAATACGAGAGAGAGGAAATGGAATGGAAGAGATTTCAGGGTAGATGGGAGATGCGGAGGGCTTGGGAGGGAGGGAGGGGGAGGAGGGAGACGGGATGGGAGGAAATGATGCAGTGGAGGTGCAAGAATAGTGAAGGGGCCGGGGATGATAGAGGTGGAAGGGAGGAGGAGGGAGGAAGGAGGGCAGGAGGGGGAGGAAGGAGGGGAGAAAGAGAGGGGGGTGGAGGAGGGGGTGGGAGAGGAAGCCAAGGGTAGCCCCAGAAGCCTCACTCCCCCGCCTGGGATTATCACACGGGCGGAGACAGATATTAGCGACCTCCTCTTTGGCAAACACTTTACTCAAGTCTCGGCGTCTGGGAGGAGAGAATCCGTGAGAATTTCGTCTTTCGGGGGAGATAAAAGCCTGAAGATAAGTGCAAGTTGAAAGAGGCTGCTGGTGAGATGTTGGCAGAGGGGATGTTGGCAGAGGGGGTGTTGGCAGGGGTGTTGGCAGGGGAATGTGGGCAAGTGTATGGTTAGGGGGTAGAGAGGAATGTGGGAAAATGTGGGCAGGTGTGTAGATAGATAGACTGGAGGAGTGGTGTCAGAGGTGTGGGAAGATATGTTGGGAGGGAGGGAGTGTGGGTAGGAAGGGAGTGTGGGTAGGAAGGGAGTGTGGGCAGGGAGGTGTTTATAAGGGGGGGAATATAGGCAGGAGTGTGAGTAGAGGAGGAGGGGGAGTGTGGGTGGAGAGGAAGGGAGTGTGGGTGGAGAAGGAGGAGTGTGGGTGGAGAGGGAGGGAGTGTGGGTGGAGAGGGAGGAGTGTGGGTAGGGAGGGAGGGGGTGTGTGGGTGGGGAGGGAGAGAGAGTGTGGGTGGAGTGGAGAGGAGGAGTGTGGGTGGAGAGGGAGGGAGTGTGGGTGGGTGGAGAGGGAGGGGTGTGGGCGGAGGGAGGGTGGAGGTGGAGTGGGGGAGGGGGGTGTGGGTAGGGAGGGAGAGGGGAGGGAGTGTGGGCGGAAAGGGAGGGAGAGTGGGTAAGGAAGGAGTGTGGGCAGGGAGGGAGAGAATTTGGTTCAGGGAGAGTGTGTGTGGCTTAAGGAGGGAGTGTGGTTAAGGACAGCAGTAAGGCAGGTAAAGTGTGTGGTAGTGTGTGTATGTGTATGTATGTGTGTGTGTGTGTGTGTGTTCCACCTGGTGAGCCACACGTTCTTGTGAGGCCACCACACACTGTTTACGACCTGGCTTGTAATATATGAACCAATAGTGTGGCAAGTAACAAAAAATATACCTCCTATATTACCAACACTACCGTATATATTATTACCAACACTGATATATAATTGCTCTACAAATAACTATATTGAAGTAGTGTATTTTAACCTATAATCTAAGTTAAACCTTGACATATGAACTTGCAGTGAACAGTCTAATTGAAATATCTCTATCATAAAAAAAAATTATATTAATTTTAACATTTCTTAACAACGCACAATACGCAAATTTTTAACGAATTTACACGATTAACAACACACCCGATACTACTCCTTACTGAATTAATTTTAACAAAGCACAGTACTATATTAAACAATATTATTTAACCAATCTTAAGTAACGTCACCTAACACGGTAATGGTAAAGTCGCCCACTAAAATAACAACAAAGAATACAAAAAATAGTCCAGACAGTCCACAGGAAAAACTCGCATAAGAATTACATCAAAACTCAACACACAAACACCGACAGCTTCACAAACTTGAGTCAACAGTAAAAAAAAAAAAATCTGTAACAAACATTTACTCTGGTGGCAATGAAACGACAGTCTATTTACCTGGATGTCTGGCTACGTTTGCTCTCTTCAACGAGGGGAAAAAAAGGTGGAAAAAATAGTCAAAGTAAGTATCGACAGTTTGGAAGGAAATTAATTATCCTAAAAGTCAACACAAATACCAAATTTTGAGGTAAAATTTAATCTCAAAACTCACTTCAGAAGCCAAAATACCAAACAATGCTCGTTGGGTGGTCTTTAAGTCAGAACGAAGCACTTATGAACGCTCTCAGAATAAGTAAACAGAAAACTCAATTTCCTCCCCAGCAAAACACAATCATCATCTTGGAGTCTTATACACACTTGCATATTAACTTGAGTTGGTTACAAAACTGTTTGGGGAAAATTTCACTCATGCGGCGAGAGAGTCTTAAGTGAGTGAGTCAGTGAGAGAGTGTGTGCGTGTGTGTGTGTGTCACGGAGGAGCTAATAGGAAAAATCACGCACACAGACAAACACCCACCCTCTACCCCACACACACTCTCTTCAACAAACTTTAGACGCAAAAATAAACCAATGAAACTCAACGTCAGTAACAAAGAAATTCAACAACCTTATGAAGAATAAATTCATCTAAAACAAAACAAAAAAACTGCAAAAGACTTAGAAAAACATGACAAAGCTTCATAAAAAGGTATACCTGTTACAATAAGCTTTAGTTACCTGTAGTAGAATAAAAAACTGTAAGTCAAACTCTCTGTAGCAGTAAAGAAATGGCGCCTCTGTTTGCCTGGGTGTCGCTACGGCATGTCAAAGAGGAGGGAAGGAGGTGGGGGTGAGCCAGCCAACCCTCTCGCGCGCCACTTACAACGCCAAACTTGGAGAGTAAACATCGGCTCCTTTCTCCCTCCTTCGCCTCCACAGTGTCCGGGGCATCTTTTTTTCTTTCTTTCTTTTTTTTGTATGTGTGTGTGTGTGTGTGTGTGTGTGTGTGTGTAATACCATCAACACCGACCTGTAATGGTCAACATTCTCGCCTCGCAAGCGAGCAGACCCGGGTTCGATCCCCGGGCAGGGGATCTTAACGCCATTTGCCTCTGTCTACCCAGCAGTAATTGGGAACCAGGGTGTTAATCGATTTGCGGATCGTATTCCAGGGTAATGGTTAGCCAGTGCAGTTGGCGAGTTGTCCGGTCTTCTCGGACTATTCCTTGACACTGGGTCATGCAGCTCGTTAACTTAGGGTGTGGTTGTTGTGTTGGTGACAGCTTCCACACCTTAAACAAATTCACGCCTAGATGGCCCTAGGGGCAAACATTATTATTATTATTATTATAATACCATCAACACAACCCCAACAATACCTTCCCCAACGCCACAACAGAGTTTAAACACCAAGACCTTTCCTTCACCTGTACTCACGTCTACTCGGGGTAAGACACACACACACACACACACACACACACACACAGGTATCCCTTAGCGAGAAGCGACACCCAGGGCGAGCCGTTCATACACACCCACACGTGACCTGCACTAACCCGGGCATCCCGCTGACTGAGTACAAAGCAGGTGAGGAAAAAATAAGGGTATAAATATATTGTGTCTTTACACCTTGAGAATAATGTGTTTTAAGAAGCGATCAGTGAACTCCGGGTCTATTATAACCTGTCTTAACCAAACACACCCCATTTTTACTTCTTCTCCGCCTTATTCCTCTCTTGCTTTCTCTTCTTAGTCTTCCTTCTGTTCATCGTCTTCCTTGAGTTCTTTTTCTTTTTTTTCCTCCTCCCCTCTTCTGATTTCTCCTCCTCTCTTACTTTTCCTCTTTCTCCCCCTCTTCTTTCCCTTTCTCTTCTTTCCTCCATTTCCTCTTCTCTTTCCTCCTCTCCATTTTCTTCTTTCTCCTCCTCTTCTTCTTCTTCTTCAGGTTCGAGCGTCTGAATTGCACCTTAATTCCCTGCATGTAACTCGAGTCACTATATATAAACATAAATAATAATAAAAAAACTATAACAAAATAATTACTCTCCTCCTTACGCCAGCAGCACTGTCGACTACTTTGGCGGGACGAGAAAAGGTAATACAAACGTAGGTAAAGGGACGTGAAGCAGACAGGTGGCCGTCTCCTCGCCCTCCCTTGCTATACTGCCTCTACCATTATCCGCTGTGCACTCAAGCAAGTCTTTACATAAGCTTCGGTATACAAAGTCTGGGTCCAGTATATCAGGTAAGATCAGTGGCTCTTGGTGAGATACACACTCTGATTAGTATGTGGGAGCTTGTATACTTGTTGGTTGTATGTTGTATGTCGGGTCCATTAGGAGGGGAAAAAAAACTAGATTTCTGTATACCCTGGCTAGTATGAAGGTTAGTATACCCTAATATATAGCCAGTAGACGAGGAAATAAATATGCCATTTAACTGTATACTCTACCCAAATATATACAGTCACTAACGTCACCACACAAACCTCACCACCCCAGAAAATAAACTCCATCATATCATCACTTACATCACCTTCCTCGGGTATAAAAATTCAATATACACCTGATCAATGAGTCACCCGGGGCAAGTTGACAATCCAGCCTCCTCCTCCTCTTCCCCTCTCAACCCCACACGTCTGAGACCTAACCCATCCCGACACCAAGTTCCCAAAGAATCTTACGCTTATTGTCCCCCGCAACTGTGAGTCTAAGAACATATCTATACCTAATTTACGAGGTCTTGGTGTCATGTCGATGTTATTTTTGATCGCATCGTGTCTAAGTTAAAATGAGCTAGTTAGATGAACGTTCTCACATCTCCAGTTCGTGAGGGAGATCTAACGCAGTGTACGAACCTTTGAGAATTCACGAGGTCCTGATATATGGTGGTGGAGTGAAGGCTCAGTGTGATGATATATTATGCTTGGAGTCGTGGCGTGAAATATAGTGAGTATATTTCATAGTCTCGCTGTTGTCTTGGCGTTCACTTACACCCACTTGACAACATAACACCTTTAATATTGAAAGAACTCTTGAAATTTACTGTTGATATTTTTTGTAGCCAAGAATGAGAACCTGTATTATTGGAGTAAATCGTGATACTGTAACTGTTATTTGTTTACGTTTTTTTGGCCTTAAGTTATTTCACCTCATGAACAACAAGTCAACAATAGCGTGGTGAGGAGACTATACTTCATATAACGTAGAATTATTAGAAAAAAAAGTGAGATAATTCAGTCATAACTTTAAAGTGAAACCATTTAGAACGCCAATAACTTATCCCCTTAAGTACGATGACTTGACCCCGAGTACAACACCCTCTTACACAGGTCATCATATACGGATTAGGTCATAGTACTCAAGCGGGTTAACACAACGCACTCAAGGGGTTGTTAAGACATTTGGTTCAGTGGGCTATGTATTCCGAGGACTGACATTGTACTCAAGGAGGAAACATTAACTTCACTACATATTTACTAACTTAAATACACTTATCACTTACTGTAGCCCTCAGAGATAAGCCAGAGATGATTTATTTAAGCCAGATTATCATAATACTATTACCAACGATATAGTCACTGGCTTAAAACGCGGTATCGTACTCCTATTCAAACATGAAGCCATTTTGATATGAGACGGCGATCTCTCTCAACATCCTACGCGATCCCTCAACATAATCCCCTTAAAATTCCCCCCCTCAATCCTCACGACTCCTCATCTTTCCCTCAGTTCCCCTCACAACACCTCACCTGACAATAATCTCCTCCTCATTCCTCACGACCCTCACTACACCTTACCCTCAGCTCCCCTTTTATGATCACAAATCCCCTCACTCTCCCAGACACCCCTTCACCATCTATCTCTCACCTACAATGCCTAACACCCTCTCTATCTTCTCCCCCCCCCTCTCACCTACTTTCCACTACACTTCCTCGCCCACTCATTCCCTCTTCCTCATCAACAATCCCATCTCCTCATCTACCAGCCATCCCCTCTTCCCTATCCATCAGTTCATCACCTCCCTTCCCACTCATCATCTTCCCCATCCACTTAACTTCCCTCTTATTCCCCATCCACTTTACCTCCCACACATTCCCCATCCATTTAACCTCCCACACAGCCCCCATCCACTCAACCTCCCACTCATTCCACATCCACTTGACCTCCCACTCATTCCACATCCACTCAACCACCCACTCATTCCCCATCCACTTACACTCCCACCTCCCGCAACCCCCCCACCCTCCTCCCATCACCAGCCCGACCCGACGACGCAATTCCACTCCCTATTATGAAAATATCTTGCGTGCTGGAACGTGTTACTGTTTGAAGCCTTAGAGAAGGAAAAAGAGCAGTGTTTTTTTTTACATAGATCTGACTGTCTGTGTGTGTGTCTGTCTGTCTTTGTCTGTCTGTCTGTATTACGTGGTCGTGCTTACACTCTGATGACTTCCTGTGGTTGGCTGATTTTAAAATGGATGAAGATGGCTAAGTGTGGCTATTGATGCCTTCAGGGGAGGGAAATAACTCGAGTGGTTTTTGTGTTATTCTTTTTACGTGAGTGTGTGTGTGTGTGTGTGTGTGTGTGTGTGTGTGTGTGTGTGTGTGTGTGTGTGTGTATGTATGTATGTATGTATGTGTGTGTGTGTATGTATGTATGTATGTGTGTGTGTGTGAGTTCGTCCTCGGGTGGTTTTGATTAATGATGAACCTTAAAAGCCTTGGGGTGATTTGTCAACCTCGGACACGACAATTGATGGTATGGTTACATACAACTGTTATTATTTCTCTCTACCTTTCCAACCTCTGTTTACGTAACCCGTATATGGCTATCACTCATTATTATTATTATTATTATTATTGTATCTAGTGTCGTCGTCATCGTCATCATCATCATCATCACCAAACCTCCTCGATGCGATAAAAGAAAAATGTACAATAACCTCCTTCACGTGATAGCGGACCACTGTAAGAGACAAACGCAGTCTTGACATGTATTTTAACCACAGTATTGTCAAACACACTTGACTGAGTCCTCCTGAAGTTCCTAGACTGGGAGGTGAAGGAGAGTGCCTGGGGACCTCAGACTGGTATGTTCTCCTCTGACCCCCTCCTATTTCTTTCCCGGGGTACATTTACCGTGGAGGGCCTCATTTTACCTGGAGTTTACCAAGAAAATGGTTTAGGAAGAGGTTCTCGGTATTCTCAGCTTATTGTGGGGGTTATGGAGGGGAGGGGAGGGGAGGGGAGGGGAGGCGGGTCATCTCGGTGTTGCATGATATAGTCTACACATCGCCGCACTTTAGTTACACGACACGTAAAAGCCCATTAGAGAAACATGTCTCACACTGTCGAATACTGAGGAGCGACGTGATGAAATTAAAAAAAACAAATATAGAATTAGTCGATTTGGTGGAAGAATATAATTAACTGTGTATTGTTAGTAAACAGATGAGAGATAATGGGGCAGCCTCATGGTGAGACTCGTATCTCTCGCACTAATTTGACGTTGATTATAAGGTCATATGATCTGTACCATCCAGCTTAATACTGGGAAATGGTGCTCCAGGTTTAGCTAACGTGACAGATAAACGGATAAGTTAGAGAGATCCTCACTGACGACATCAGTCAAGTCACTTACCAGTGTATGAGCTTAAGTTTAATACTATGCACCGTCTTGTGGACCTGGAAACTGTACCTTGGATATTAATATGAATAAAGAGCCACCAGACGGACAGACAGACAGTGGCAGCCAGAATCATCCCAGTTACCGGTATATGAACTCAAGTTTCACCTAAATACCGGGTTGAATACCTAGCAACGGCGTCCCGGACATAAACAGACGAATAAATTAATAAACAGAGACAGACAGACGGACAGACAGGTAATTCCACTGGCAGCCAGAATTATTCCAACTAGCAGTGTATGAGCTTAAGTTTGCCAGTGAACATAACGTCACATTACGCCTGACAACAATGGGATACACAGAGATGCTTGGGTGAGTATCCCGCTATGATAACGCCTCCAGCCCGTCAGCGGAGATGGAACTTGGTGAATCTATTGCCACGGAATTACTTGCAGCCATTTAAACCATGTTATTACCAGCGGAACGAGCACAGGAGTCTACCGGGGCAAGACAAAGCCCGTGTTCTGCCGCCCAGAGGAGGAGGACGAGGAGGAGGATCGTGAAATGGAGTTGTGTGCTATTCTGTTTTAATTGAGTACAGCCCCTCCTTCTCTCCCCTCCTGCAGGGTAACCTAAATCGATGTTGTGTTTTGCTGTGGGATGTGAGAGTGATTTAAGAGGACCCACCATGGTATGTTTTTCAGCCCCCCTGTAGATACTTACGACCACAATTTTAAAACCAATAACATACTGCACTGCTTTAACTAGAGGCGATTTCCGGAAGGTGAAGAGTACAAGTTGTGGTGGAGGGATATGTGCCAAGCAGGAAACTTGTGGCAAACACACAAGTACATCATCCTGAGTTGCCAGCCAAGTAAGGTGCCAACTTAGGAAGTAATGTTCTCTCTACTGGGAAATCTTGCTTCGGATTCTCAAAGGTTCCCGTTATCTTTCCCCTAACTGATGATAAGACGAGGCAATGAGACAAATTAATATGCGAATTCTTATTTGGAGAATCTTACGCCTTACCGGACCCCTCACACCATACCTTTCACGTCTCACACCCGACCCCTCACGTCTCACACCCGACCCCTCACACATCACACCCCTTACACCTCACAAACGACCCCCTACACCCTACACACCCTACACCCCGTACACCTCATACACCACCCCTACACCCTACACCCTATACACCTCCCACCACCCCCCTACACACTACACCCCGTACATCTCACACCCCCTACACCCCTTACACCTCACACACCAACCACCCACACACACCACCCCCCACACACCCCACACACCCCACACCCACACACACCACCCCCCACCTCACACACCACCCCCACACCTCCCACCCCTGCACACCCACACCACCCCTGTACACCCCACACCCCTGCACACCCCACACCACCCCCACCCCACACCCCTGCACACCCCACACACCACCCCCACACATCCCACCCCTGTACACCTCACACACCACCCCTGTACACCCACACCCCCATACCCCACACCCCACACCTCACACACCACCCCCACATATCCCACCCTGTACACCCACACACCACCCCACACCCCACACACCCCACACCCTCACACCACCACCCCCACACCCCACACCCCTGCACACCCCACACACCACCTATACCCCACACCCCACACACCACCCCCACACATACACCTCACACACCACCCCCTACACCCTACACCTGCACACCCCTACACCCCTGTACACCCCACACACCACCCCCATACCCCACACACCCCACACACACCCCCACATGCACCCCTGCACACCCCACACACCACCTGCACACCCCACACCCCACACCCCTACACCCTGCACCCACACCACCCCCATACCCCACCCCCACACACCACCCCCACACATCCCACCCCACACCTCACACACCACCCCTATACCCCACACCCTGTACACCCCCACCTACCACCCCCATACCCTACACCCCACACACCACCCCCACATCCCACCCTGCACACCCTACACCTGTACACCCTACACCTCACACCACCCCCCACCCCACCCCTACACCCTACACCCCTGCACACCCCACACACCACCCCCCACACCTCTACACCCCACACACCACCCCCCACACATCCCACCCCTGTACACCCCACACACCACCCCTGCACACCCTACACCCTGTACACCTCCACACACACACCCCCATACCCTACACCCCACACACCACCCTTCTCAATCAGGCAAACGAAAAATAAACCAATTAAACGATGAGAAAAACGAACATTTTATAATCTCCAGGTACAAGACAATCAGGTTATGGAAAAAAACATATCCCTCACGAGCCTTTAAGAAGCCTGACACATCTTACAACCAGTTAAGGGAAACAATGAGGCAAGAATATTTGACAGTCTCACGTTACACATTATATATGCCATAGAGAAGTGTCAGGCATCATCTTATATATTTGGAAAATTTTTAAGCACATACGACTTAAGAGAATACCTGGACAGCACAATAATTTTATATAAGACATCATAATTATAAAAATAACCATTAGACATTTCCAGACATCATATATACAACCATTAGACACTTCCCAGACATCATATATACAACCATTAGACACTTCCCAGACATCATATACAGCCACAGACATCATATATACAACCATTAGACACTTCCCAGACATCATATATAGCCATTAGACACTTCCCAGACATCATATATACAAACCCCAGACATCATATATACAACCATTAGACACTTCCCAGACATCATATATACAACCATTAGACACTTCCCAGACATCATATATAACATTAGACATTCCCAGACATCATATATACAACCATTAGACACTTCCCAGACATCATATATACTTCCCAGACATCATATATACAACCATTAGACACTTCCCAGACATCATATATCAGACATCATATATTAGACACTTCCCAGACATCATATATACAACCCAGACACAGACATCATATATACAACCATTAGACACTTCAGCACATTAGACACTTCCCAGACATCATATATACAGCCATTAGGACACTTCCCAGACATCATATATACAACCATTAGACACATTCCCAGACATCATATATACAACCATTAGACACTTCCCAGACATCATATATACAACATTAGACACTTCCCAGACATCATATATACACCATTAGACACCCCAGACATCATATATAAGCAGACATCATATATACAACCATTTAGACATCATATACAACCATTAGACACTTCCCAGACATCATATATACATTAGACATTTAGACACTTCCCAGACATCATATATACAACCATTAGACACTTCCCAGACATCATATATACAACCATTAGACACTTCCCAGACATCATATATACAACCATTAGACACTTCCCAGACATCATATATACAACCATTAGACACTTCCCAGACATCATATATACAACCATTAGACACTTAGACATCATATATATACAACCATTAGACATAGACATCATATATACAACCATTAGACACTTCCCAGACATCATATATACAACATTTCCCAGACATCATATATACATTAGACACTTCCCAGACATCATATATACAACCATTAGACACTTCCCCAGACATCATATATACAACCATTAGACACTTCCCAGACATCATATATACAACCATTAGACACTTCCAGACATCAACCATTAGACACTTCCCAGACATCATATATACAACCATTAGACACTTCCCCAGACATCATATATACAACCATTAGACACTTCCCAGACATCATATATACAACATTAGACACTTCCCAGACATCATATATACAACCATTAGACACTTCCCAGACATCATATATACAACCACCCCAGACATCATATATACAACCATTAGACACTTCCCAGACATCATCATACTTCCCAGACATCATATATACAACATTAGACACTTCCCAGACATCATATATACAACCATTAGACATAGACATTAGACACTTCCCAGACATCATATATACAACCATTAGACACTTCCCAGACATCATATATATCAACATTAGACACTTCCCAGACATCATATATATACAACCATTAGACACTTCCCAGACATCATATATACAACCATTAGACAGACATCATATATACAATCATTAGACACTTCCCAGACATCATATATACAACCATTAGACACCCAGACATCATATATACAACCATTAGACACTTCCCAGACATCATATATATACAACTATTAGACACTTCCCCAGACATCATATATATTAGACACTTCCAGACATCATATCATATAGACACTTCCCAGACATCATATATACAAACATTGACACTTCCCAGACATCATATATATACAACCATTAGACACTTCCCAGACATCATATATACAACATTAGACATTCCCAGACACTTACCCAGACATCATATATACAACCATTAGACACTTCCCAGACATCATATATACAACCATTAGACACTTCCCAGACATCATATATACAACCATTAGACACTTCCCAGACATCATATATACAACCATTAGACACTTCCCAGACATCATATATACAACCATTAGACACTTCCCAGACATCATATATACAACCATTAGACACTTCCCAGACATCATATATACAGCCATTAGACACTACCCAGACATCATATATACAACCATTAGACACTTCCCAGACATCATATATACAACCATTAGACACTTCCAGACATCATATATACAGCCATTAGACACTACCCAGACATCATATATACAACCATTAGACACTTCCCAGACATCATATATACAACCATTAGACACTTCCCAGACATCATATATACAACCATTAGACACTTCCCAGACATCATATATACAACCATTAGACACTCCCAGACATCATATATACAACCATTAGACACTTCCCAGACATCATATATACAACCATTAGACACTTCCCAGACATCATATATACAACCACCCCAGACATCATATATACAACCATTAGACACTTCCCAGACATCATATATACAACCATTAGACACTTCCCAGACATCATATATACAACCAACCATTAGACACTTCCCAGACATCATATATACAACCATTAGACACTTCCCAGACATCATATATACAACATTAGACACTTCCCAGACATCATATATACAACCATTAGACACTTCCCAGACATCATATATACAACCATTAGACAGACATCATATATACAATCATTAGACACTTCCCAGACATCATATATACAACCATTAGACACCCAGACATCATATATACAACCATTAGACACTTCCCAGACATCATATATATACAACTATTAGACACTTCCCCAGACATCATATATATTAGACACTTCCAGACATCATATCATATAGACACTTCCCAGACATCATATATACAAACATTGACACTTCCCAGACATCATATATATACAACCACTTCCCAGACACATTACCCAGACACTTAGACATCATATATACAACCATTAGACACTTAGACAACCTTACCCAGACATCATATATACAACCATTAGACACTTCCCAGACATCATATATACAACCATTAGACACTTCCCAGACATCATATATACAACCATTAGACACTTCCCAGACATCATATATACAACCATTAGACACTTCCCAGACATCATATATACAACCATTAGACACTTCCCAGACATCATATATACAACCATTAGACACTTCCCAGACATCATATATACAACCATTAGACACTTCCCAGACATCATATATACAACCATTAGACACTTCCCAGACATCATATATACAACCATTAGACACTTCCCAGACATCATATATACAACCATTAGACACTTCCCAGACATCATATATACAACCATTAGACACTTCCCAGACATCATATATACAACCATTAGACACTTCCCAGACATCATATATACAATCATTAGACACTTCCCAGACATCATATATACAACCATTAGACACTTCCCAGACATCATATATACAACCATTAGACACTTCCCAGACATCATATATACAACCATTAGACACTTCCCAGACATCATATATACAACCATTAGACACTTCCCAGACATCATTGAAGCAGGTGGACCAAGTCATAAAACACCCCGAGGTATTAAACCAGTGCAGGATGAACACCGCCCACCAATACCCCGTCCTGGGTAATAAATTTCACCTGGAGGCAGCAGTGGGAACGTCAACATTCATTCTCGTGTGGAGTTATACGTACCATTTATCCCATCGTCTCTCTACGTCCGCTAAACTGTTTGTTATATTACCCAGTGTAACAGTGTGACTCCTGGGTCCTGATTCGCTGGTGATATATGTATGTATGTATGTGTGTGTGTGTGTGTGTGTGTGTGTTTCAACTGTAATTACTTACGTTATATGCTAAATTTATTGTAATTTGGCGCACAATGACAAATTCTACTCAATTTCGTACTTCACGCACGCACGCACACAAGCGAGCGAGCGAGTGAGAGAGCGAGCAGACATACGGGAGGGCTGGCTGGAAGTACGGAAGGAGGAGGAGCCGAGGTGAAGAAGCAGAGGGGAGCGGGTGAGAGTAGCAGGCGGGGGGCTAGGTGGTGAGGGGTAAGGTAGGTAGGTTAGGTCGACTCACCCCTGGTACTTATGGAGTTCTGTCTCACCAGGACAACGCCCCCACACCCTCCTGACCTGCCGCCCCGCCCACACACAACACACTCCTCCTCCTGGTCCCTCCTCCTGATTTTCTTCCTTCCTCTTCCTTTCTTCTTCCTCTTATTCCTCCCCCATCCTTCCACTTCCTCCTTCCTCTTCTTCTCCTTCCTCCTACTATTGGTCCTTCCTCTTCCTACTCTTAATGCTACTGTCGCTATTATTTTTCATCCCTCCTCTTTCTCTTCCTCTCCTTCTTGCTATCCTACTCCTTTTCCTTCTCATCATGTTCTTCATGCCCTTCTACCCCTCCTCTTCCCCTTCTACTCCTCCTCTTCCCCCTTCATCCTCTTTCTACCCATCCTCTTCCTCTTCATTCTCCTTCTACCCCTCCTCCACCACTTTCTCTTTTGCCTGCTATCCCACTCTAGTTTCCTTCTCATTCTGTTCTCCATTCCCTTCTACCCTCCCTCCTCCTCTTCACCCTCCTTTCTACCCCCCTCCTCCTCTTTCTCTTCCTCTTCTTCCTGCTATCTTACTTCCCTTTCCTTCTCAACCTCTTCTTCATCCTCGTCTACTGTCCTCCACCCTCTTTACACTTCCACCTACACACCACAACCAAAACATCACAGCTATCATGGTAAATAACACGGGCACGAGCTTACCAGGACCAGAAACTCCGTCAAGGGGGAGTGACGGGGAGGAAGGGTGGAGGAGGGAGGACTGTAAACACAAACATCAGGGGACTTTGTAAACACCATTTCAATCCATCACTGAAGATAAAAGACATCAAATAATGGTGCTAAAGGCCTTCCCCCTATCTTACTCCACTACTGCTGCTGTGCCATTGAAAACTTCAAGGTGCCATTATCAATTCTAAGGTGCCATTGCAAACTCCAAGGCGCCATTGTAAACTCCAAAGTGTTGCTGTAAACTCCAAGGTGCCATTGAAAACTTCAAGGTGCCATTGTAAAATCCAAGGCGCCATTGTAAACTCCAAGGTGCTATTGTGAACTCCAAGGTGCCATTGTAAACACCAAGGTGCTATTGTAAGCCCCAACGTGCCATTGTAAACTCCAAGGTGCTATTGTGAACTCCAAGGTGCCATTGTAAGCCCCAAGGTACCAATATTCTGGTGGTTATTGACAGAAAATTAATGATCATCAACTTGGCTTGTGTGTGTGGTGAGCAACCAGTCAGCCAGCACCTTTGTTACAAGCTTGCCTGCAGCGGTGGTGCACACGTGTGCACATCCCCACCTTGTGTATGCAAACACTTCATATATTATGCAGTGAGTCGCTAACACGGCCTCTTGTAGCAGCAAACATCCGCGCCTCGCCTCTCATTATATTTGTAATTTAAAACGACAATTTTATCTGGTATCCAACTTGTTAACAAATTGGCTGAATACATAAATATACTTGGGTACATTACTCACCTTAACTCTCCTACGGGGTAATTGTATTTCTCGTACAATAGTTTAGACATTTTTGTACATGGTGTTAATGTTCTCTTGTGCGATATTTACATTATTTCTGTACTCAGTATTGTTCTTGTACTATATTAGTTTTGTACTCGATGGTATTTATGAACTCAGTATTATTTTTATATCCAGCGTTATTCTCTTCTCTGCGCGATAATGACACTTTACTTGATACAGTTAATTAAGTTTAAATGTGGTTCATGACCAGAGGATTCTCGGCTCATGGTGGCGGGACGAAGGCAGGTTACTCACAGGTAAACACTACGACCTGTGCTGAGGAAACACCTGGCTGTCTTACCTGTGTTGACCTAAGCGAAGTAACATCCTCACATACCAACCCACCTACTGCCCACCAACCCACCTACTACCTGCTCACCAACTGTCCACAAATCTACCTACTAACCTACCAGCCTACATACTGCCCACTAACCCACCTACTGTCCACCAACCCATTTACTAACTACCAGCCCAACTACTCTTCACTTACCCTCCACTTCTTCAAGACCCTCAACTCTTCATCTGCCCATCACCCACCCACCAACATGCTAAGAATCCTCGGTACCCGTCCATTACCTGTGCAGGATTCCCGCTACCCATTCCTCCCACCTACCATCCACACCACCCACTCCCCACGCCACTCACTACCCATTTCGGCAACAAGATACTGGGTGAAAATAGTATAGATGGTCACCAACTTAAACTTTAAATTAAAAAGAAAAGAAACGCCCCATACAACATCGGCATTGAACCACAGACCAGCTGGACTGTTATGGTCAACCCCGCAGTGTCGTCGCGACGCCTCTACCATATAAACATTAAAAGGTTTATTTATTCATCTATAATAGGTATTTCGTGTGTTTACTCTTGTGAGGTGACCACAGTGTTCAGACGTATCTAGTAACTCGTGTTACAACAAACTTTATATTTTTCACATAATAGCACATAGGAAATAAATAATAAGCAGTATATATGTAATGGTGTACATATGAGTCCCGTTTGTACTAGTTGTCCGATGTTTCTTACTCGTATAATATATTTAAAACTAATTTACAATCTCTTATTAACAAATTCTAATCAAACAATTCCCTCATAATGCATAAAGAATATTTTTTAATGGTTCAATGTATTATTACCAACGTATCGAGAAAGTCAATATAGAATTTCTCTACCATGAAGTACTGTAAGGTGATGTCTCCGGGTTCCTCACAGTTATGTTATGATGCCAATTACTATGAAACTGTAGAAGATACGAGTCAGAGTTTAGGTAATGATTCATTGTTGGTCTTGTGTTAAATATCAATACGAGATTAATTAATTACATATAGTTTACTTCTTCAGTATTGACTTTGAATATTTTACAGGTGTGTGTGTGTGTGTGTGTGTGTGTGTGTATCAGAAACATAGAACATCTGACACACAGACCAACGGGCAAAATGACATAATGAAACAGACACATACTGTCATTTAGGCTGAAAACGAACTTACTCACAAATGGACACAATGGCACACGGACACAGAAAGAACTATATTAACATATAGCAACGCTGACATATACGTAGACACAGACATACAGTAGTGGTTGATCCGTTGAGAGATGTAATATAATAAGAATCAGATGGTGAAATAACTTTGTCTGTCTGTCTGCCCTGCCCTGCCTGCCAGCCTGCCTGTGTGAAGCCGTAAGTCTTGTTAGCTCGACAAATCTTCCGTTTTGAATTCAATTCTGATGAAACTTGGCGGGAATGTTCTTGTGCGGGAGATGGCGGATGTGATTGTTCTTTCCCCCGCATGTGGGCGATCTGTCTGTGCGTTTATTCGTCCTTGCATCCGTCTGTGCGTCCGTTTGTGTACCCATCCGTCCTTTCGACCGTCCGTTCGACAATAATGAACGCAAAAAGGAAAAAAAATATCTTACTGTGTTTATACATCACAGCACACACACACACACACACACACACACACACACACACACACACACACGCTGAATAAATATTGTCTGTTCATAGAAGTTAAGCTGTAATAGATAAATACCTTATAAAGTTTATATGATAGAGGCGTCGCGACAACACTGCGGGGTTGACCATCAGTTCAGCTGGTCTAGAGTTCAATGCCGTGTTTGTCAGGGGCGCTTCTTTTTTTATGTTAAAGTTTAAGTTGGTGACCATCTATACTGTTTTCACTCATATGAAGGATGATGACCTTTCACTTAATTACCAGCATCTCGTAATTACCATTATTCTGGTCGTACAGTAGGATTTTACCCAAAGAAAAATCGCCCAATGGGATTTTTATTGTAACGAAAAATGGTCACTTGGTATTTTTTGAACAATGAATGTTCTTTCATGTACAGTAGGCTTGGTTGTCAGGTTATGATTTGTGAGTTGGGATTTATTTCTACTATACAGTTGTGTCCGGTGAGGTTATGTGTTGAGGAGATCTGTCAATGGGATTGTGTCATGTGAGATTCGTGTCAGTGTGTCTCAGTGTACTATTCAAGCGACCCATGTGAACCCTCACACGGTAATTTTTTTTTTTTATGGGAATTAGCCCATCCGGGCACAGGTCAAATCAAATGACCCACACCGGAGCCTGGGGGGGAGAACGGAAAGAAATTGTAAATATAGAAAAAAAAGGTTATACTGTATTAATCTACACCACGAAGATGCCGGGAAACCAGCTTTTTAAAGTGAGACAGATTGTAAGAGCATGGAAACACAGAAGAAGGCAGAGCATTCCACAGTTTGGCTGTGTGAGGAAAGGAGGAAGTACTATAACGGGTTATTCTCGTGTGACCGACATCCACAGAGAAATGGTGGGCACCGCGGGCAAGACGTGTGTTACGAACCCACGGCCTTGCCAGCGGTACACGGGATGCTAAATCCACCGAACATTGCCCGTTAAAGTACCTGTAAAAGAGAGAGAGTGAAGCAACATTGCGGCGAAGAGAAAAGGAAGAGAGATGGTCGACTAAAGGAGGAAAGTTAAGAAGACGAAATGCCTTTGATTCCACCCTATCTAATAGTTGGACAGAAGAAGAGCCACCCCAGATATGAGAGCAGTACTCCAAGTTAGGACGAATGAATCCCTTATATACTTGGAGCAACTGATCAGGAGTGAAGTAGCTGCGGCATCTGTACAGCATACCCAACTTTCGGGAGGCAGCTTTAGTTATACTAAGGATGTGTGATTTCCAGGACATATTGGAGGAAATGGTGAGGCGTAACATATTTATTTCAGAATTAGGAGGATGATAGCGTCCTGAAATGTAATTGGTGGGAGATCGTCTAATTTACAACTGGGTTAATGAGGCAATATAAACTTTATAAAGTATTTATCTATAACAGCTCATTGGGTAAAATCCTACTGTACGACCAAAATAATGGTAATTACAAGATACTGGTAATTAAGTGAAACGTCATCATCCTTCATATGGGTGAAAACAGTACAGATGGTCACCAACTTAAACTTTAACATATAAAAAAGAAGCGCCCCTGACAAACACGGCATTGAACTCTAGACCAGCTGAACTGTGATGGTCAACCCCGCAGTGTTATCGCGACGCCTCTATCATATAAACTTTATAAGGTATTTATCTATTACAGCTTAACTTCTATGAACAGACAATATTTATTCAGCGTGTGTGAACACGGTAACGTCGATTTTTTTTTTCCTTTTTGTGTTCATTATTGTCGAACGGACGGTCGAAAGGACGGATGGATACACAAACGGACGCACAGACGGATGCAAGGACGATGAACGCACAGACAGATCGCCCACACATGCGGCGGGGAAAAACAATCACATCCGCCATCTCCCGCACAAGAACATTCCTGCCAAGTTTCATCAGAACTTAATTTAAAACGGAAGACGTGTCGAGCTAACAAGACTTACGACTTCACACGGGCAGGGCAGGGGAGGGCAGGACAGGGGAGGGCAGGACAGGGGAGGGCAGGACAGGGGAGGACAGGACAGGGCAGGGCAGACTCCACAACCTCACACGCAGTCTCCACACCCTCGGTAGATGGATGGGATTGCGTGCGCGAAAAAGATATAGAACGGTGTAGGGAGGTGAGCGCCGGTGTGCCAACCATCACTCACCCGCCTCACGTTGACACACCGCTCCATCTACCTGTCCCAGGACGCCCTCCACCCCCTCCTCCTTTCCCCTTTGGAATGTTAAAAAAAAGGGGAGGGGGAAATACACTTGCATGCGGGTATAGTGTGCGCTGATTGGCTTTTGTTTGCCATGACGTCCTACATGCCCCCAAACGGGTGGATTTTGCTTGTAAGCCCCACGAGGAATATGTCACCGAGGGCGTCGTTCTTACCTCGATGGTGATTAGTCTCCCCACCCACAGAGAGAGAGAGAGAGAGAGAGAGAGAGAGAGATATATATATATGTGTATGCAGAGTGAGTGAGAGGATGGTGGTATAAGTATGAGTAGGGAGGAGGTATGAGGTGGCTTGTAAGTATAGTAGAGGGATGTGTGTAGGGAGAGTTTAGAGGTGTGTAGGGAGAGTGGACAAGAGATGGATGGTTTGTATAAAGGCAGAGAGAGTGTTGGCAGGTGATGTGGAGGGGGAGTGAGAGAAAGGAGGTGTGTGGGGTAGGGTGAGTGAGTGAGTGACAGCGAAGGGAGACGGGTGAGAGGTACTGTACTCCCCTACACTGGTAATGTTACTGTTAGTATAGGCAGTGCACATACAATCTCTCTCTCTCTCTCTCTCTCTCTCTCTCTCTCTCTCTCTCTCTCACTAATAATTTAACCCGAGTGTCTGTCTAATGGTCCAAGTTGAAATGGAAACGGTCCATTAAAGTTGTTTACCTCGATTAATACCAAGAGACTTAAGCCAGTGATCGAGGTCATTCAAATAGTGGGAGACGACTCAAGAAATAATGAATGTGTGTAATGAATTTTAGGACGATGTGGGAAGTAGAACGCGGTGAATGTTACGAGTGCTTTATGTCTCAACGTGACCAGGAGTTGAGGAGGTGACATTTGTAAAGGTTAGACGAGGTTAGTAAGTGAACGCATATAAACCCCTCAGATATGCTACACAAGTTGAATAGTTTTGTACTGTTTCTTCAGACGTGAATTTGAAACAGCATCACCCTTCCCCCTCCCCCCCGGGACCTTACAGAGAACAGCATGTAGACCTAAATGTGACATAGAACAGCATGTAGACCTAAACATCAAACAACAAACACGAGACTTTAGAGAAAAAGAACATTCCAAGTCCTTCATCAGAAATTAATTTAAACCGGGACATCTAACACGATCACAAAATATCATCCCTGCACACTGATCCACACACAGGAAAATATTCAAACTATTCAGGACACATTTTCGTCACAAAGGTCCACCATGTCACGACGAGACAAAAATATTTAAACCTGAAAAACAATTGTATATCATGGTTGATGTAGCATACTAATGTTGCTGTTGTATCCGTGATGAATTACTGTAATCATCCTGTGGAAATTATCATACCTATACCTGAATCTGCCCAGGTGCATGTGCGTGCACCTGTACCTGTATCTGCTCAGGTGCATATACGTGCACCTGTACCTGGATTTGCTCAGGTGCATGTACGTGCACCTGTACTTCTATCTGCCCAGGTGCATGTACGTGCACCTGTATCTGCTCAGGTGCATGTACGTGCACCTGTACCTGTATTTGCTCAGGTGCATGTACGTGCACCTGTACCTGTATCTGCTCAGGTGCATGTACGTGCACCTGTACTTCTATCTGCCCAGGTGCATGTACGTGCACCTGTATCTGCTCAGGTGCATGTACGTGCACCTGTACCTGTATTTGCTCAGGTGCATGTACGCGCACCTGTACCTGTATCTGTTCAAGTGCATGTACGTGCACCTGTACCTGTATTTGCTCAGGTGCATGTACGTGCACCTGTACCTGTATCTGCCCAGGTGCATGTACGTGCACCTGTACCTGTATCTGCTCAGGTGCATGTACGTGCACCTGTATCTGCTCAGGTGCATGTACGTGCACCTGTACCTGTATCTGCTCAGGTGCATGTACGCACACCTGTACCTGCCCAGGTGCATGCACCTGTACCTGTATTTGCTCAGGTGCATGTACGTGCACCTGTACCTGTATCTGCTCAGGTGCATGTACGTGCACCTGTACCTGTATTTGCTCAGGTGCATGTACGTGCACCTGTACCTGTATCTGCCCAGGTGCATGTACGTGCACCTGTACCTGTATCTGCTCAGGTGCATGTACGTGCACCTGTACCTATATCTGCTCAGGTGAATGTACGTGCACCTGTACCTGTATCTGCCCAGGTGCATATATCTGCACCTGTACCTGTATTCGCTCAGGTGTAAGTACGTGCACCTGTATCTGCCCAGGTGCATGTACGTGCACCTGTACCTGTATTTGCTCAGGTGCATGTACGTGCACCTGTACCTGTATCTGCCCAGGTGCATGTACGTGCACCTGTACCTGTATCTGCCCAGGGGCATGTACGTGCACCTGTACCTGTATCTGCCCAGGTGCATGTACGTGCACCTGTACCTGTATCTGCCCAGGTGCATGTACGTGCACCTGTATCTGCCCAGGTGCATGTACGTGCACCTGTATCTGCCCAGAAGCATGTACGTGCACCTGTACCTGTATTTGCTTAGGTGCATGTACGTGCACCTGTACATAATAAACTATTCATCATTATTTTAGATCATGAAAAGTTTCCAAATGTTTGCATATTTGCTTAAATAATGAAGAAAACTTTATTAATGAATTGGCAACTCTTCTACAACCACAGCTGCCACATGATGTCACATTTGTTTTTTAATTATTTAAGCAAATATGCAAACATTTGGAAACCTTTGGTTTATTTAATATTTATCCTGACAGTGATACAACCGAAAATAGATCCACCAATCACAATCACTATTACATACAGCCTCACTTTACCAAGTATTGCCAGGTAAAATTGCGAGTACAAGACCCAGGTTGAGGTAGCTGGATCTCTGGCTGACTGTACTTACACCTGTACCTGCTCGGGTATACGTACTTACAACTATAGTTGTATATATCCGCACTTATAACCAATGTTTCTAACGGATTATCGATTAGACTGAACAAGACTGACCAAATCCTCTGAGATTCCTTACACGACTAATGTTTCCTATAGTATAAAATAAGTTTAAACTCCAGTTAACACAGAGGAAAGTATACCCTGAAAAACCATCTTATATCGATACATAAATAATACAAATTAATGAGCATAGTTTTGCGTGTGTCATCCACCACGTATACGAGCAGAGAGTTTACAGTAATTTTTATATACTGTATATATTCCCGCTACCATAAACACCTTCAAATTTATTCGAATAAACAAAAGAACGGAACAAAAAATTTGAATATTCACAACATTATTCAGATGAACTATGATATACAGAATCAAAATAATAGAACAAGTAACCATGTACTACCTAACATCTGCTGCCACTACCACTGTTTCAGCTGCCCCTTGAGTGCCAGTTTGGAGGGGGAGGAGGAGGAACACCTGTCTAGTAGGTTCGTCCTCAAGATTAAGTTGACAAGGGTAACATGAAAGGTCAAGGTGGTGAGGGTGGGGGGTCTTACGTAACACCCCATCCACTTATGAGTAATTCACCTGCTTTCATCACAGACACACGGACACAGTGGTCAAGGTACGCTACACCTTGAAGGGTCAGGTGAGGTTACTTAACACTGTAATTCACCTGTTTGGTATATACATATTGATAAAGATAAAGACTGAGATAGAGAGAACCAGGCCAGCAGCAGGAAGGTTCAGGTGACACACACACACACACACACACACACACACACACACACACACACACACACACACACCAATGGATCATTAATTCATTTGTTTTGACCTGACCATCACGGTGGTACTCTCTCCTCCGCTCACAAAATATAAAGGAAGGGAAGATGTCCTTACCTCTTTATATAGAAACATGTTATTAGTATCTCTTTAAGACAACTCTAACCAATTTGAACAGGTCCATTGCGTCAGGTGTATTATCCATAAAGACCGTAATAGAGAGATCACTTACACTGTTAACTCTCTCTTAACATGAAACAACACAAACTACAGGTAATAAACTGTTCACTCAAACGCCCCAGACCGAGCCATTTACACGTCAGCCCTGAGCGTCACGTCACCTATCACAAACAGCTTTGACAGAGGATTTATACATCTCTCTCCCCTTTTTGTGTGGACGTATGTGAACCGGCTGGGTATTGACGACAACCTGGTATACTGCTAGTGTTCCTTAACAACCCAGTACACCAACCACTCCACCACCGTGCCCTGGACATCACGCGGGAGGAGACCAGGACTAGCTAATCATACTACTAAACAACCTGCACTTACCCACAATCCCCGCAATGTATAGCACTATTTAGCACCCAACATTCATTACACCAGAAGACGAAAACCTCTATAATTACCATGAAGCCATCGTACATACGGACTAACTACAAGGCTTCCTCTTAATTAACCTGTCTGCCCTGGCTGGATTATCACAGCTTTACTCTTTATAAGGCATATTAGGGGTTAAATATAAGCTTGGCCTCCCATATGCATAAGCAAAATTAGTGAGAGTTACGGCGGGTGTTGGGGAGCTGAGGTACCTCGGTTACCAAAATACCTCCCAACTCTCTCTCTAGGGGCCTCCACTGTGTAAGGAATACAATGTATGACGTCACAAAACTGAGAATATAGAATAATGCATAACGCCACAACTGGTGATAGGAAGTGAATAATAATAATAATAATAATAATAATAATAATAATAATAATAATAATAATAATAATAATAATAATAATAATAATAATAATAATAATAATAATAATAATAATAATAATAATAATAATAATAATAATAATAATAATAAACTTTTCTGACTGAGGACTACTTATATAAACCACTGACTCTCACGCCATCACAATGAATAAGAAAATATAAGATACTACATAATAAAAGTTACATTTACTGTATAGAGATCCATTAAACACAAACGTCACTAACCACACTAAAGACACATCGGGGTAATGAAAAGAACACACTAATGGATATGTTGACCAGGGACAAAATCAACCCATTCACAACAGATCATTAAGGAAGGTTTGTTACTATGAAGGCTCCTTGGGTTACTGTTACGTTGTTCGTGGGACGTCAGGTGTCGGGTAGAAGGAGGTGTCATTAAGGAAGGTTTGTTACTATGAAGGCTCCTTGGGTTACTGTTACGTTGTTCGTGGGACGTCAGGTGGAGTTAGTGTCGGGTAGAAGGAGGTGTCGATGTTTAGGGTTGGGTAAACCTTCTTATACCTTACCTAACCTAACCCACATAATTCTCGTCCTTCGTTCAGTGTAATATAAGTCCAAGTTTTCAAGGATATTCTGGTAACGTGTATAATAACTTCATAATACAACTCAACATGCATATTACTTGACTTTTTATCTTATTTTACCTTGTATTTACGTCTCTTGGTTGTCATACAGGGGAGGTTTACTCTTACTTTTTTTTCCCAGGTGTGTGAGTGACGAGACAGAAGGTGAGTGAACACGGGACGTAATCACAGCTGGTGTACATGTATATATAGTGAAGGTGCAGTGCAGGACTCTACCTGACGGACAAGTTAGTTATGGAGAGCCTTAATTTGGCCCCGTGAGCGTCTTCATATCTCTGCAGGTGTCAGGCCTCTGGTGTATTGCACTAATTATAACACTGACATGATGTGCAGGTGGTGAGCACGACCGAGGACAAACATGCACACGGACACAAGGAAGCACGTACACGGGTGTAATCATAATTATCACACACACACACACACACACACACACACACACACACACACACACACACACACACACACACACACACACGCACGTCAGTTAATTTTACTAGATAGTGTGTGTGTGTGTGTGTGTGTGTGTGTGTGTGTGAATAAATCGTAAATAAATATATAAGTGCACGTGCGCATGTGTAATCATTCGTGTACGTACTGTACGTGAGTAAAGTTATGCAGAAACTATTCAGTATTCTGGATGAACTGATAACATACACAACTTGACACAGGTAAAGTTTATTCAGATACAGACAGGACTGACAGGCTACAGGGAATAACCCAGGCTTAACAAATACAGCAACAACATTCTAACACCAAAATATCATACAACTTCCACCTGATACATACACGGATACATACATACAGTATATATACATACCAACAGAACATTACCCCACTCCTGTGTTTATCACGGACTGGGGATCTCTGGCATTAACATACATTAGCATAATTATTAGTGGGAGGTGACGCTCGCCTCTATCAGTACTCACCCGCCGTTTATGACCACCCAGCTGAGTCCTAGATGGTGAATATCCTACAGACAGACAGACAGGATGGTGAATATCCTACAGACAGACAGACAGGATGGAGAATATCCTACATAGAGAAACACAGACAGACTGACAGGATGGAGAATATCCTACAGACAGACAGACAGACAGGACGGAGAATATCCTACATAGAGAAACACAGACAAACTGACAGACAGACAGAAAAACAGACAGACAGACAGGATGGAGAATATCCTATAGACAGACAGACAGAGGCACAGATAGACAGATACTCGTACCTCTCCATACACTTCCTCAGCACACCTGTTGTCACCTGTTTAATCTCATTCCTTATGTCTCCTATCTTTATTTACATGTTTACATTCTTCCTGTATCCTCTCACCTTACACTCCTCCTGTACCGACAAGAAAACCAAAACACGAGTACTTTTTTAATTCCTTAGGTTAATTTATTTTATTCTTCTCATTCTTTGGTTAATTAATTGAAAACCCACATTATTTTACTCCTTTCTCCCATTTTGTCTAGGAAAACATTCTCTCACACCTATCAACAGATGCCGATACATTTATAATCACATTCTATTTATCCTTCGTTATGCCACCTGTTTATTTAATTATTCTTATTACCATCATTGTACATTATGTCTTTTAAAAATAATTAAAATATTACCTTCTTTAGTTAATACATTCATCTTGGTATATTTACTTTCATACAGTGATAAAAACGAAGGGTCCATCCAGCCCTGTGATCTGCCTCTCCGTCTCTACCAACACACATACGGTATAATGTCACCTGTGCCTCAACACTCCCTCCTCACCATCCATAATCTCTGCTTGGATCATCTGGAGATTACACATCCTATCATATTTCACCTGATTAATAAACACCCTAACCTAACCTAACCTAACCTAACCTACCCTACCCTACCCTACCCTAACCTAACCTAACCCCCTAGATAGCCTAAAGGTGTTTAATCATCAGGTTAAAATCAGTTAGGACGTCTAATCTTCAGGTGATCTCTCTGTTCAACTTTGGGCTGCGGCGAGAAACTTATTTACATATTCCCTTTAGTCATCCTCCCGTGCCATACCTTTAACCTTCAGTACCAACAAGATCCGCTACATACATGACCTTTACAACCTCGAAGACACAACACAACTCTAACCTTTACTCTCTACAGATCATTCTAGCCACATTCCTCCCTCCGGATCCCAGCCCAGGCACCAGTACAAGTCATGACCTTTATCTATACCAGGTTTATATACTTGATATTTTCTGCTTAAATTCTATCACGTATTCGACCTACAGTGTCATACAGGTCACATTTATAGTTGAACTACAGCATCCTACAGGTTACAGTTTATAGTTGAACTACAGTCTCCTACAGCTCACAGCTTGTTTGACCTACACTGCCCTGCAGGTCACAGCTTACAATTAAACTTCACAGGGAAGAGGAGGAGGAAGCGGAGAAGGAATAAGAGGAAGAGGAAGAAGATGAGGAAGAGGAGGAGGAGGAAGAAGAGGATGAGGAGGAGGAATTAGAGGGCAACTCAGCAGGTGTGGGAGTGGTCGGGACAGTCCTCAATAACCCTAGGAATATATTCTATAGCCTCGCCCCTCCTCTGGGAATACCTAAATTAAGCGGAGGGGATTGGTGAAGATTAGATTCATGTTGGGACGACGGATTTCCCTACTACAATTACTGACATTACAATAATAGTAGATTTATCTCCCGGTTTTGTACCTGTGTGTGTGTGTGTGTGTGTGTGTGTGTGTGTGTGTGTGTGTGTATTTGCGCGTGCGTGCATGTGTATCAAGAAAAATACACAGAGCTTATGGAAATACAATATATATATATACATTTAATTAAGATGTCGAGTACCATCACACAACGCGCTGCAAATTCAATACCAAACTTTCGTAACTTGTAAATACAGGTCAGGTTAATAGTCTCCCTCACACACCAGCTCCCACAACATAACCCTCAAACTCAACTCACCGACACATGCAAACGACAGCAACTTATCTCACCCAATTTACCTTAATTAAAACAACACAATTTTTGGTACCCCGGTGACCTTTAACCCTGTACATGAGTTCAATTTACATCCGTGTATTAGAGGTTTACCAAGAGGTGTCCTGGAGTTTATAGGCTTTGAGGAGTGATCAAAATATTATCCCTCTCATATATTGGTGATTTCTATACGATTAATACCGAGGAAATTCCGGATTACCTAAAGTTTAACCATCTACCCTAGCACTATTGGCGAGGATAGGATAGGATAGGATAGGATAGCGTTAGGGTGGTTAATCTCCAGGTGATCAGAAATTCCCAAACCGTCTTAATCTACCTGTAGTGGTTTTCATTTAAGATATTTTCTCCGTGAGGTCTTCTTGTTATGATCCGTCAAAATCATAAAAACAAAACAAAATCAGAAGAATAAAAAAAATAATAACTTGAGAAACAGTTTAGGTAACACGCAGAAAGACAGATGGCAGCTTAGTACTCTCAGGGGCCAAGTTGATGGGCGGTGTTACGAGGACAAGTACTGGTTCCTCTGGGGCACTATTACACACCACCTACGTCTCTTACATACAGTATACTCAATGTCTTTACACACCAACACCGCCACCTCCACCATAACCACGAATCTCCCTCCTCCAACACCACAATCCTCCCTCCAACACCACCACAGCTCTCCCTCCACCACCACCTTGCGTTACAGTACGAATCTACCTACACAAAACCCCGGATGACCGCCGTACTCCACAACCAGGGAATAACAGCTGTTCCTACCTTTCAGATAATTGGTTCATTAACTTTTACATTTGGTTATCGAAGTCCAGTGGTTCCGTCGTTCAGGCCTGTGATTGCGAGTTCCCCCAATGCTGCCCCCGCGTGAGGTAATGTGGGAGTGAGAGAGTTTTGGATAAGTGTATTGAGGATGTTTCACGTAATGATGATATACACCTCTCTCTCTCTCTCTCTCTCTCTCTCTCTCTCTCTCTCTCTCTCTCTCAGTTATCAGACCAATTGCCTCATTGACCCAGTTACCGTGTGAGGGTTCATATGGGTCTCTTGAATAGTACACTGAGACACACTGACACGAATCTCACATGACACAATCCCATTGACAGATCTCCTCTACACATAACCTCACCGGACACAACTGTCTGGTAGAAATAAATCCCATCTCACAAATCATAACCTGACAACCAAGCCTACTGTACGTGAAAGAACATTCATTGTTCAAAAAATACCAAGTGACCATTTTTCGTTACAATAAAAATCCCATTGGGCGATTTTTTCATTGGGTAAAATCCTACTGTACGACCAGAATAATGATAATTACAAGATACTGGTAATTAAGTGAAAGGTCATCATCCTTCATATAGGTGAAAACAGTACAGATGGCCACCAACTTAAACTTTAACATAT
>NW_024733126.1:6310920-6398420 GCF_018991925.1 Homarus americanus | reverse complement strand
ACACTAAATATTACAGGCTAACAGTAAACACTACAGGCTATCACTAATTATTACAGGCAAACATAAATATTACAGGCTAACACTAAATATTACAGGCTAACAGTAAATATTACGACTAACGCTAAATATTACAGACTAACGCTAAATATTACGCTAATGCTAAATATTACAGGCTAACACTAAATATTACAGGCTAACAGTAAACACTACAGGCTATCACTAATTATTACAGGCAAACATAAATATTACAGGCTAACACTAAATATTACAGGCTAACGCTAAATATTACAGGCTAACACTTCAATATTACAGGCTAACACTAAATATCACAGGTTAACACTAAATATTACAGACTAACGCTAAATATTACAGGCTAATGCTAAATATTACAGGCTATCACTAATTATTACAGGCAAACAGTAAATACCAGGTTAACACTAAACATTACAAGTTAACCATAAATATTACAGGTTAACACTAAACATTACAGACTAACACTAAATATTACAGGCTAACACTAAACATTACAAGCTAACACTAAATATTACAGGTTAACACTAAACATTACAGACTAACACTAAATATTACAGGCTAACACTAAACATTACAGGCTAACACTAAACATTACAGGCTAACACTAAACATTACAGGCTAACACTAAACATTACAGGCTAACACTAAATATTACAGGCTGAATAAAGATGAACGAGGGGGTGAATGTCTAAACCGGAGTAAAATTTTGAGATACCATCCAGTCTCTCAACACTAAACTGTAAATAGAGGCGAGCTGAAGAAAGAAAGAAAGAAAGAAAGAAAGAAAGAAAGAAAGAAAGAAAGAAAGAAAGAAAGAAAGAAAGAAAGAAAGAAAGAAAGAAAGAAAGAAAGAAAGAAAGAAAGAAAGAAAGAAAGAAAGAGAAAGAAAGAAAGAAAAAGAGAAAGAAAGAAAGAAAGAAAGAAAAAAAGAAAGAAAGAAAAGAAAGAAAGAAAAAAAGAAAGAAAGAAAAAAGAAAGAAAGAAAGAAGGCAAAAGAGAAAGAAAGAAAAGAAAGAAAAGAAAGAAAGAAGGAAAGAAAGAAAGAAAGAAAAAGAAAGAAAGAAAAGAAAGCAATACAAATAAATTAAAGAAAGAAAGAAATAAAGACACAAAGAGAAAGAAAGAAAGAAAGAAGAAAAGAAAGAAGAAAGAAAGAAAGAAAGAAAGAAAGAAAGAAAGAAAGAAAGAAAGAAAGAAAGAAAGAAAGAAAGAAAGAAAGAAAGAAAGAAAGAAAGAAGAAAGAAAGAAAGAAAGAAGAAAAGAAAGAAGAAAAGAAGAAAGAAAGAAAGAAAGAAAGAAAGAAAAAGAAAGAAAGAAAGAAAGAAAAAAGAAAAGAAAGAAAAAGAAAGAAAGAAAGAAAGAAAGAAAGAAAGAAAGAAAGAAAGAAAGAAAGAAAGAAAAGAAAGAAAGAAAGAAAGAAAGAAAGAAAGAAAGAAAGAAAAGAAAGAAAGAAAGAAAGAAAAGAAAGAAAGAAAGAAAAGAAAGAAAGAAAAGAAAGAAAGAAAGAAAGAAAGAAAGAAAGAAAAGAAAGAAGAAAGAAAGAAAGAAAGAAAGAAAGAAAGAAAGAAAGAAAAAGAAAGAAAGAAAGAAAGAAAGAAAAAAGAAAGAAAGAAAAAGAAAGAAAGAAAGAAAGAAAGAAAAAGAAAGAAAGAAAGAAAGAAAGAAAGAAAGAAAGAAAGAAAAGAAAGAAAGAAAGAAAGAAAGAAAGAAAGAAAGAAAGAAAGAAAGAAAGAAAGAAAAAGCAGCAAAAGAAAGAAAGAAAGAAAGAAAGAAAGAAAGAAAAAGAAAGAAAGAAAGAAAGAAAGAAAGAAAGAAAGAAAGAAAGAAAGAAAGAAAGAAAGAAAGAAAGAAAGAAAGAAAGAAAGAAAGGTCCTCTGGTATTGTCATCATAGGGGATGGGTCATCTCGATCTCACCCCTTCATGATACAAAACAAATCCATAATTAAAATATATAACTAAGAGTAATATACTACACTGACTTACATACAGTACATCAGGTTATTAAGTCTGGTACACTAAGCCTGACATACACTCAGCTAAGTCTGTTGTACCAAGTTTCATGCACTGGATTACTGCTGACACACTTGATTATTATAGAGCAGCTTGGTCGTGGGGACGGCTGGCCAGGGTACAAGTCCAAGTACCCGAAATCAGTTCCAGGTAAACTCCAGGTATATATTGCAGGTAATTGTTATTTTTATACACTATGTTACCTTGATCTTCATTATTACTGTAACTTATATTATTATTATTATTATTATTATTATGATTATTATTAGACAAATCAGACAAAAGGTTAAGGGGGTCTCTCTCTCTCTCTCTCTCTCTCTCTCTCTCTCTCTCTCTCTCTCTCTCCACACAAGTTCTGCAAATGTTCTTGGAATGTTCCCTTACCCTCCTATACCATTCCTTCACCCCTTCCCTCACTTATTATTCCCTCCTTACTTCAGCCCTTCTTTCTTCCCTCACCCCTTCTTCCTCTTCATCCTCCTCCTCTTTCTTACCCTTCTTACTGCCTGCCTCACCCTCTTCTTCTTCTTCCTCCTCACCCTTCTTCCTCCCTCCCTCACCCCTTCTTCCTCCTCACGTCACCACTTCTTCCTCCCTCACCACTTCTTCCTCCCTCCTCACCCATTCTTCCTCCTCCTGTCACCTACCTTCCTCCTCCCTCACCCACCTTCCTCCTCCTGTCACTCCCTTCTTCTCCTCCTGTCAAATTCCCTTCCTCCTCCCTCACCCCTTCTTTCCTCTCTCACCCAATCTTCCTCCTCCCGTCACCACTTCTTCCTCCTTCCCTCACCCTCTTCTTCCTCCCTCACCCAATCTTCCCTCCTCCTCCCGTCACCCATTCTTCCTCTTCCTGTCACTACTTCTTCCTCCTCCTGTCACCACTCTTCCTCCTCCCGTCACCACTTCTCCCTCCCTCCTTCACCCCTTCTTCTTCCTCTCCTCACCCAATCTTCCTCCTCCCGTCACCCCTTCTTCCTCCTCCCCTCACCCATTCTTCCTCCTCCCGTCACCACTTCTTCTTCCTCCCCTCACCCCTTCTTCTTCCTCTCCTCACCCAATCTTCCTCCTCCCGTCACCCATTCTTCCTCCTCCCGTCACCACTTCTTCCTCCTCCCGTCACCACTTCTTCCTCCTCCCGTCACCACTTCTTCCTCCTCCCTGCCCACCTTCCTCCTCCTGTCACCCCTTCTTCCTCCCCCATTCTTCCTCCTCCCGTCACCACTCTTCCTCCTCCTCACCCCCTTCTTCTTCCTCTCTCACCAATCTTTCTCCTCCTGTCACCCATTCTTTTCCTCCTCCTGTCACCACTTCTTCCTCCTCCCGTCACCACTTCTCTTCCTCCTCCCGTCAACACTTCTTCCCTCCTCCCGTCACCACTTCTTCCTCCCTCCTCACCCCTTCTTCTCTTCCTCTCCCTCACCCAATCTTCCTCCTCCCGTCACCCATTCCTTCCTCCTCCCTGTCACCACTTCTCCCTCTCCTCCAGTCACCACTTCTTCCTCCTCCAGTCACCACTTCTTCCTCCTCCCGTCACCACTTCTTCCTCCTCCCGTCACCACTTCTTCCTCCTCCCGTCACCACTTCTTCCTCCTCCCGTCACCACTTCTTCCTCCTCTCCTCACCAGTAATCCTCCACTCATCCCTTCCTGGTCCTCCTCCTCCTCTTGGCGTCAAGTCACTAGCCGGGCGAGCGAGGGCAAGTTACCGTCAATAATAAGTAATCAAGGCGCTTCATCCCCGACACACGCTGCCTGGCTCCCTGGATACCCACTTTGATTAGCAATTAAGATGATTGTCTTCTTCACTCCCAGTTGACAAACTCAATTATCACCACTTAAACAGACACACACACACGAACTCGCACACACACACGAACACGCACACGCACCCGCACACACACACACACACACACACACACACACACACACGAACACATATCCATTACTATCACACATACACATCCACATACTAATGGATGCCCCTCGTGTACGAGGATGGCCGGCCCAAGGGCCTCCTCGGCGTGAATTTGTTAAGGTGTAGATACTGTCGCCAACACAACAACCACACCCTGAGTTAACGAGCTGCATGACCGAGTGTCAAGGAATAGTCCGAGAAGACCGGACAGCTCGTCAACTGCACTGGCTAACCATTATTCCGGAATACGATCCGCAAATCGATTAACATCCAGGTTCCCAATTACTGCTGGGTAGACAGAGGCAAATGGCGTAAAGAAACTTGTCTTTAGTACATACTATCATCACACACACACACACACACACACACAGGCACTACCTTCGACTCCTCTTGTGTTCACCGTCAATGCGCCTCACTTGCACAATAACAACTGCCCGCTGTACAACTTAACTTCTTCACGTTTAAGTATTTCCAATTAAACATTTTCTTATTATATTCCTCTTGAAATTTATATCATATCAACAGCATCATTTTCATCGTTATCTTCATTATTATTATTATTATTATTATTATTATTATTATTATTATTATTATTATTATTTATGCATTATTATTATTATTATTATTATCATCATCTCCATCTTAAAGCATGAGAGCACTAACCCCAACAGATCAATAACACACCTCAAACAACAAATATTTTAAACACAGCGAAAAGTTGAAGATCCAGGAAGAAGACAACAGAAGGACAAGGAGGAGTAGGGAGAGGAAGACACGTGCCTCCCTTACTACCACCAAGAAGAACCTTCCCGCAGGACTAACTCACTCCACATGTTCTACCACTCACCCTTGCCTCCGGTGAGTATCTCGGCGGACCAGCCTCGAGCGTCTGTCAAGTAGTATGAGATCCCATCAGGGGCGGATCCTGGCGGGACGGGGAGCACCAGTTGGGATCATAACACAGTTAATGCCTCTTAATCCCTCAACGTCACGCCCAAGACGGGAGGGATTTCCAGTCCCGGAATGAGGATTGTTTCACCCTAAAGTACATACGAGAGGGAGGGAGAGAAGGGGGGGGGGACTCAAGTGGTAGAGAGGGAAGGAGGGGCCCAGTGGGAAGGGAAGAGGTGGAATGGGAGGAGGGGACTGAAGTGGAAGAGAGGGAGGGGCTTAGTGGGAGGGAGGAAGGAGGGACTCAGTGGGATGGGAGAAAGGAGGGACTCAAGTGGGAGGGAAGGACGGAAGTAGATGAAAGGATATGGTTGGAAGAGAAGAAAGAAGAGAGGGAGGGAGAGCAGGGAAGAAAGGAGGGGTGGAGAGAAAGACAGGAAGGAAAATAGGGTTTGGGAAAGGAAGACAAGGAGAAAGGAAAGGGAAGTAGGAGAGGAAGGCAGAGGAATTAACATGACAAGAAGGGAGAGGGAAGACAGACAGACAAATTAATAATTACAGATAGAAATAGACAATATTATTTAAAGACAGACAGACAGACAGACAGACAGAATATTAGAGCTAAAGTAAACACAAACAGATAATTAGGCCTCACAGGAGTATTATTTCTCACTAAGATACAACACTAACTCAGTTGCTAGACGAACACACTATCACATAGTGCAACAATGACCTTGTAGTGCAAATTAATCTTAGTTGTGTCGAGAGGAACAAAAACATTTACAATTAACATCTCACGACGACGACGACAACAAGAACAACAACAACAACAACAACAACAATAATAATAATAATAATAATAATAATAATAATAAAAATAATAATAATAATAATGACAAGAATAAATTACTCGTGTAAAACAAAGAAATTTCACCAATCAACATTCGCCTCGGACACGAAGCCCAAAAGTCACTAATTTGGGCCAAATCAACAGCAATCAAGACGTAAATTACATTCAGCTCTAATAACCCAATTAGTAATTTGTTGATGACTGAATTCAAACACAGTAATAAGCAGGGATGTTGTGATCAAATTACCACAGCTAACAAGCGATCAACTGAATGGAATTATGATGGAACTAATAGACCCGCCCGTCATATTATCTATTACTGTATATCCAACGTTATGGCTACGTGATATGGGTAGGGCAGGGAAGAGGTAGGGTAGGGTAGGGTAGGGCAGGGCAGGGCAGGGCAGGGCAGGGCAGGGAAGAGGTAGGGGTGGGTATAGGGGGGGAGGGGGGGGGTAGGGGTGGGGCAGGGTAGGGGGTAGGGGTAGGGCAAGGCAGGTGGGGGAGGGAAGAGGTGGGTGGGGTATGGGGGTAGGGGTGGGGGTGGGGTAGTGGGGGTGGGGTAGGGGGGGTAGGGGTAGGGTGCATAGGGGTAGGGGTAGGGTAGGGGTAGGGCAGGGGGAAGAGGTAGTAGGGGTAGGTAGGTGGGAAGGGTAGGGAGGTAGGGTGGGTATAGGGGTACAGAGGTGGGTATAGGGGTAGGGTAGGGTAGGGTAGGGCAGGAAGAGGGGGCAGGGGTAGGGGTAGGGAAGAGGGAAGAGGTAGGGTAGGCAGGGTAGGAAGAGTAGGGGCAGGGTAGGGAAGGGTAGGGTAGGGTAGGGCAGGGCAGGGAAGAGGTAGGGTGGGTATAGGGGTAGGGTGGGTATAGGGGTAGGGTAGGGTATATAAAGAGAGAATAGGATGGTTTGGTTTAGGTTAGGTTGGTGATTAGGTTAGGTCAGGGAAGGTCAGGATGGGTTAGAGTTTTATTTTGGTACGTTAGGTTTAGTTTGGTTACTTTAGGATTTGTTAAGTTATAGAACGATAGGATAAGATAGGTAAGGTTGAAATAGGTCAAGTTTAGTTAGGTTAAGGTAGAACAGATTACAAGTACTTTGGAATGTTAAGTTAAGGTATAGGATAAGTTTCGTTGGTACGTTACTTGAAGGTGTAAACTTGGTAGGTTGGGTTGGGTTGGGTTGGGTTGGGTTGGGTTGGGTTGGGTTGGGTTGGGTTGGGTTGCACATCTCACGGGTGGATGTTGGTAATCCCCGGGTCCAGACTCTCAGAGATTTGTATCTTAACACATACAATATTCACCACCCCAATCTCAAAGCTGTTATGTCGGCTCTCTCGGTGTTGTAGCTGAGGTGAGGCAATATGCACCATCTTCATATCTTCAGCCAGAGTGAAAATATTACAGTACACAGAAACCTTTCAGAATTTACTTTTGTGTTTGAGTCACTCATATGCAAGCTGACGTCTCCAGTCAAGAAGAAAACCTATCAAAAGGACCTTTCAGAATTCATTTTTCGAGATGTACCAAATGGGAGCCAGTCAGATGCATCCTGATGTCTCCAGAGAGGGAGAAAATCTATCGTATGAACCTCTGAGAATTCAAGCTTATGTCACATCTTCACTGAATGATTTAATACGTCATTTTTCCTCCTCTTATAGGAAAGATTACCGTATGAACTTCTCAATATCTTGGCCTTGAGCTGGAGGATCCCACCATGCAGCCCACAGCTGGCAGTGTTCCAATAACCCGTCATCTATCTTGACTCACACCTCACTAAGGCCCACTATCTCCATGATAATGTTAAAGCTGGCCTAAAGGTCCTCCCCTGCAAGATGAAGATAACATTGTTCCTCATCTATTGCCTCCCATCTCACTCATCCAACACCAACCTGACAATAGAAGAAGTAGCCTAGAAGTCCCAACCCAGCAAGAGAAGGATAGCAATGTTAACCAACTGCTGCCACCCATCATCATCATCATCATCATCATCGGTGTGTCTGTCAACGCAAGACCTCACCTGGAAGACCTTCCTCAGCAGGTAATACTCTTCCCTATCTGTCCCCCATCACCCACCACCACCACCCACAACCATCATGTCATAAGCAATAGTAATAATTCAATAGTGTACCCTAGATGGGGGGAGGGGGGAGGGGGGAGGGGCCCTGCCAGTAGAACAGTGCTCGACCTACATAATTAATCCTTCATGAATAGTGGAGAAGCGTTTAATGGACCAGAATAGATCAGCACTTGGTGGCCGGGATGCTTGTGTGAGGGGCGAACAAACAGAGAGCCTTCCACCTGCAAAGATAATTAACACACACACACACACACTCAGGTTCTGTATAAATTAATGAGAACCACGAAGAAAAATACCCCGACCAAAATACCAACTCCAAAAAGTTTACACAGTACTAAGAAGTCCAAAGTACCGATCCAAATTAAATACACAAGGAATCCCCCGAACAAATATTAACCAGACCATCATCACGTGTGTACGGTGAGCTAATATAATGAACTAGTTTTGAATAGAGAATTTATCTGGTTATTTTTTCCGTGGTATTAAATAAATACAAGGAAGGAAGAATATTTAAATTTCTATTATAAGGTGTAATTGGTGTAGGTAAGAACAGCCGCTGACTTACAGGTGCCAGGTATCATATGCAGGTGACAGTACCACCATAACAGCACCATAACAGCACCATTAACTTCTACATAACGGCCTAGGCTTTGTGTTTATTTCCATCATCACCATCTTTACGAGACAATAACCTGACGGAAATTATTGTACCTGTACTGTTTACCTAAACCTATACCTTGTCGAGATGATTTTTCAAACTATATACATTTAAAACTGAATACTCTCTCTCTCTCTCTGGGGTCACATCAACACACTATTCCAGATTAAGGTTTTCCGGCCGTCCTGATCCCACAAACCCGTCATCAAAGATTTACCAGGACAGATTATAGTGAGTTAGTTCATCACAAGTTATGGTGTAGTTATCTTAACACAAAAAGTTAACGCTGAGTAATGACGAGAGGAAAGGAAGTGTGTGTGTGTGTGTGGATAAATTCTTGACAATAGACGTACACGTTCGCATGTCACGCCCTGGTGTCAGTAACTTTTTTTTTTTTTGCCACCCCCCTACATCCTTGTGTAAGGTGAAGCGCAGAAGCGTTTACAGCGCCCAACAGGGAAGCATGCTAAGTTCATGCTTGCCTTATGTCTCATGAGTTAAGGGTGTAGAAGCCTGAAGAGTCAGTGGTTTATGTCATCAAGTTATTGGAAGCTCCAACAACTTGTCCCTGAATACGAATTCGCAACTTTAGACGTACAACAGGTACCTACTTTACTGCTAGGTGAACAGGGACTAATGGGGGCTAGGAAGTAAGTCCAACCAACTTCCACCGGCCCGGGAATCGAACCCGTGACATCTCGCTTGCGAGGCAAGAACGGTACCGCTTCTACCACCGGTACCTCATCAGTAACTGTGCATGGCATTCGTGTTGGTAAATATTCAGTCGTCTAGGCGTGTGTAAACATGGAGAGGACTACCACAAAAACCCTGACCACCTCCCAGACAGACATAAGTAGAGTCATACGGGATAAGACTGGTAGTGCTATGACCACGTCACCATCGACCAGGAGGAAGAATGGTAACCAAGAGCCATTCATCAGCAGCTGCCTGGTGACCAGTGTGGGAAAGGGTGAGGTAGGGCACGTGGGGAACCTACAGTATAGGGTGAGGTAGGGCACGTGGGGAACCTACAGTATAGGGTGAGGTAAGGCAGGTGGGGAACCTACAGTATAGGGTGAGGTAAGGCAGGTGGGGAACCTACAGTATAGGGTGAGGTAAGGCAGGTGGGGAACCTACAGTATAGGGTGAGGTAAGGCAGGTGGGGAACCTACAGTATAGGGTGAGGTAGGGCACGTGGGGAACCTACAGTATAGGGTGAGGTAAGGCAGGTGGGGAACCTACAGTATAGGGTTAGCGGGCAGGAGATGCGGTGGGGGGGCTGGGTCATGTCAGGTTGTCAGTAATTAAAGGTGTTCATACTAATTTACTAATACTGTTTACAAGGGAGGCCAACAAATGATCGTGGGTGAGTTTTGTGTAGGGCTGGTCAGACACCCGGCAACTGTACGCAAACTGACGGAGAAAAATTTCCCTAAGTGGATCAGTGAGTTAGGAAAAAGTCCATTAGACTGACTAAACACAGCCACAATCACGGCATGTTCGCGACTACCAACAACACAGCTACCCTCTACCACCCACTCTGTCTGTTACACCTGATGGTATTACTAGTACGCGTAGTACCGCTTGTTATAATGCCCTAGGGCTTAGCTGATCCATAAATAACTCTACAACAGAGGTACTACAACTACAACTACCCTAAAACAACGTAGTTGTAACACACGACGCCGGACACACGTGGCTACGTCGTGGGTTGAATGAATGTTTCAAACTCGAAACTTTTTGGTGGCTGCTCGCTGCCTCTTGTTTCCTTTACATGCTGCCTTTAGCTCCAGACTTTTCATTAAAATTTATCTTGAAAATTTTGTTCTTTCACATAAATTTGCATGTAGCTCCTATCCTTTTATATAAATGTTGCCTGAGACACCAGTCCTCTCACGTAAAGCTGCCTGTAGATCCTATTCTATCGTGTAAACGTTTCCTGAAACTCAAGTCCCCTAAAATAAAAATAAAACAACAAAAGTTTAAACAAGAGAGGAGAGAGAAAGCTGGAAAGGTCAGACAGGACCCTCACCCTCTCTACCTGTAGCCAGTGTTTACATCATCAGCTGGGGGTATTCACGGTACCCAGCCAGGAAGGTCAATCACGCGGCCCATAAAAAACATGGGTCGACTCTTTTTAATTCAGCCACGTCGTATCCACCCACAAATGATCATAAACACAACGACTTAACCATCAGACGGAGCTTCGTTCCCCCCAACCACATGCAACGGTGAAATTACATGATCCAATTTACAAGCCCTTTAATCGTGTGCTTCCCTTAATATAGAGAATTACAGGCGGCGGTATAACCATGTCGTCCATTCTTTAGCAAACTTGACTTGCACAGCTGAGGCCAAACATCCCTTCGCGCTTGCCATTATCTCTCATCATCTAGTGGGGGTCATATGTGATTTTTTTTTTATAGCTGATGAATGTTGCTTTTCTATATAAATTATGGCTTAAGGCCAGTAAATAAACTGGTATGTTAAAATCCCTTGACTATATGACCCTCGTGTATTTGCCAGATTTTACCATAAGTGTCTTGGGAATTTTGTTCACAGCGGTACCGTAAAACTTATCGCTGACTCGGCCCACGTGTAATGTCTAGTGGTCCTGACGGAGATTCCTGCCTTATGTAACTTTAACATTAATTTTCATAAAGACAGTGATGTTGATTGTGATAAAAACAACATCAGTAACATCAATCAACAACCACCAACTATAATTACAAAGGTGTCCACAACATCACCTACAGCAATAATAATGGCACAACTAATAACATCAATATAAATTATTACAACAATTATAAAGATTAGAAATGAGCATCAATAATATTAATACTAACATCGTCAATATCAAGAACAACGAATACAGAAACAACCAATGTCAACAACACTATAGTAACAACAATAAGGGCAACAACAACAACTAGGGCAATAACAAGACCAGGTTGGACAAGACCAGGTCAGGCTCAGCCAGTCTACCGCAGGCCATCCACTCAATCAACATTTGCAATGCATTCAAATTTACCCGAATATTGACTCAACAAACTGAGTGACGACCTCAAGATTAATTTAATCTATCAATTCAGTTTATCAAGAGAATAAGGTTGGGTGTTTCTTAATCGTTTAATATCAAATCAAGAATTCAAATACGAAAGTACAGTGCAGTGCAGTGCAGTGCAGTGCAGTGCAGTGCAGTACAGTACAGTACAGTACAGTACAGCACAGTACAGTGCAGTACAGTACAGTGCAGTGCAGTGCAGTATAGTACAGTGCAAAGACCTTACTCAGGGTTACAGGACAAAGGAGTATATCTGGTTCTCTTACACCATCAACTGGTCAGCCTCGTTTATACCTTTAACGAGAGGACTAATGAACTTAATCAGTCGTCTGAGTGTTGTTTAACAAGCATGTACAGAGGAATTATTTAAGTTTTTGTTTGTTAAATAATTTTTAACCAGAAAATAGCAGAGCTGTAATGCGCAAAATAAGTCAATAACATCTTAGTTTTTAGTTTTAGTAAGTGTCCATATTTGACACCAGAGCGGCATTATTTGTATGAATTTGTGGGACCTCGATACAAAGATGCTAAATGTAGAGTTTGATGAAAAGCTGTCCAGTGGTGTCGGAGGTCATGTCTCGTGAAGGCTTGTTAACGTACGACGACGGACAGACGGGAGGAACAGGTTCACAAGAAATCACCCAAAACCTTTGGCTCAGGTGAGCTAAAATGTATTTCACAGTTGTGTTTATTCACGGTGAAGGGTATATTGCACAGCCTCCTTGAGACGCACCCCTGCACACTCTGGGGAAAATTGGTATCTAACACTTGAGGAAGTTCTCCTTCTCAGGATCAAGCGAAGCATATGACGCTCCTCTCTGGCTGGAACTAGTTTCTCTACTTCACAAGGGCGTCCGGTAGACCTGTTCCACCGCCCCGTTCACCTCAGCACCTCGCTACATCATACCTACGGTGCTGACTTAACTTGGACATTTGTGAGCTTGATCCACCCCTTTAGAGCCTCTTAGCAATCACTAGACAACTGGCGTCCCTTTGACAGTCCCTCTCAGAACCTCCCAGCGCCACCGATAACTACTAGACATTCAACGTCCCAATACGAGCATTATCTCGGCTCCCTCTCAGAACCTCTCAGAACCACCAGCAACCACTAGACAACTGGTATCCTTGTCACCCCATCAACACCACCACCACCTCTCAGATCTCCCCCGCACCGTTAGCCAATATCTCAACCAAACACACACACAAAAAGAGAAATATTTCACCCCCTCTCAGAATCTCTCAGTACTGAATACTACTCTAGAACAAACGTTTCTGAAACATCAAAATTCTCCCAAAACCTCTCAGTAACACCTTCAATAACTTTAGTAGAGTCAGATGCGTCCAATTCGACACTTAGAATCACCCAGGACTACCAGAACCTCAACCTAGAACCTACGCTCCTATTCTGCCACTAATTCCCTTCCATCTCATACACCTTTAGCATCACCACTACCATCACCCACACCTGCACATCTGACGTTTGTCTCCTCATCTTCCTCCTCCTCCTTCTGCCCCCCTTCCTCCTCCTCCCTTCCTTCCTCCCTCCCTCTCAGAACCTTCCAACACCACCAGAACCTATGTACGCGTCCCTCTGGCCACTCGCCTGGAAGGGCATCGTACGAAAGAGGAGGAGGAGGAGGGATAGGAAGAAGAGGTGTGTGGAGACGACCCCCTTCGTCAGAAACACGACACAAATTAGTCAATCTCGCTCCCCTCTGCTCCACTTCCTCTCCTGATTGATCTGCTTCTGGCCCGGGCAATTATGACGGAGTTCCCCTAGGAGGAAGGAGGAGGGGAGAAAGGGGGGAGGGGGACGACGACGATGACGGGGGAATGAAGAGGTGGCGGAGGCGAGGTGGTGGCAAAGAGAAGGTGAGACGGGGATAAGGGAGGAGGGGGTGAGGATGATGTAGGAAGGAAAGGAGAAGAAGAGTGAGGTAAGAAAAGGATGAAAGATGTGCGGTAAAGATGGTAAAAAAGAAAGAGGGATATGGGAAGCGAAGTGGAATGAGGAAGGTGGGGGAACAGGAGGGGATGAGGAGGGGAAATGAGGAAGGTGAGGAATGAGAGGGTGGAGGAGGGGGGAAGGGAGGAGGGGAGGGGTAATGAGGAAGGTGGGGGAGGAGGAGGAGATGAGGAGGGGGAATGAGGAAGGTGAGGAGGGGATGAGGATGGTGCAGAAGGAGAGAAAGGAAATAATAAGATGATGTTTTTAATAGGAAGAGGAAGAAAAGATGCGAAGAGAAATAAGAGAAAACTAGACGAGAATAAGAAAAGGAAGGAAAAATCAAGGAGAGGAAAAATGGAGAAGGAGGAGAGGATGAAGAAGAGGAAGAAAGTGGAAAAGGAAGATGGAAAGAAGAAGAACATGGAAAGAAAATCAAGGGAATGAGAAGTAGAGGAGGGAAAGGGGAAAGAAGAAAGGAAGGAGGAAGAGGAAGAAATTAACAACAACAAAATTACGAAGCAACAACAACAACGACAACGACAATAACACTTAAAGAACGGATAACAGAGACAGACAGACAGAGACGGATGACGGAAGACAAACGAACAGGGAGATTAATCCCCCCGTTAAAAGGAGACGGGGGATAATAATAACGTAGACATAAATACCTTCCCCTAAGCTTCCATTCTCCAGGATTACCTAATAAATCCCCGACAGGTAATCGCCTAAATACAAAAAAAAAATAATAATCAGCCCCCAAAAATAAAAACAATCATAGTAATCCCCACCGTAAGAGTATATACTGTATATAAAAAGGGTGAGATGTATTATATTCCTTTAGGAGAGAGAGAGAGAGAGAGAGAGAGAGAGAGAGAGAGAGAGAGAATAATGACACTCACAGTCTAGAAGCAAACAGGAAAGCAACAAGAGAAAGTGATCCACCTCCAAACACACAATGTGCTTGAATCTCTCACGCAAATGTGAATAACAAAGTGTGCGGCCAGACATATTGCCTCACACTCCTGTACTCATGGTGTTGTGAATAAGTTAACCTTTATGTACAGAACTAAACAAAGAATTGATCTGAAATACTCTTAACATTAAATGCCATAATATCCAGACCACGAGGGTTAGTTATATTGACCCTTTTGTGACCTCTACTCTGTAATGCTTTTCGAACTACCGCTCACAGGATGGGTACAGGGTGCACAACAAACTAGCTGCTTTCCGTAGCCAAAAACAAACCGCTATCCTCGTGCTATTCTCACTTGTTTTTCTCTTTTCTGGTCAAAGAAAAATTAATGAGACGATTGGACAAGCACTAGGCAGGCAAACTTAAAAAAGAAAAAAAAATCCAGGCGAAAAATCCAAATCCGGTATCCGACCAACGCTTCACAGGTTCCTGGATGTCACCAAGGGCTTTAGTGAGGCAACATTTACAACGCGGTAACTCGATGCTCTACGTCGAAGATTCTGAAGACAATTTATTGATATCAAGCTTAAAGTTGAAAGTCTATATACTGACAAGTGTCCTTATGTTGGCAATTTCTCATTCTGAATATTATAAATCTAGTCTTAAGGGGATCAACCAATATTTCTAGTTCGTTTTAAAGCACGTAGAAATAAATACAATATAAACCTATATAAAACTACGTTATTATGTACTACAGTAAGTTAACCTCGCTGAGATACAACAACCTCAACAACCTTCACTAAATATATAAAAAAAAAGAGGCTTCCCGGCCCCAGCCTCCACTGCAGCTGAGTGGATCACGTTGCACGGAGGAGTGTTGACCTTGGCTGACCCCGCACCACACACCACCACCCTGGGGTCGACTTAACATTTGTGTGCTCATTTTTCTTTCCCCGGGGATTGAGGACGTTCATAGTTTCGATGTACAGTAGAGTCTTGGAGGAATTTGGTTGTTATCCTGAATGTAAGTGTTGGTGGTCAGGCTGCTAGACGCGTCTGTACATCACAAGTTATGGGGAATATTAAACGTAGGAACGCTTGTACACCTGAGACCTGGCTGGGTGGTAGCGGCACCATGACAAAGCATCATAGACCCGAATGTTCCAAGGTTTCGCAGGTAGAAAACTTTCCTTCAATTGTAAACTTATTAAACGCATCTAACTGGCTCACATAACCTGAGGCATAAAGATGGGCGGCCAATATGACGCCCAAATTACAATGGAACTTTACCCTGACTTATTGCGTTCCCCAAGTCATCTTTTGTGCCGGAAAATTTATGTAAGAATTATTGAGAATTCTAGAGGGTTGGTGGCTGCATTATGTGGTGGTTTGGTTTTGACACTGAGGGGGGTATCACTGATCACTGCCACGCTGGACAGACGTTCATACATAAGAGGAGATAATAGAGTAGGTCATATTCATTAGTGTTATATTATACTAATTGGTGGGGGTGGGTGAGGGGTGGATAGTTAGTGGGGTGGGTGAGGGAGTGATAGTTGGTGGGGGGGTGAGGTGGATAGTTAGTGGGGTGGGTGAGGGTGGATAGTTGGTGGGGTTGGGTGAGGGTGGATAGTTGGTGGGTTGGGTGAGGGTGGTTAGTGGGGCTTGGGTGAGGGGGGGTGGGTGGACAGTTGGTGGGGCGGGCGGCAGTGACCTCCATCACCCCAGCAGGAGGATGTGTAGCCAAGTGAGGCAAGGAAAGTAGGACTCAGAGGCCACTGACTCCACTACTGGGGAGGGGGGTGAGGGGGTGTAAATGTTAACTGTTGTAAATAATGAAACATGTTAACTAGTGAACACATTTCAGGACACAAACAGTTCGGTCATTAGATTGGAAGAAAATGAAAGTAACCAAGCATTAACAGTCATTATTAAAGCCAAGTTCTCTTACAAGCGGACGTTCACACTCACACCGGGAAAAGAATTTACGCATGATTTTTTTATGAGGTAAATTATCGCGTACATTAAACATATTCCTCCTGGGAAAAGTGTTGTTGTTGTTGTTGCTCGAGACTTACCTGTGGGTGTCTCAGGTGGCTGGGTCATTAAGCAACAAGCTTTATATAAGCTTTTTTTTTCAGAGACAGACACACTAATTAATATTCAAACTTGTAGATTAATTATTTATATAGCGTTTTGGATCTCGTCAAAATTAAGCGTTAAGGTGTTTAACTGACAGGTGAAATAAGCTGGGGTGCTTAATGTTCAGGTGTTCCAGCGTTTTCTCATGTGGTGTTCGTACAAATTAAGTGACTGGGAAGGATTTTATCTCATGCATCCCAGACAGGTACGACAGGTGATCACGTACTAAATTAACACTGAGCTCCGGGACACTGAAAGGTCAACCGTATGTTATATTTCCTTCTCATAAAATTTATAATAACACATTTAACTGTTTAACTTAAAATGACGTCATAATGTTGTTCAATTTACACAGCCAATACCGAAACGACCGTGAGTAAAAGAGTGACAGCATGAGTGAGTGAGTGATCGTACAAGGAGTGACCAAATGGGTGAGTGGGTGAGTGAGTGACCGTACAAGTAAAGGAGTGACCAAATGGGTGAGTGGGTGAGTGAGTGAGTGACCGTACAAGTAAAGGAGTGACCAAATGGGTGAGTGAGTGAGTGACCGCACAAGTAAAGGAGTGACCAAATGAGTGAGTGACAGGTGTGTGGGATGAGTAATGACTGCATGGGCCAGATGTTTGGAATGATATTAGTCATAGCATTACGCCCCCAGATCAGGCTCGGCTTTACCATAATTAATTGTCATGGAGGTTCATTTATATACCGGAGCCCCACGTGTTTCGGTCGATGGGAGGTGTCACTCAGGGCGGCCGGGTCACAGCTGACTCACCCTTCCACTGTGTCCCGAATATATTTTGTTTTTCACCTTTTGGACATTAATATATTTCACGAGTTATATTTTCATTGAATCAGATTTTATTTTATACTTTTATATTATTTATTTGTGATATATATTATTATTATTTAATTGCTATTACTTAACCTGTCGCACTAAGGTATTTTGTTCTAGCTAACGTGAGACGAGTGTACTGAGCTGAGAGAAGCCCCCGCCTCTTTGATTATTATTATTATTATTATTATTATTATTATCGTCAGTTATATTTAATATAATTATTATTATTTATTATCAACACGAGCAGCAACAAGTCCACTAACTTATAAAATGCATTAATCCCTCCGCCACCACCAGCACCATCACCACCCTCCACCATCACCCACCACCACCCTCCCACCACCACCACCATCCACAGCTCAACACCAACCACCACAACCACCACCCTTCAACAACACCCGCCCGTCACCAACACCCACCCGTCACTATCACCTCCACCACCATTACCTACCCAGCACCGACTATTCACCACCACCAACACCCACCATTACCAACCACCACCAACACCTCCACCACTCATCACTACCATCACCCACCCACTATCACCAGCGATCACCACCACCACAACCACCACCCTTCACCAACATCCACCCGTCACCACCACCCACCCGTCACCACCACCCACCCACCAACATCACCGGCCATTCACCACCATCATCACCGTCCATCACCAACACCCACCCATCACCACCACACACACGTCACCCACCACCCAGTTATTATAAACAAACGTCTCCTCTCCCAGGGGCGTTGCACAAGCGACTAATGATGATGGTCTTGTTGACTGTAAAAGCAAAGTTCAATTTACAGCGTATCGCCACATCACATGGCTCACTGCAGCTTGCATTAATCCCTTCACCGCATCCCACAGTTCACCACAGCTTGTATTAACTCCTTTACCACCTCCCACAGTTCACCACAGCTTATATTAACCCCTTCACCACCTCCCACAGTTACCACAGCTTATATTAACCCCTTCACCACCTCCCACAGTTCACCACAGCTTATATTAACCCCTTCACCACCTCTCACAGTTCACCACAGCTTGTATTAACCCCCTTCACCACCTCCCACAGTTCACCACAGCTTGTATCAACCCTCTTCACCACCTCCCACAGTTCACCACAGCTTGTATCAACCCTCTTCACCACCTCCCACAGTTCACCACAACTTGTATTAACCCCTTCACCACCTCCCACAGTTCACCACAGCTTGTATTAACCCCTTCGCCACCTCCCACAGTTCACCACAGCTTGTATTAACCCCTTCACCACCTCCCACGGTTCAGCACAGTCTCTAACATTACACAGGCCGACACTCACCAGGGTTGAGAACAAGTTTATTAACAAGGTATAAGAGGCTATACCTGGTCGGCCTGATACTCGGGAGTGGTCTACCTGATACTGTACGATAATAATGATGATGATGATAATAATAATGGTACTAACAATGACGGTAATGATGATTTAAATTGTCATTATTATTATTAGAAACCGTGTAATTTATAGATGTTATAATTATTCGCCACACCTGAAACCTGAATCTGTATTATAATGAATTTATTACCATAAATGTTTGTCTTACATAACACGCTCCAAAAAGTATCTTTACGGAGGGGTTCAGCGAATTTCAAAATGAACACTGCGACTCCTGTTGTCTCGGTAGGGTTGTCAAAATCCTTCGTCCGTTATGTCAAAACAAAATAGTAAAAACAATTTTTGGAGAGAGTACATTCTGTCAACTTTCCTACGACAGAGAAATAACAAGCAATTTATTCCACACTTGTCACCTACACTACTGGCAGGAAGGTAAGGCTGGTCACATGACACTGTGGGGAACTTTTATATATATTGTACACCAGTAACTAAGGCTTAACAAAGCGTCGCCTCGAGATACAACTGGTGCTATACTATCATGCACAGGGAAGCAGGAGTTGTTAAATATAATCTTAACTAAACATAAATTGAAATCGCATTCAGTAATCATTTCTGCCATTTTTCATCGCCGCTCAACATGAAATATTGGTTCCGGTTAATTAACAACGCAATATTTGACTGTAATACTAATTTTGTAGGCAAAATAAAATGTTGCCACGGGAGGTGCTGCATGTTGAATATGAAGCAGCTGCAATTGCAATACAGGTTTCCAGTTTAATTTGGTAATTGTGTCACTATGTGCAGTAGGTTACGACACACACACACACTGAATAAATATTGTCTGTTCATAGAAGTTAAGCTGTAATAGATAAATACCTTATAAAGTTTATATGGTAGAGGCGTCGCGACAACACTGCGGGGTTGACCATCACAGTTCAGCTGGTCTAGAGTTCAATGCCGTGTTTGTCAGGGGCGCTTCTTTTTTATATGTTAAAGTTTAAGTTGGTGACCATCTGTACTGTTTTCACCCATATGAAGGATGATGACGTTTCACTTAATTACCATTTTTCGTTATAATAAAATTCCCATTGGGCGATTTTTTCATTGGGTAAAATCCTACTGTTCGACCAAAATAATGATAATCACAAGATGTTGGTAATTAAGTGAAAGGTCATCACCCATCATATGGCACACACACACACACACACACACACACACACACACACACACACACACACACACACACTGCACTAACCCAAGGTCTGGACTAATGTCAGAAATTTCGAAATGTTTCCTGAAAAATATGTGTGAAGGCTGTAAACATGTTTATGAGAAGAGTTTGATTAATATCCCCTGAACGTGTTGCTCTGCTGACACAGATTACAACTGACCTTCACAACTGGGGCTTAACTACGACAGAAACAGATATGGATTATTGTTAACGACGACAAACACGACAATGGTCTACACTCTACAGTACATCATCTAATTTCATAACGAACAGATTAAATGGTCTCGCTTTATATACATTTGTATTTCGGGTTTATTAACTACGGCTTCAGATACAAACAATGACGACGACTGTGTTATCGCTCTGTGAGAATACCGACGCCAAGGCTGAAACGGACGTCGACACCAATGCTCGCTCTCTCTCTCTCTCTCTCTCTCTCTCTCTCTTCGTCTACAGGTGACGGTACGTATGCATCTAAATGTCCTAACGTTAACCATCACTATCCTTAGTATCATCCTCATCACCATCACCACAATCACCACCACTATCACCATCACCACCACTATCACCATCACCCCCACTACCATCACCACCACCATCGCACTACCAACACCGCCACCAGAACCACCATCACCCACCACTACCCTCACTATCATTACCATCGCCCAGTGAAGCATCACCCCGGAAGACACACATTCTCTCTGAGCCACACTATCAAGTATTCCCCAAACTGGTAACGAGAACTAATTCCCAGGAACGTAAGAATCTCACTACTCGGTACATACCCATACGTTGTCGGCCGCAACGTTAGCAAAGTAGCGTCTGTGAGTGTGAGACAGTTAAATACCTTAGTGTCTGGGAGAGAATGTTACTCGAGAAATTTTTATGTCGTTGTTTATTTAATCCAGTTAGATATGTGCTCATGGCCTAAGTTATGGGAAGAACTCATTATTATTTGTGTTACAGGTTAAGGGTGACGAAGGTGCTGATGGTGAAACTTAGCTTACGAACCTTTTGTAATTGTGTCACTATGTGCAGTAGGTTACGACACACACACACACACACACACACACACACACACACACACACACACACACACACACACACACACACACACACACACACACACACACACACACACACACGAGGAAGAGGAAGAAGAGTATTATGAAGACGAAGAGTAGTAGGAGCGAGAAGAGTAGGAGGAAGAGGAAAAAAGGTAAAGAGGAATTGGAGGAGGAATAATAGGAGAAGCGAGAGGGGGAATAATAGGAGGAGCAAGAGGAGAAGGAAGAGGAGTAAAAATTGTAGGAGGAAGAGAAGGACGAGCAGAAGGGAAGAGGAGAGGAGAGGATAGTGTAGGGTAGCTATAGCAGCGACCTTATGTGAGGTTAGCACGTCATTACACCCAGACCTGTACCCTTTCCCCTCCCCCACCCCGCCTCATTACCTCTCTCAGTCATTTGTCACCTTCCTACAGTGATGTGGTGGACCTCCCCTGCCCTGATTATTACCACCTTTACTGCCTCTTGATTTCCTCCCTCCCTCCCTTCCTTCCTTTTCTTCTGAACTTTCATTTACCCTCCCCTTACCCATCCATGACCCCCTGGCCCTCACCATGACCCCAATAATGTCCTCTTCTCTCTTCCTGATCCCCAACTTTTCTCTGTCCACTTACTTACGATCCCTTGGACACTTTTCTCTCCTAAAAACTCTCTCTTTCTCCTCAACACACTTCTTTCTCCTACCCTCTTTCCTGGTACCTTATCTCTTCTCTCCCACACTCCCCGTCTGCTCAAATTTTAGATTTTCAGATTTGCCCCGTGCAAGGCGACGCGCCAAAGTGTTTACAGTGCCCAACGGGTAAGCATGCGGAGTTCATGTTTACCTTCTTTGACTCGTGTGATTAAGGACGCAAGTGTCTGAAGGACCATGGGTTGTGTCGGCAAGTACAGTCGCCAACAAATGTCCTGTCGCTTCTTCTGCTGTTCCATGAACCCTGAGATTCAGACTCGTGAACCAGAAGCAGTAAACACTGATGCATTATTCAGTCCACTGCTGCTTCGCATTCACGAGTCTGAGTCTCTGGGTTCATGGAACAGCAGAAGAAGCGACAGGACATTTGTTGGCGACTGTACATAGAAGCCCGTCTGCTCTACTCTGCCCCAGTCACAACCCATGACCCTCCTCCTGACCTCTCTCTCTCTCTCTCTCTCTCTCTCTCTCTCTCTCCCGCTTTGCAACAGCTGAACTTTTCGTCTCCGTCCTCCCATTATTCATTATACCACCCTTCTCTCTCCCTCTCCCTTCACATGTTCTGCGGAAATTGATTAATAGAAGAGAAGCACCTGCGGCTGAACATATCATAACACAACACAGTCAGAGCCCAGAGTGTAATAATTATCCCACCAAGGAAACCCGGAGTTAAGTACTTGACAGTTGTCGACATTCGATGTCCTGATCTCACTCATTCTCTCCCGACCTTAACCTCTCTGGGGTCACATTACACCTCATGATTGGAGAGGTGAGTGATAACAAGTGCAGTATAAGGTAGAGAATTCCATGAAAAGATAATCAGGATCATCTGAAGATTAGCCCCCAGCTTATTCCACCACAAGATAAATCACACATAGGCTAACTTAACCCAACCTAATCCTCCAAGATAGCGTTAGGAGATTTAATTGTCAGAGATAAAATAAGCTGATAGGGGTTCTTCGTCAGGTGGTCTGTAATGTACTGTACCTCAGAAGCTGTAACTGAAGCACAACCCCCCCCCCCCACACACACACCCGCCATTCATCCATTCTCTTACGGAATTACAAAATCCACATTCAATATATAAACTCAAGACATAACTACATATACAGGTTTAGGTAAAAGTACAGCTTTAGTTAACAGTACAAATTTATGTAGTACAATTTACATGTACAGTGTCTTCCCACATAACAATGACATAATTTAGTAGTACTGTACCTTAGCCTAGACACATCATCACTACACCACGAACAACACAGCCCAGCCACCTGCCTCCCCCACCCCTCCTGAGGTTATAAGGAAGAGTAAACTTAACCTCCTGTAGATGGAACTTCCCTCAATGATCAAAAAGCTCACATTAAGCTCCTGAACTTACTCTTCTCAGTGGTCCGCTTCGGTGCTTTAAATCACATTCACACTTCGTACGTAATGGTCTCGCAAGACAATACAGTATTTCATGAAAGGAATATTTGCCTCACCTGAAGATTCGCCCCCCCTCCCTCCCTCCCAGCTTATCTCACCAAATTAATAACTGCTTTAACGTTACCTGGAGGGGGGGGGGAGGGGGGGGAGGGGGTGGGGGAATTAGGTTAAGCTTGTGTTAGGTTGGTTCATCTTCAAGTGAAATAAGCTGGGAGGCGAATCTTTACGTGAAATAATCTTCAAGTGATCCAAATATTTCTTTGATGAAAGCTCTCTCTCTCTCTCTCTCTCTCTCATCAAGGCGACCAGAACAGCATTTACCTTATATGATGTTTACGTTCTGTTAGCAATGTATCTACGGTTTTACCTGTACGATTGTTTTCAAATCAATAAATAAATGTATAAATAAATAAAATACGTAGTACTAATATTTTCCACCATTCTCACAGAGGCGTTGGGGACACTCCTGTATCAAACTGTATACAACAAACTGAAAACTATTCTACCATACTAATATTTCTGTGTAGTTATATTTTTACCGCTATTTGTATTGCTAGTTGTGAATACATGAATGAAATACAACGTAATATTATTTTGAAAGTATTAATATTTTCAAAGTAATAACATTTCAGTCACACTCATCGAGGCGTGATAAAATACTAAAAAATACAAATAAAAAAAACCTATACAGCCCCACAGCCCCAAAGTGCTCTATAAATTACATGTATTTGTTACAGGGGATAAAAAGTATTTATCCAGACCTGCTGTAGTAAAGTACAATCACAGAGAGAGAGAGAGAGAGAGAGAGAGAGAGAGAGAGAGAGCCTGGAGGCGGGGAGGCTTGCGGGCAGTGTGCCAGAGGTAAATTTTTCCTCTCGTCTAAGGCTGTTTAATACCTTGTCTGGATCCCGGCGGACTCCTCTGTTCCCTCCTCACCATCACAGACAAAGCTATCGAGTCACTTAAATTCCCCAGGGATCCAGAAGGTGTTAATAACTCGTATGTACTGAAAACTATCAATGTGTTTTATTAATAAAGTTTCAATTCAGTAAAAAAAAAAATAACAAAAACTCTTTCATTATATTTAAAAATATTGCAGGGATTTAATTAAAGCTGGACAATGTTGCTTCAGTTTGATCAAATTAATGATGATATGAAAACAATTATTTGTTTCGTGATCTCAAATTTTACGTTTGTTAAGAGAGTGGCAGCTAACACGAGGCAGGCGAGTCACCCACTACTACGAACATCTACCAATACCTACCACCAACATCAGAAACAAATCACCAACACACCACCACCACCAGGAACATCCACCAACACACGCACCACCACCACCAGAAACATCCACCAACACACGCACCACCAACACCAGAAACATCCACCAACACACGCACCACCACCACCAGGAACATCCACAAACACACACACGCACCACCACCAGAAACATCCACCAAAACACGCACCACCACCAGGAACATGCACCAACACACCACCACCACCACCAGAAACATCCACCAACACACGCACCACCAACACCAGAAACATCCACCAACACACGCACCACCACCACCAGAAACATCCACCAACACACGCACCACCAACACCAGAAACATCCACCAACACACGCACCACCACCAGAACATCCACCAACACACCACCACCACCACCACCAAAAACATCAACCAACACACCACCACCACCAGGAACATCCACCAACACACGCACCACCAACACCAGAAACATCCACCAACACACACACCACCAACACCAGAAACATCCACCAACACACGCACCACCACCAGGAACATCCACCAACACACCACCACCACCACCAAAAACATCAACCAACACACCACCACCACCAGGAACATCCACCAACACACGCACCACCACCAGGAACATCCACCAACACACCACCACCACCACCAAAAACATCAACCAACACACCACCACCACCAGGAACATCCACCAACACACGCACCACCACCACCAGAAACATCCACCAACACACGCACCACCAACACCAGAAACATCCACCAACACACGCACCACCAACACCAGAAACATCCACCAACACACGCACCACCACCAGGAACATCCACCAACACACGCACCACCACCAGAAACATCCACCAACACACGCACCACCAACACCAGAAACATCCACCAACACACGCACCACCAACACCAGAAACATCCACCAACACACGCACCACCACCACCAGAAACATCCACCAACACACGCACCACCACCAGGAACATGCACCAACACACCACCACCACCAGGAACATGCACCAACACACGCACCACCACCAACAGGAACAACCACCAACACACCACCACCACCAACAGGAACAACCACCAACACACCACCACCACCACCAGGAACATCCACAAACACATGCACTACCACCATCCACCAACACACACACCACCACCAAAAACATCAACCAACACACACACCACCACCAGGAACATGCACCAACACACCACCAACAGAAGAAACATCCACCAACACACGCACCACCACCACCAGAAACATCCACCAAAACACGCACCACCACCAGAACATGCACCAACACACCACCACCACCAGGAACATGCACCAACACACGCACCACCAACACCAGAAACATCCACCAACACACGCACCACCACCACCAGAAACATCCACCAAAACACGCACCACCACCAGGAACATGCACCAACACACCACCACCACCAGGAACATGCACCAACACACGCACCACCACCAAAACATCAACCAACACACCACCACCACCAGGAACATCCACCAACACACGCACCACCACCACCAGAAACATCCACCAACACACGCACCACCACCAGAAACATCCACCAACACACCACCACCACCAGGAACAACCACCAACACACCACCACCACCAGGAACAACATGCACCAACACACCACCACCACCAGGAACATGCACCACACACCAAAACATCAACCAACACACACACCACCACCAGGAACATGCACCAACACACACACCACCACCAAAAACATCAACCAACACACACACCACCACCAGGAACATGCACCAACACACCACCAACAGAAGAAACATCCACCAACACACACACCACCACCACCAGAAACATCCACCAAAACACGCACCACCACCAGGAACATGCACCAACACACCACCACCACCAGGAACATGCACCAACACACGCACCACCAACACCAGAAACATCCACCAACACACGCACCACCACCACCAGAAACATCCACCAAAACACGCACCACCACCAGGAACATGCACCAACACACCACCACCACCAGGAACATGCATCAACACACACACCACCACCAAAAACATCAACCAACACACACACCACCACCAGGAACATGCACCAACACACACACCACCACCAAAAACATCAACCAACACACACACCACCACCAGGAACATGCACCAACACACCACCAACAGAAGAAACATCCACCAACACACACACCACCACCACCAGAAACATCCACCAAAACACACACCACCACCACCAGGAACATGCACCAACACACCACCACCACCAGGAACATGCACCAACACACGCACCACCAACACCAGAAACATCCACCAACACACACACCACCACCACCAGAAACATCCACCAAAACACACACCACCACCACCAGGAACATGCACCAACACACCACCACCACCAGGAACATGCACCAACACACGCACCACCAACACCAGAAACATCCACCAACACGCACCACCACCACCAGAAACATCCACCAAAACACGCACCACCACCAGGAACATGCACCAACACACCACCACCACCAGGAACATGCACCAACACACGCACCACCACCAAAACATCAACCAACACACCACCACCACCAGGAACATCCACCAACACACGCACCACCACCACCAGAAACATCCACCAACACACGCACCACCACCAGAAACATCCACCAACACACCACCACCACCAGGAACAACCACCAACACACCACCACCACCAGGAACAACCACCAACACACCACCACCACCAGGAACATGCACCAACACACCACCACCACCAGGAACATCCACCAACACACCACCACCACCAGGAACATCCACCAACACACCACCACCACCAGGAACATCCACCAACACACCACCACCACCAGGAGCATGCACCAACACACCACCACCACCAGGAACATGCACCAACACACCACCACCACTAATACAACACACACCACACGTACTGTAACTGAACATGACACCCGTGTGTATTCTTTGTGTTGCAGATGAATATAAAAGCTTATTGATCTCATTACCAAGTGTAATCAAACATGTTTATATGGCTAATTAAGGACACCGTGTTTGAGGTGTGCAAGAACAGCCAGGTGGTAGTTAACCTTGCTGCTAATATAATGACGTGACAATAATACATTAGGTAGCAATTGTTATGTATGTGTAATGTGAAACTGACCAAAGCGTAATAACCGTGAAAAGATTCCTGATAAAGATATATATGATAAGACTGAATAAATGACGCAACTGTTTGTTAAAAAGCGAGAAGGAACTAATTCACAAGCACAAACCGCAGGAGACGTAAACAATACAGACAAACTCGTACCCTGTGCATTACGGTATCAGGTCCTCTTTGACGGTCACCCACAGGCCACAACTTTTACCATCTCGGAGGAGGGAGTTTGGGGGATGCATATTAATTCACAAAAAAAAAAAAATATTAACAATGTGCATTCTCAATGTTCTAACTTTTATTGTAAACGTTTACATTAGGGAGCTCCTTCTCGTATGCTGTTTTCCATGGTAATGCCTGCAAAAGGGGACATCAGGCGTAGATTCAAGAAGCCGAGAAAGGTCTATCGGTACCTGTGAATCATTCTTCTGTACGATCTACATTGAACACATTACAGGTTTACTTTAGGACACGGCAACTTTAGCCTGACATTACGTCTGTAAAGACAAGCAAGACAAAAACATCACAACGCAGCTCATCATGTTGTCAAGCACTAATACCACTGATCGCACCATCTGACTTCTTCACGGTGAAGCACGTGTGGCGGGTATCAATATGCCACTGCCAGGAGCAGGACGATGTCTACGTCATGATTAACATCTCGGCACAGCACCAGCAGATGACATACGATCAGCCTCATCATGTCCAAAGATACAGGTTGTCCTGACGTATCATGCTAACAGCGGTGGAGACATCAGCCTCACACAGAAGAGTTTGGCCTGTTGTGTTTTGTGGGTTTTATTTCCACACCGCGGGATGGAATTCGAACTGTATGAGGTTGTGGTTGGGAGGAAGTGTGTTCCTGCACGTCTGTCGCTTTGTCAATTTTTCACTGTCGCTTTGTCAATTTTTCACGGAGGTTTTCTTTCGGTGTTAAACAGCCCACACCTCTGTCGCCTCTCTCTACAGCTCTCATGAATTAAACAAACATATGTCGTTACGGTTAGTCTCTGTCCAGGGTGAACATCACGTTGCTACTATAATTGTAGTCATCAATATTCTACACCACTGCTGCCTCGGCTGTGTGTGAGTTCTTGAGGTATTGGAGAAACTACGTGACTTAAGGTACTGGAATCTCAATCCTGCTTTACACTACAATTTGTATTCAAGATTTAAGCCTGTAGAGTCGACCACATCGCTGAGAGTCTAAGGTGGTAATATTTTGAGGTGGGAGCCGGGAGACGCCAGACGTGATGACAATATACAGTACGTCTTTGACTTACGTATGATGAAGGAGGTTCAGGGGTTCAATGTAAGCAAGCACGACACTGGATTTGTAGGCCCACAGTCTTCATCTTTCACACACACACACACACACACACACACACACACACACACACACACACACGTACTTACGTTCCAAAATTAGTATCGAGCCACATCTGAAACACCAGCCATGACCCTGAACTTACACTGTCTCAAGAGGCTGAATGTTTCCAAGTCAAGACGGTGGCGGCTGGATAATGTAATTTTTTAATAAATAACAATTACTGATAAGAATAACATACATGATATATTTATAGTTGGTGAGACAAATACAATAGACTTGGTAATTATAGTAATGTAACTAACTTTATAATACAACTGTACAACGCTATAACAGCAGTCATTCAGTAGCGGAAAGTTAATGTTCTCATCTAAGTAATGAATGTAACGTGTTTGTTATCTCTGTAATTGCATGGAAAGGAAACTTAAAGTAATTATGGCAGCGTAACGAATTAAACTTTAAATTACAGCTTCACGACTGAGTAAAAATAGCAGTACTGTATGTAGGAGGTCATGTACTAGGACGGGTTATGATAATGCTGCCGTCCGTGTGTGTGTGTGTGTGTGTGTGTGTGTGTATAGTGTCAAAAGGCCCAATAGTCAGTGTCAGGAGAACCTTGAGCCCTTGACTTGACTCACAACATGTAGATGGGTTGAGGAGATACAGTTTCTCTCTCAACACTTGAATTTGTGTACATGTTTTAAGCTCTGGATACGGAATTTGGGCTTGTTGACACTATAAACGTTTCACACGCACGCACACACAAAGAATCTTGCCACGTCGGAATCCATGGACTGCCCCTTTAAGAGACTATCCTCACCCTGGCCCAGAATACTGCGTGAAGGAAAATTCTCAGACGTGTCCTGCCTCACTTAAATCTCATTACATTTTCGCCCGACAGTAACACGACGACTGTCAGGAGGATCTCACGGCCACCGAAACACATTTTTTGTCCCTTTCAAACATCCATGTTTAAATTTTAGCTCGCAACCTCTTCACCAAACAGCAACACGTTCAACCATTTTGAGAATGATTTTAGGCATTTTTCAGTTTACCAAATGACCGCCTTTCCTGATATGGGTGATATGTTTATTTGATTTTTACAACTGAGGGATGTTATTTTATTTATTTTTTTAGGGGTGGAGTAAAGCAATCAATCGGTAGTAGTACATGGTCATCCTAGCAAAAATTCTACAACACGGATACAGGCAAGGCGGCTCCGACTACACCACTTTTTTTGGTCGATACAGAACGTTGTCAAACCTTTATTTCCAGGTCGGAGAAGTCATCATTTAAGCTCAATGGCTACGTTAATCTCCATAATCACGTTAACTGGGGAGAAAGAACCCACAGGAGTGAATTAATCTTGTCTCTTTACCCTCACCTGGAGTAACAGCGGAGGAGAGGGAGAGGGGCAGTGGAGAGGGGTAGGGGGAGAGGGGAAGTGGAGAGGGGTAGGGGTGAAAGGTGAGGGGCAGAGGAGACTGACAGGATGAGAGGAAAACAAATACCAGTAATAAGTACAAGTAATAAATAACTAAATAAACCCTGAAACTAAATACATATATTTCCATGTTCTTTGTCTTTTATATTATATACTTACTGCAGTATATACTTATAACATATTTAAAGACGTAATAATAATGGTTGACCCTCGTGTACGAGGATGGCCGGCCCTAGGGCCACCTGGGTCTGAATTTGTTTTAAGGTGTAGAAGCTGTCGCCAACACAACAACCACACCCTAAGTTAACGAGTTGCATGACCCAGTGTCAAGGTTCCAATTACTGCTGGGTAGACAGAGGCAAATGGCGTAAAAAAAAACCCAGCATGGTTTCTCTCTGCCTGGGAATCGAACCCGGGTCCACTATCTTGCGAGACGAACATGCTGGCCATACTACCACAGGTCGCCAAAAGTAGTTTTTTTTTTGTGCTGGTCAAGCTCCTACCGAGGGCCAGCTAGACCCCCGGACAACTCTTTCGGAGCTCGACCAGCACGTTCGTATTTGTATTATCATCTCGACTTAATGATATGTTACAAAGTCACTTCACAGTTTTTTAAAGTTATTTTTAATAATATTTACTTATTCTAAGATAAATGTCAACAAATAAGTGACTTAAATAATACAAAAATAAACAAATAAAAATGGTAATCCACCAAATATATTATATGTTACACTAAATAGGAATAATTGGCCATTAGTGATAACTTCTATGTATTTATCTTTTGGGGGAAGTTTTGACTGGCCATAAACGATCCTGTAGATCATACATTTACATATAAATGAACACCTTCATACAAAACGTGACCTGACCTGAGTGTAAACGACATTTTAACTGAAACAGACTAAATTTTTCCATATATGAATTAATCTTAATATAGATGTAGTAATAAAAAGTTATCTCTATTTAACTAAAATAAATCACTGTAGGTGCGCGTGATCCATGTATATGCTGATAACTACATATGAAACAAGAAAACACTTAGTTCCCAAGCGCTTTCGTGTAATTCACATCTTCAGGGCCGTTACACTAAATAGGGATAATTGCCTAATATCAATAACTTCTATGTATTATTTTAAGCTTCTAACTGGCCGTCGGCCATCATGTACTTCATCATATTAGGTATTAATAAATTGTTTAATATAAAACTTAAACTAAGTTAACCTAACCTTAACGAATATTACCTAAGTGTTGTTTTATTGTTTTAAATACAGGATAATCATCATGGGTGATATAATATTATGATATATTCTAAAAAATGTAAATGTCAACATAAATTTGGGAGAAAAACAATTAAATCTAAAGTTACTCATAACAACAGTAAAGACTTAAGAGACAGTCAGAGGCGAAACTTATCTGGGATGTTGTGAAACGACACTTGAGGGCAACAGTGTTTAGGATTCAGAAACGGAGGATAATTTTCTGTACATGACGAGAAGCAAGACCTTACTGTAGCGTGAGTGTGTTTGGAGGTGGAAAGAGAGAGAGAGATCAACACACACACACACACACACACACACACACACACACACACACACACATACACACACACTATCAACGCCACTCATTTTTTTAGATAATTTTTCACTATTCACTCAGTACTCTGCTTAACTACAACAGATTATCAGCCTCAGTTAGCGATTACCACCACCATCACCATCACAACCACCATCACCACCACTACTACAACCATCACTACCACCATCACCACCACTAGGTGAAACCCCGCCAATACCACTATCACTACAACTACCGATTACCGATCCTCCACCACCACCACTAACACCATTACCACCACCAGCCACCACCACCAGCCACCACCGCCCATTCATCACACACACACACACAAAATCATTCTACATTAAACAACAACATCCATCACACCTTTGTCTGACTCACCCCCTCCCTTCCCACTCACCCAATCCCTCCCCACTCACCCCATCCTTCCCCACTCTCGCCCTCCATCCCACTCACCCCTTCACTCACCCCTTCTCCTCAGCCCCTATATCCCCACTCACCCCTATCCCGCCCACTCATCTCATCCCTCCCACTCATCTCATCCTCCTCACCCCATCCGCCCCTCTCACCCCCCCCCTCATCCCCATCCCTCCCCAATCATCCCATCCTTCCCTTACCCCCTCCTCATTCACCCATCCTTCCCTTACCCCCTCCTCATTCACCCCATCCCTCCCCACTCACCCCCTCCCACTCAACCCCCTCCTCACTCACCCCATCCCTCCTCACTCACCCTATCCTTCCCCCCTCCGCCTCTCATTCCACTCACCCCATCCTACCCCACTCGCCCCTCCCCCACCGACAAAAACTGACTGGCACTACTACCAGTACACTACCACAATCTTAACCAACATCGGACAAGTCAGGTCATTATATACACCAGACAAGTCAGGTCATTATATACACCAGACAAGTCAGGGCATTATATAACGTTGTTTTCATCAGTCTAATAAACCCAATGGATGCTGCCTTACATTATTATCATGCTAGTGACTATCTAATAAACTTTATAGTATATCATTACCCATTACAGGACATCAATGACCTTATTTAGGGTCACATTAACCTTAAACTTTAACAACAGAAGTTAATAGTATCACAAGACTCCTCCTTATATGAATTCTGGTCAAAGTGAGTTTGACAACAACACAAAGATCACAGTGGCCTTGACCCTTGACCTATAGATCAATTGATATCTGCCCGGGTCTGAGTGAAGCCCCTTGTCGCTCTGGTTATCGTGGAGGGCATGGGGGGGGGAAATCTATGAACTGACAGACGAATGGACAGGTCAATCGATATATATCTCCAACGCTCCCTCCTCAAAGCCCTTCTGACAAGGGCTTTGGTGGGAGAAAAACTACGATGGATTTACTATAAATGAATGAATAAATGCAAGAAAATGATGGCACACACACACACACACACACACACACACACACACACACACACACACACACACACACACACACACACACACACACACACACACACACACACACACACACACACCACTATAACAAACCTGAGCGTCTTATAATCACAACTCCGTGTTATTCGCCTCTACTCACCCACATTATACCAACTCCTCCCCAGTTCCTCTTATCTATCCCGACTCTTTCCTCCTCACCCAAATCCTTCCTCGCCTGCCACACCTCCATCCATCACCGACAGAGACAGACAGACAGACGGATGGAGAGAGAGAGAGAGCTACAGGGAAAGACAGACAGACAGGGGTGAGGTGGAGCTTCTTGTGTACCTGCCCCTCCCCATCTCACAACATAACTCATTTCCGGGTTAAGAGGCTCAGCTATCGCCAACCAGCTTCGTCTTTCCAATACAGCCAAAATAAGACTCACTATTTCACCATTGATATTTTTGTTTTCTAACATATGACCAAATTCCCCCCGTGTCATTTTTAACAGATATTTACTTCTTACAATTCATAACTATTAATAATTTTTTCGTATAATTTTAAACATATAATTACTCCTCAAATGACTTAGCTTCCTACTCTATCAATAACTATTTCATGTCTAGGATAATAATTAAGAGACCTTCACTTTCAGTCGTCGTCAGAAGGCAACAATTCCCCTCAGTAAGTGAACTTGGAACACAAAACTGCACACAGGAAACTTGACTTTGTTTATGATGACTAAGACAACGACAACACCTACTGCCACAATCCTCTCCGACACTTCTTCCCCGCGAGCTAATGTGTTCTTCTTCTCTATATGGACAAGTGTGTGTACAGGATGAGATCTATATATACAGTATATATACAGTACATTGTTCCCGATTTATTTTAACTTTCAACACACCGTAATATTTGCACCAGTACTTTTTGTGTGTGTGTGTGTGTGTGTGTGTGTGTGTGTGTGTGTGTGTGTCAACAATTTACTTGACTTTCAGGAAGCAAAATAACAGACACACCATTGCTATGTGCGTAGTGACCTGACTTACGCCGCTAGTCGTTACAATCACGGGCGGGTGATACGCAGTAATACAGAGTTTATATTGGGTTTTAGTACATCTAACAGTCACCTTCACCTCACTGTGTCTAATGCCTAATCTCAGCTCTGTGACCCTAATGATTACCTTACAGTTACCTGGCTCTTAATGTTTCTTTACCACGATGATGTTAACGGTCACCTGTGAGGCTCAACTCCACACCTGTGCCTACGAAGCGCCTCTCCAGCCTTAACTATGAGATCACCCACATCACAACAACAATGACGTCAACCACCTCACAACAACTACTATGACGTCACCCACCTCACAACAACTACTATGACGTCACCCACCACAACAAAACTATGACGTCACCCACCTCAACAACAATTACGACGTCACCCACCTCACAACAACTACTATGACGTCACCCACCTCACAACTACTATGACGTCACCCACCTCACAACAAAAACTATGACGCCACCCACCTCAGCAACAATTACGACGTCACCCACCTCCAACAACTACTATGACGTCACCCACCTCACAACAACTACTATGACGTCACCCACCTCACAACAAAAACTATGACGTCACCCACCTCAGCAACAATTCGACGTCACCCACCTCACAACAACAACTATGACGTCACCCACCTCAAAACAACTACTATGACGTCACCCACCTCACAACAACTACTATGACGTCACCCACCTCACAACAACAACTATGAAGTCATCCACCTCAACAACTACAATGACATTACCCACCTCACAACAACAACTATGACGTCACCCACCTCAACAAACTACTATGACGTCACCCACCCTCACAACAACAACTATGACGTCACCCACCTCAAAACAACTACTATGACGTCACCCACCTCAACAACAACAACTATGCGTCACCACCTCCAACAACAACTATGACGTCACCCACCTCAACAACAACAACTGATCACCCACCTCAACAACAACTACATGACGTCACCCACCTCACAACAACAATGACGTCACCCACCTCAAAAACAACTACTATGACGTCACCCACCTCAACAACAACAACTATGACGTCACCCACCTCAAAACAACTATTATGACGTCACCCACCTCAACAACAACAACTATGACGTCACCCACCTCAACAACAACTATGACGCCACCACCTCAACAACTACTATGGGGTCACCCACCTCAACAACAACTATGACGTCACCCACCTCAACAACAACTACTAGACTTCAACCACCTCAACAACAACTATGACGTCATCCACCTCAACAACAACTACTATGATCATCCACCTCAACAACAACTACTATGACATTACCCACGTCAACAAAACTATGACGTCAACCACCTCACAACAACTACTATGACGTCACCCACCTCAAAACAACTACTATGACGTCACCCACCTCAACAACAACAACTATGACGTCATCCACCTCAACAACAACTACTATGACATTACCCGTCAACAAAAAACTATGACGCCACCCACCTCAACAACAATTACGACGTAACCCACCTCACAACAACAACTATGACGTCATCCCACCTCAACAACAACAATGACGTCAACCACCTCACAACAACTACTATGACGTCACCCACCTCACAACAACTACTATGACGTCACCCACCTCCACAACAAAAACTTGACGTCACCCACCAGCAACAATTACGACGTCACCCACCTCACAACTATGAGGCGTCACCCACCTCACAACTACTATGACGTCACCCACCTCTAACAAAAACTATGACGCCACCCACCTCCAGCAACAATTACGACGTCACCCACCTCACAACAACTACTATGACGTCACCCACCTCACAACCTACTGACGTCACCCACCTCACAACAAAACTATGACGTCACCCACCTCCAGCAACAATTACGACGTCACCCACCTCACAACAACTACTATGACGTCACCCACCTCACAACAACAACTATGACGTCAACCACCTCACAACAACCACTATGACATCACCACAACAACCTACTATGACGTCACCCACCTCACAACAACAACTATGACGTCACCCACCTCAAAACAACTACTATGACGTCACCCACCTCACAACAACTACTGTGACGTCACCCACCTCACACACAACAACTATGACGTCATCCACCCTCAACAACTACTATGACATTACCCACCTCACAACAACAACTATGACGTCACCCACCAACAAACTACTATGACGTCACCCACCTCATAACAACAACTATGACGTCACCCACCAAAACAACTACTATGACGTCACCCACTCAACAACAACAACTATGACGTCACCCACCTCAAAAAATAACTACTATGACGTCACCCACCTCAACAACAACAACTATGACGTCACCCACCTCAACACACCTACTATGACGTCACCCACCTCACAACAACAACAACTATGACGTCACCCACCTCAAAAACAACTACTATGACGTCACCCACCTCAGCAACAACAACTATGACGTCACCCACCTCAAAAACAACTATTATGACGTCACCCACCTCAACAACAACAACTATGACGTCACCCACCTCAACAACAACTATGACGCCACCCCACCTCAACAACAACAACTACTACGAGGTCACCCACCAACAACAACTATGACGTCACCCACCTCAACAACAACTACTATGACTTCAACCACCTCAACAACAACAACTATGACGTCATCCACCCCAACAACAACTACTATGACGTCATCCACCCTCAACAACAACTACTGTGACATTACCCACGTCAACAAAACTATGACGTCACCCACCTAACAACAACTACTATGACGTCACCCACCTCAAAACAACTACTATGACGTCACCCACCTCAACAACAACAACTATGACGTCATCCACCTCAACAACAACTACTATGACATTACCCACGTCAACAAAAACTATGACGCCACCCACCCTCAACAACAATTACGACGTAACCCACCACAACAACAACTATGACGTCATCCACCTCAACAACAACTATGACGCCACCCACCTCATAACAACTACTATGACGCCACCCACCAACAACAACATGACGTCACCCACCTCACAACAACTACTATGACGTCACCCACCAACAACAATTACGACGTCACCCACCTCACAACAACAACTATGACGTCATCCACCTCAACAACAACTATGACGCCACCCACCTCATAACAACTACTATGACGTCACCCACCTCAACAACAATTACGACGTCACCCACCACAACAACTACTATGACGTCACCCACCTCAACAACAATTACGACGTCACCCACCACAACAACAACTATGACGTCATCCACCTCAACAACAACTATGACGCCACCCACCTCATAACAACTACTATGACGCCACCCACCAACAACAATTACGACGTCACCCACCTCACAACAACTACTATGACGTCACCCACCTCAACAACAATTATGACGTCACCCACCTCAAAACAAATAACTATGACGTCACCCACCTCAACAACAACTACTATGACGTCACCCACCTCAACAACAACAACTATGACGCCACCCACCTCAACAACAACTATGACGTCATCCACCTCAACAACAACAACTATGACGTCACCCACCTCAAAACAACAACTATGACGTCACCCACCTCAACAACAACTACTATGACGTCACCCACCTCAAAACAACAACTATGACGTCACCCACCTCAACAACAACTATGACGTCACCCACCTCAAAAACAACTACTATGACGTCACCCACGTCCACAACAACAACTATGACGTCACCCACCTCAAAACAACAACTATGACGTCACCCACCTCAAAACAACTACTATGACGTCACCCACTCAAAACAACAACTATGACGTCACCCACCTCAACAACAACTATGACGTCACCCACCAACAATAACTACGACGTCACCCACCTCACAACAACTACTATGACGTCACCCACCAACAACAACTACTATGACGTCACCCACCTTACAAAACTATGACGCCACCCACCTCACAACAACAACTAGACGTCACCCACCTCACAACAACAACAACTATGACGTAACCCACCCCAACAACAACTACAGACGTCACCCACTCAACAACAATCACTATGACGTCACCCACATCAACAACAACTATGACGTCACCCACCTCAACAACAACTATGACGTCATCCACCCCAAAACAACTACTATGACATTACCCACGTCAACAACTACTATGACGTCACCCACCTCAACAACAATCACTATGACGTCACCCACATCAACAACAACTATGACGTCACCCACCTCAACAACAACTATGACGTCATCCACCTCAACAACAACTACTATGATACCCACGTCATCGACAACAACTATGACGTTACCCACCCAAAACAACTACTATGACGTCACCCACCTCAACAACAACAACTATGACGCCACCCACCTCAACAACAACTATGACGTCATCCACCTCAACAACAACTACTATGACATTACCCACGTCAACAAAAACTATGACGCCACCCACCTCACAACAACTACTATGACGTCACCCACCAACAACAACTACTATGACGTCACCCACCTTACAAAACTATGACGCCACCCACCCTCACAACAACAACTATGACGTCACCCACCTCAACAACAACTACTATGACGTCACCCACCTCAGCAACAACTATGACGTAACCCACCTCAACAACAACAACCACTATGACGTCACCCACCTCAACAACAACCACTATGACGTCACCCACCAACAACAACTATGACGTCACCCACTTCAACAACAACTATGACGTAACCCACCTCAACAACAACTACTATGACGTCACCCACCAACAACAACCACTATGACGTCACCCACCTCACAAAACTATGACGTCACCCACCTCAAACTATTATGACGTCACCCACCTCACAACAACAACTATGACGTCACCCACCCACTACAACTACTATAACGTCACCCACCTCAACAACAACAACTATGACGTCACCCACCTCACAACAACTACTATGACGTCATCCCACCTCAACAACAACTATGACGTCACCCACCTCACTACAACTACTATAACGTCACCCACCTCACAACAACCATGATGTCACCCACCTCACAACTATGACGTCACCCACTTCACGACCATGACGTCACCCACCTCACAACTATGACGTCACCCACTTCACAACCATGACGTCACCCACCACAACTATGACGTCACCCACTTCACAACCATGACGTCACCCACCTCACAACTATGACGTCACCCACTTCACAACCATGACGTCACCCACCTTACAACTATGACGTCACCTGCCTCACAACAACAATGGCATCCTCTCCTGACTCCACCCCACCCCCAAGTTACTCGACACAATTCTCCGGCCAAGGAAGTGCTATAAAACTAATCTAACACCGGAAGCGCTAGCCGTAAGAAGTCGCAGGCCCACATTACACCAACTTAACGAGAGTGAACTAAAAGATCTTAATTGCCAGGCAGGCTAAAGAGTCCTGCTCACCCCCCCCCTCCCCCTCCTACCCTACCACACTCCCACAGAGGAAGAAGAGACTTTGTGCAGGTGGTCTATCTCTCGCCTTCTAGAAGAGTCTCTCTCTCTCTCTCTCTCTCTCTTTCTTCGCCAAAACTTCCACTCCATATATTACACCCAAGGGACACCCCGGCCATCTTAACTCTGCTAGAACGCATCGACCAGTGTACAGTAGTGCTACCCTCTTGCTGACACACACCTCTAGTGAGTGATATCCTCTTTACTGAAGACATGTGTATTGTAATTATCTTGCTAGAACGCACCAACCCTTCAATTTCCACCCATCAACATAACATCAAATTTCCAGCTTGAACGCATCAGTCCCGTACAGCTCTGTAACCTGAACACCCTAACCTAGCAATGCCCTTCAGCCTCAACACCCTAACATAGCAATGCCCTTCAGCCTCAACACCCTAACCCAGCAATGCCCCCAGCGTCAACACCCGAACCTAGCAATGCCCTTCAGCCTCAACACCCTAACCTAGCAATGCTCCCCCAACCTCAACACCCTAACCTAGCAATGCCCTTCACCCTGATAACAAAGCCTCACATCCAGGAGTTTTTTTTAATCATACTAAATATATATGAATACAAGAATTTTAACCCTTTCTGTTCTCTGTTCATTCACATCTTAATACAGATATGAATACATGACTCTGGTCCCTTTACGCCATTGAAAATACACTGTCATTGATTCCTCTTCTCGCTTGACTCTTTAAACTCTTAATTCCAGGGAGTATTTGTGTACAAGATATCTATTCACTCTCAAAAACTCTTATGCTTATTATTGTTGGCCTTGTTTTTGGTCAGGGTTGTAATTCTTGTCCAAATTTTCTTAAAGCGTTATAATATTATGGCTATGTGACCCTAAAACTGTAAAACGAAAAATAATAAATAAATAAAAATAAATAAAATAAATAAATAAAAAACAAGATAAAATAAAATAAAATAAAATAATCGGCCTTAATTTCCCTAAAACATCAAAGCACAATAAATATAAACCCTTAAAACTTATTGTATAGTTCAGGGCCTTATATCCCTAAAAGTCTTAAGCACATACATACACATACACAAATAATTAAATAAATATATAAATAAACTCATTACTTTAAGGTAACATTTCCCTAAAAACCTGAATTACATTTAAAAAACCTAAAACTCATTATTTCAAGCTAAAATTTCCCTAAAAAAAAAACCCAAAACACAAATAGATCCATTATTTCATGCCAAAATTCCTCTAAAACTCCGAAAAACACTAAAAAAAATCCTCTGATCTTCACATCACTCACTGAAAACAAAAGTCACCGTCTCAGGTCAAATTGGCTTCGGAAAAGATGATTGATTACCTTCCTGACGGATCACCAGTAGACATCTGGTTATTGTTGATTAGGGGTATATAGGGAGCTAATTAATTCCATGTCAGATCAGAGCAGGAGAGGGGGCAGGAGGAGAGGGGAGTAGGGATAAGTAGAAGAGGGGATGGAGAGGGAGGAGAGGGTTAGGGAGTAGGGTTGGAGAGGAGGAGAGGGTTAGGGAGTTGGGTTGGAGAGGAAGAAAGGAGGGGAGAGGGACTAGGGGGAGAGAGAGAGAGAGAGAGAGAGAGAGAGAGAGGCTTAAGTAGGAAAGAATGAGGTGGTAAAGGAGTCCATGTAGTGAGAGGGGAAGGGGGAAAGAGACTGAGGAGGAAGAAGGGTAGAAAGTAAGAGGATGAGGAGGATGGGATAGGAGGGGGAAGGGAAAGAGGAGGGAAGGAAGAGAAAGAAGTCAGGCGAAGTGAGAGGGAGGAAAAAACAAAGATAAATAATGGAAAGAAAGGAAGGGCGGGAATAAGGAGGAAAGGAAGATAATGGAGGTCAGAGCAAAAAGAGGAAGAAAGGAGTTGGGGGAAGAGGGAAAGAGGAGATAGTGGTTGAGGGGGACGGACAGGAATGGATAAAGGGGAAGAGCAGGAAGGGATGGAGGGGAAGAAAGGGAGAGGGGAAGAAAGGGAGAGGAGAAGAAAGGGAGTAGAAAGAGAACGACGAGATTGAGTATGAACAGGAAGGATAGAACAGGAAGAGAGGGAGGAGAGGGAAACGTAAAGAAGGGAGAAGAGGAGGAGGACGAAGAGAGAGAAAAAGGAAGGAGAAGCAAGAGGAGGAAGGGGAGGAAGGTTGAAGAGAATAGATAAAGGAGGAGGAGGGGAGGGTGAGACAGATAGATAAAGGAAGAAGAAGCAAGAGTAGGAGAGGAGGAAGGGGAGGCAGATAAAGAGAATAAATAAAGGAGGAGGAGGAGGGAGAGGAAGAGGAGAAGATAAAGAAAAAGGAAGACATGTGGGGGAGGGGGGGGTAGGAAACGGACGACTTACGGATCATGTCAAAATTAATCAAATTCCATCGACGAAAAGAATGATTAAATTTTCATGTCTGAGGTGGACTTTCATCCGAGTCTTGCTGCCACACGAGGAAGTAATTAAGGTAGTTTCTGCCTTATACTGAAGCTTTTTCTTGTATTTTTTTTTCTTATTAAGTTTAAAGATCATGTCAGAGTTGGTACGATATGTGAAACTTTTCCTATGTGTGTGTGCGTGCGTGCGTGCGTGTGTGTGTGTGTGTGTGAGAACCCTTGGCATGACCCCTTAACTATAAGGTCCTTTTCTTACCCTAACACCTCGATACAGATATCCCTTAAAACTAACTTAACTTAAGCAACACCTGGTCTCTAACTAAAGGCTGGATGACAGGTTTACGACACACAACAACTGCTCTCTGCGTGTCAAATAACCATTAGTAACGCCCGTCTAAGTAATGTTCTCATCCAACATCCTTTATATATACGAGTCTCGTTTCTTACCGTCTCCAGTTTTAGTAAGACCCATTCCCAGCAGATTCTAGCTCTAATGGGTTTCAGACATATTAAGTTTCAATCCTAATGGGGCCCAGTTGAAATGGTCTTAGTACTAAAGGGCACCGAAGTTAATGGGTCCCAATCCTAATGGTTAGATTAAAATAGGTTAGGTTAGGTAGGTTAGGGTAGGTTAGGTTGCCTTGGAACTATGGCCCATATGACCTGCAACGCTGTGAGTCTAATAACACACATTTATCTCGAGGGTAATTTTTCCCCACAGTAGGAACTGAGCTACGAGTTGTGGCCTCTCGCTGTTCACACTGGGGGTAAATTACGAGGAATTCACGTAAACACAAACAGAAATGGACCAAGCTGAAAGGGGCTCCGATTTTTCTATCCATCATCCGCCCTAAGCTCCCAACACTTTTGCGTGGGGTGGATGATGAGACTTGGAAACCACACAAAAAGAGACGAATATAAGCAAGAAAGGAATAGAATTTAGGAATAAGGTATTTAAATAACAAGCAGAAACACTCCACACATACCTACTTCCTCAACTTCACATGCTAATCTGTTTCATAATTTAATCTCTTTAATTTAATACAAGAGTAATGTTTGAAGGTATCCATTCTTTATAAGGCATATTTTGGGGAATTCAGGTTTTTCAATAAATTTTCGTAAACTGGGTTCCTACAATAAACTTCACTAAATCTCTGCCAACTTCTACTTATCAACTGTTAACCTTAGTTTATGATCTCTTGAGAGGGATGACGTCATGGCTCACATATAGCTTACGGGGATAACGCCAGAAGGACTCGAATAAATGTGGAACCAGGAATCTTAATACGGGGAAATTATTTTGATGACGACATACCATATATCACACCACAACGCCACACGTCAACACTACAGCAACACACGTCATCACCACAGCGCCACACGTCATCACTACAACGCCACACGTCAACACCACAACTACACACGTCAATACCACAACGACACATATGTTTACCACAACTACACACGTCAACACCACAACGACACACGTTATCACCACAAAGACACATATCACCACAACGACACACCAACACCACAACAACACATATCAACACCACTAAGACACACATCAACACTACAAAGACACACCTCAACACCACAACTACACACGTCAACACCACAGCTACACACGTCAACACCACAACGACACACGTCAACACCGCAACTATACACGTCAACACCACAACTACACACGTTAACACCACAACGACACACATCAACACCACAAAGACACACTTCAACACCACCACAAAGACAACGACACATAACACCACAACTACACACATCAACACCACAAACGACACTATGTCAACACCACAACGCCACATGTGCTACCATAACTACACACGTCAAACACTAATAACGACACACGTTATCACCACAAAGACACATATCACCACAACGACACACCAACACCACAACAACACATATCAACACCACTAAGACACACATCACCATAAAGACACACCTCAACACCACAACTACACGTCAACACCATACAGCACACGTCAACACACAGCCACAGACACGTCAACACCACAACGACACACGTCAACACCGCAACTATACACGTCAACACCACAACGACACACGTTAACACCAGCAACGACACACATCAACACCACAACCACACACGTCAACACCACACACCAACACCGTACAACGGCACATAACACCACAGCTACACACGTCAACACCACAACGACACACGTCAACACCGCAACTATACACGTCAACACCACAACTACACACGTTAACACCACAACGACACACATCAACACCACAACTACACACGTCAACACCACACACCAACACCACAACGACACATAACACCACAACTACACACATCAACACCACAACGACACACATCAACACCACAACGACACACATCAACACCACAAAGACACACTTCAACACCACCACAAAGACAGCAATAGCCATACCTCGAGGCCGGCTAAAAATCAAGACAAAATACTAACTTTTACACAACTTCCTTCAATGTTAAAAGCCCAACTGGAAAAATTCTCCTGCCATGATGTTTTTAAGGCGCTACACCTACTGTTGGGGGCGTGTGTGAAGGTTCGTCCCCCGACACGCTAAAACACGAGGAAGAAGAAGAAGAAAGACCGTCTCATGTTCTCTTTGAGGCCAGATGTTAGCAAACCCTTGGCAACATTCTTTAAACTCCTCCACCAACACCAATACTTTCAACCACAGGGAGACGTAGACTCTTCACTCCCGAGGTTTTTAAGGATCCTCAACCGTCTTTAAAGCCCTTAGAAGTCCGGCTTTGCGAACGCCTGTGGCATAGCACTGTCCTGTCCCGGCAAAGGCATCATACTGTGACTTGTCGAGACGATTCTAAAACTTTTCCCGTACGGTGGAACTAAACTCAAGGAAGTGTAAATCTGGGAGGATGGCTAAACTTTATGTCATTTTTACCCAATAAAATGCCTGGGATTCAATAATGGACTCCCAGTCAGCTGAAAATACAGCCAGATTACAACAACAGAAGGCGCGCTGTGGTGAGCCGACGATAATTTAATAGTCCACAAATATTCTGTTATTTCTTCATTAAGTGTTGATGGTGAGTGTGGGAGAGATGAACAGAAATGATGGAACACACACACACACACACACACACACACACACACACACACACACACACACACACACACACACACACACACACACACGCACGCACACACACACTACAAGACCATTCATATCCTCAACATAAAATAAATGCACACTTTAAAGATAACCTGGAATATACCTCACAGTAATATGGCAAATATCTAGCATCTCCACCACTAACCCAAAGAACATAATAAAATAGAAGAAAATATGGCACAGTTCTATATAATATGGCACAGATCTCTATATTATAACTTATAGGTTTTACCATCACCATGAATTATATAGCTCAATAAAATACAATATGGCGCAGCTCACTAAAACATGATATATAAAGTGTATCAACATAAACTAAATTAATATATTCCCCCGAAATATATTCTAGAGAGCTGTGTCATAAGAAAATAAACAAATATATACCAACACAGAAAACTACAATATTGCTCCATGGGAAAAAATATACAATATGGCTGACTAGAATGTAGTATGAACTGTACCTTTCAACCCAGGATTTAGTAATATAGCTCACTGGAATATGACAAATTACTCCACACTATCAACACATGAGCTGAAGGGTGATATTATAGTCATCAAATAAATAAAATATCAAATAAAAATCTATCAATTATGACATTAAAATATGGCTGTATTTTGAGTCCTTATCTCTTCAACAAATACGAAATAATATAACTGGTATAATATTTCAAGCCACAGAATTAACACATCAAATCAGAATAATAGAATGAGGTTAGGTTAGGTTAGGTTAGGTTAGATTAGGTTAGGTTAGGTTAGGTTAGGTTAGGTTAGGTTAGGTTAGGTTTAAAGTGATCATCAACTAATAAACCTCACTTGAATAAATATCCATTGTTTACTTCACATTATGTAACCTTAGCAACAGGAGAGTAAACAACACATATTATAAACAAAACCCATTACAAACAATAACAGTAAAAGATATATTACCATGATACAGTATAGTCAAGGTGATATATTACCATGATACAGTATAGCCAAGGTGATATATTACCATGATACAGTATAGTCAAGGTGATATATTACCATGATACAGTATAGTCAAGGTGATATATTACCATGATACAGTATAGCCAAGGTGATATATTACCATGATACAGTATAGCCAAGGTGATATATTACCATGATACAGTACAGCCAAGGTGCTATATTACCATGATACAGTATAGCCAAGGTGATATATTACCATGATACAGTACAGCCAAGGTGCTATATTACCATGATACAGTATAGCTGGTTACAAGAGTATTACTATGATACAGTATAGCCAAGGTGATATATTACCATGATACAGTATAGCCAAGGTGATATATTACCATGATACAGTATAGCCAAGGTGATATATTACCATGATACAGTATAGCCAAGGTGATATATTACCATGATACAGTATAGCCAAGGTGATATATTACCATGATACAGTATAGCCAAGGTGATATATTACCATGATACAGTATAGCCAAGGTGATATATTACCATGATACAGTATAGCCAAGGTGATATATTACCATGATACAGTATAGCCAAGGTGATATATTACCATGATACAGTATAGCCAAGGTGATATATTACCATGATACAGTATAGCCAAGGTGCTCCATATTAACAGGTAGAAGAACTCTATTGTGGCTCATAGGAATATTAAGGTACTAAAACATTATCAAATTAATGTTTTACCCCAAGAGGCAAGATGTATTAAGTATAGCTCAATTGTTTCTCTTACTTTGACAACACAACATACATAATGTACATCGTTTCTCATTCTTGATTTAGTTTTTTCGTTTTTGTAATTAGTTATGGTTATTATTATTTTAGTACAGGTATTTTGTTATTAATTTTTGAATTATTATGGGCGAGCCAGTCAACCAGCCAGCTGACCAAACAAACACCCAATCAACTCGCTAGCCAAGTAGTCAGCCAACCAACCAGCTACTACCACACCACGACACACACACACACACACTGCCAGGTTAAATGCCTTCAGCGAGCCGACTAGTATATTAAGTGTGGGTGATGGTAATAGGTCCTTGAGGGGTTGTGTACAGTGATAGTGGCAGTCGTACATCACAAGATCCATGATACGGAATGATGGGTGAGGGGGAGGGGGGGAAGGGGAGGGAAGGGGGAGGGATGGGGGAGGGATAGGAGGGGAGGGGTAGACAGTCGTTGGCCTTCTCTATAGAAAAGTGTCGAAAATTTAGGACACAGTTTGGTAATAGACAGGGTTTTGTTTTTTAAGGAAAATATAGAATGGACACTGTCGCAAAAATGGGACATTGTTTCGTAACAGTTCGCATATTATTTTAAGGGGTTACAGAATGTTGCAAATCTGGACCTCTTCATATGGGTGACTTATCCTGAACTGCTTTAGGACACCGTTATTTAAGACACAGGACATCATCAATAGCTATGAGGGCGACACCAAACGGCTAGGACACCCTATACAAGCAGCTAAAACACATTAAGTACCCAACCAGAATATTGCCAAACACTCAAGACATCGCCAAGCACATAAAACATTATAAACATACAGTACACACACAGTACAAGGCCAAACACACACACAGAAATATCACCAAAACACACACGCACACACACACAGTACATGGCCACACACACACACACAGTACATGGCCACACACACACAGTACATGGCCAAACACACACACACGGTATATGGCCAACACACACCACACACAGTACACAACACTGTTATAGAGGACACGGGAGGGGAGGGGGAGGGGGAGGGAAGGGGGAGGTCGTGTACAGTGGACGTTTGGTGGACACGATGGGTATTTGATGCGGTGTGCGGCCGGGGTTCATGGCTGAAAAACTCGTTATTATTAATTAGAATGTATCACTACAACGACACTCCCACTGCATCAACACACTCACCCGCATTATTCTGACACAAAATATCGCTCAGTTATTTGCGTTGAGTACTCACAAAATTCTCATAAATGTTGACATTATACATTAAGTAGAACACGTAAAAAGAAAAAAAAAATTAAACAAATATGGCTAGAAACTTTACACCAAATATAATCATCATCACTTCTTATCTTTATTTCTCTCCCATCTACATCATTTAATTTAGAAATAAAGGAAACGGCCGGAAGAGATAGTACAAGACAAGTGTACAAAACGACAGAAGATGGTCATAAAAACATGTTGAAATATCCACACACATAAAGTTGTTCACATCCTCATCTTGCTCACATAGTATACAAAATGAACCTCTAGTGTCCACATTACTAACCCACAACACTATAACACTCTAATGGACGTAAATAAACTGGAGGAATGAGATTCGTTCATGTCTTCCACCATCACTTACGAAGCAGCATCAATGATCACGACCTTGAGTTATTACATATAGACACAGTTACGGTGTCTCAGGGTACGTATGTCGGTATGGCTGAATAAAGACGGATTTCCAGTTTGTATTACTTACATTACTGAGGCAAGGAGAGGCAAGGAGAAGAGTAAGAGGAGGGGTGAAAAGGGGTGTGAGGGGAGGGGTGAAAAGGGGTGGAGGGGTGGGGTGAAGGTGGGGGGGTGAAGGGGGGAGGGGTGTGGGGGGTGAAGTTGGGGTGGAGGAAGATGGGGAAGGGGTGGAAGAAGGAGGAGGGTGGGGTGAAGAGGAGAAGGGTGGGGGCAAAGGAGAGAGAGTGGAAGGTGGGCAAAGAGAGGAGTGAAGGTGGGGTGAATAGAGGAGTGAAGGGTGGGGTGAAGAGGAGGAGGAAGGGCGGGGTGGAAGAGAGGAGTGAGGGGGAGTAAGAGAGAAGTGAAGGGTAGGGTGGGAAGAGAGAAAGTGAAGGTGTGGGTAGTGAGAGGAGTGAAGGGTGTGGAAGAGAGGTGGCGGCAAAGAGAGGAGTGAATGGGCGGGGTGAAGAGAGGACAAGTAAAGAGGAGGAAGGGGTAAGAAGAAGGAAGGGTGGGGGGTGAAGAGAAGTGAAGGGTGGGTGAAGGAGAGTGAAGGGTGGGGTGAAGAGAGAGGAAGGTGGGGTGAAGAGGAGTGAAGGGTGGGGGAAGAGAGGAAAGGAAGGGGTGGGGTGAAGAGAGGAGTGAAGGGTGGGGTGAAGAGAGGAGTGAAGGGTGGGGTGAAGAGAGGAGTGAAGGGTGGGGTGAAGAGAGGAGTGAGGGGAAGGGTGAGGAAGGGTTGTGACAGGAGGAATTACGAGCTTCCCGGCAAAAATACTCCAGCCTTGAAATTAAGACATTTTTCAAAAGGTCTCTGCAAAGTTTGAGTCAGTCAGTCTCTGGACGGCCGCCGCTTCAGCTATACTTTTGTGGCTAATATATACTTTTTTCATGATGTCAGCTGAGAAAGCTAAAGCTACTCTCTCTCTCTCTCTCTCTCTCTCTCTCTCTCTCTCTCAATACTGCTGAGTACCCAATGAATCAGCGTGTACAATGAGGAAGCCAAAACCTCCTCTCCAGCCAACATTCGACACATGGACCAGTCACTTGCAAGGCGAACGGTCTTACCAATGAGCTACAGAATCACGCAACATTAATCCATCTCCTTATCTATATCCACTGCACCGTTTCAATCACTGTCAGCAAGGTGGTAAAGGACAAAATCTGTAGAAAATAAACCTAAAACTTATCCCCAAATTATAGCTAGGTCCAGATTTAGCGACGCTTCGACAGGTTCTTCTGACAACACACAAAAACAACTCATATCTTTTGTTCCCTTCAACCAGAGCCAAAGGTTAGGGGGTCACCTTCTCGAATCCACCTCCGCCACGTTCCTCTTGTCTTCAGTCTCCTCCCCTCCTCCTCTTTCTCCTTCCCCTCCACGTTCCTCCTCCTCTCAACCCTCCACGTTCCTCCTCCTTCTACCCCTCTACCACGTTCCTTCTCCCTCTACCACGTTCCTTCTCCTTCTACCCCTCTACCACGTTCCTCCTCATCCCGTTCGTCCTCCTCCTGGGGTGTCTAATCTTCAGGTGATTCACAAATAATCATGAACATACCCAAACTGCAGCCGTGAGGAAGGAGGTTGAGAGGGAGGAGGCATGACTTAACTTCCACTGATGTATCTTAGCGAGGTGAAACTCATCTTCGTCTGCCACCTGTCATGAGGGCAGCAGCGGAGGACCTTAAGCTGGGGGGTTCAAGCTGGGCAGTTCAGGCTAAGGAGTTCAAGATAGGGATTTCAAGTTAGGAAGTTCAAGATGGGGAGTTCAAGATGGGGAGGTCAAGATGGGGAGTTCAAGATGGGGAGTTCAAGATGGGGAGTTCAAGATGGGGAGTTCAAGATGGGGAGTTCAAGATGGGGAGTTCAAGCTGGTGAGTCTAGTCCAACTTGTTTCAGTCAGAATACATTCAAATAAATTACCTTCTATCGACATCCACAACAGCATATACAGGACCAATGAAAAAGAATAACCAGATTTTAAAGATTTATATATAAAAATCTGGGCATTGTTTCTGGGTGACCCTGTATACAAATCAACATTGATGGCCGCCAATAACAAATACAGAAATATAAAACGAACTCCACGTAGAAATTTCTAATAAAATACAGTGTCGAAATAATCAAATTTTCCAATCACTGAGTAACACTGGAATCACGGACACAGTTTAACAATATTTTATAATCAACGTCGTTTCTCTCGCCACACACACACACACACACACACACACACACACACACACACACACACACACACACACACACACACACACACACACACACACACACACACACACACACACACACACACACACACACACACACACACACACACACACACACACACACACACACACACACACACACACACACACACACACACACACACACACACACACACACACACACACACACACACACACACACACACACACACACACACACACACACACACACACACACACACACACACACACACACACACACACACACACACACACACACACACACACACACACACACACACACACACACACACACACACACACACACACACACACACACACACACACACACACACACACACACACACACACACACACACACACACACACACACACACACACACACACACACACACACACACACACACACACACACACACACACACACACACACACACACACACACACACACACACACACACACACACACACCTGGCAACAAACGCCTCGAGTTTTCATCATCGGGGACACCATATAGAAAATTACAATTGATTCAGCTGTCAATCCACCTGCAATCAACACCTGATACCAACTTCCAACTGGACACAGACGGGCTTGTGGTCAGAGCTCCTGTTGACACTGGAGGTAAACAATAATGATTTAGACTTGATCACAGCGGGATGGATCTGTCTGTAGATTATCTTGTGTGGGAACCTTGTCAATGTTTACTGAGGTCAAGCAGATACAGGAAGGCCGGGTGTGTGTGTGTGTGTGTGTGTGGAGGAGAGACTTTGTGTGGAGGACTCTTGGTGGGTGGAGGAAGCCTGATGAGAGGAAAGAGCCTAGCGGATGAAGGAAGTCTGGTGGGTGGTGGAAGCCTCTTGGGTGAAGTGAAGAGAGTCTGGTGGGCGGAGGAAGCCTGGTGGGCGGAGGAAGCCTGGTGGGTGGAGGAAGCCTGGTGGGTGGGTTGACGCTAAGTGGATGGGCTACAGAGACAAACTTTCCCAGACATAACGAAACTGACTTGTGTCAAAGTGAGTCTCTTGACAGGTGAAGCGTCCGGGCGTGTGGGAGCTTGACAAATGGAGAAGTTTTAACAAAATTTGAGGCAACTGTCGACTGAACTCACCGCCCTGTTATGTGCTGAGGGAATGTGATGTTTGCTCACTTGGCAATGTTTAAAACGTCAGTGTTGAGGCCATACACCCCGAGACTATAAACACAGGAGTACACTAGAAAAAAACTTAAATGTTACAGTCATCTTCTACCTTGAGCTCATGACCAAACGGTATTGTGATGGGAGACGTGTGGTAGTGGATGACCCTAACTACTTCCAACCAGTCACAGCTACTCCAACCAGAGCTATTGTGACCTCTTGCTACCTAGGGGCATTAAGGACACCTCTCACGTCCAGTAGTGTTTCCTGAAGGGATTAACATCTGTCAAAGCTAAAGAGAACGGACAGGTCGCCGTGTAGCACGACTCAAGAACACTTGTAAATCCCCTCCACTGCTTCTTAATGGACGTTGTGTGACAGCTTCTATGTGACATCATCATAGAAGTAAAGTCAGCCTCTCTCTCTCTCTCTCTCTCTCTCTCTCTCTCTCTCTCTCTCTCTCTCTCCTGTAATACCGAATCTCCATCCCTACCAACCTGCCTGCTACACGCGACGCACATCAGCCACCAGCCTCATCCCCTACCTCAATTTCGTTGATAATTACCTTAATAATTATGATACTGTACTAAAAATTATAAAAAATATATCATCATTGGTAATACTACTACCCACCCTCACCCCACACCTATCCTCCCACACCCACCTACCCACCCTTACCCACCTACCTATAATAACTACTACTATATATAATGAAAATAAAACATCATTCAAAAGAAGTACTATTAATAACAATAAAAAGAAGGAGTAGAGAGAACGACAGGTGAGGTAGGGGGTCGACAGTGGACTCACGTGAGGGAAGGTCCCCATAACTCAGCTCTCCATGACACCTGGACCGCCGCCCGCCCGCTGAGACCCATACCTGGTGAAAATGAGTTAGAATATTTTAATACATAATATACAACGCCCCCTTGGCTTACCCTGTCACACCCCTGTAATATAATATTCCTGTAAAATAAATACCGAAATGGGTTAATTGTACTGTACGTTGAGGTTTAATTAAATAAATGGTTAAAATTAGTATAATCTTGGTTGTTTTGTCAGACTTTTGTAAAATATTAAATTTATTCTGAAAATAAGATTAGACTTACCACAGAAGCTAAATGTATTAGGTGGCAGAATTAAAATAAATACCGTATGTGATTAAAATAAATTAGAATATTTTACAACACAGTGCAGTACATCCTTAACTTACCCTTTTTAAACATATAATATACACTTAAAATCACATAAATATACATAGAGATTAAACTAAACTAATACGTGGTAAAAAAAAGGAATTAGGAGTAATATAAACACAAGATTAAATATTTTCTAAAGTTTAAATAAAATAAACTTATGTATTAGATGAATTACAACAGTTCACAACACAGTACAAAACAACCTACTGCAGTTATTCTATCACCATCAAAACCCTTGTAATATATAACCCCTCTACTTCCCTCCCTTCCCCCCCCAAAAAAAGTAACCAAGCAATTTTTCCCCAGGTTAAATTCAAATCAACACAGTAGAGAGAATTTATGCTCCTACACATTACTCTGAATTCCCCAACTTTATTCAGCGTTCAAATTTAAATTAACAGTAACTAAATATCGTACGCTTCATGCATGACCCAGTGAAAAAAAAATAATAATTTCAACGCAGTCAGTGAATTTATTGCAAACTTATATGAATATTAATAATGCATTCCAAAAGTGCTAAATTTATGCCAAGATTAAATTAAAATAAATTACTCAGTCTTTATATTATCACAGGATATCATAAATGATCCACATAAAAATATCTAATTTAATATATTTCTGAGCCCTTGTACTCAGAGGGTTGTGTGTGATTATGCTCATTCAAGGGGGTAAAGCCACTGTACTCATGGGACTAAGTCATCGTACTCAAGGGATTAGGAGGTCATGTACTCGGGAGGTTTCTGTCATATTGCAATGGTAAGATTCTGCACACACACACACACACACACACACACGCTGGAAATATGTCGACGACTCCACCATTGGGATCAGCGTCAACAATTCCGCTCCCAACTATACCGCCCTTCAGGATTTATTGAACAGTCTCCAAAACTGGGCCACCAACAACCATGTCACCATCAACCATACCAAGACAATGGTTATGCACATCAACCTCTCCTCCGACATTGTCCCACCTCCTTCCATTACCCTAGGTCCGAACACACTCCAGGTTGTAGATTCCACGAAGCTCCTCGGCGTCACCATAGACAACAAACTAAATTACGTCAGTGAAATCCTCCCCTCCTCGAGTGTTTTGCAACATTCATACTTCCCAAGCTCACCTATGCCTCCCCCACCTGGTCTTCCTCCCTAAATGCCACACAACGTAAACACCTAGAAAAAGTGCAAAAGAGGGCATGCAAGATTATTCTCTCCCCTTCCTACTCCACATATCAAGAAGCGCTCAACACACTGACCCTTTCGACTCTCACTGACCATCACCACGACCTCATCTGCAAATTTGGTAAGAAGCTTCTACACCATCCCCGACACCGGCCCCTACTACCACCTGAGATCCCCTGTCCGAGAATTGCTGTTCGACACCACAACCGCATCCAGCCCATACGTGCACGAACTGATCGCTATAAGAACAGCCCAGTCCCAACCATTGTAAAAATTATCAATAACATGTAATAAATCAGTGTATTCACTCCCAGTAAACACTGCTCCCTACACTGTCACTATGTTGAAATGAACTGTATTTTGAGCTGATCCCCATCTAAGTTACTATATGTCTTATTTGTGTCACTTATGTCACTTGTATATTATTTGTAATTCGTAACCCATTCCCCAAATATGTAACTGTATATTTTCAGCCTCTGGCTGCCAAGCTCTTTCAATAAACCGTTAATTATTATTATTACACACACACACACACACACACACACACACACACACACACACACACACTTTAATCCCGTACAAAATATTCACGGTTAAATTAGAATTAATAACACAGTATTTGTACACCACGACACGCGTACACGAGGTCGATTTTTCATTCACATAGTTTATTACCTTAACCTGTGGGCGGTAACCCTTTGTGAATGAAAGAGCTAGACCATCGCCCTCAAAGGGTTAAAACATCGTCATCAAAGGGTTAAAACATCGTCCTCGAAGGGTTAAAACATCGTCCTCGAAGGGTTAAAACATCGTCCTCGAAGGGTTAAAACATCGTCCTCAAAGGGTTAAAACATCGTCCTCGAAGGGTTAAAACATCGTCCTCGAAGGGTTAAAACATCGTCCTCAAAAGGTTAAAACATCGTCCTCAAAGGGTTAAATATAAATATCGTCAACAAATGGTTAAACCATCGTCCTCAAAGGGTTAAACCATATCCTAAAAGGGTTAATCCATCGTCCTCAAATGGTTAAACCATTGTCCTCAAAGGGCTAAACCATATCCTAAAAGGGTTAAACCATCTTCCTCAAAGGGTTAAACCAGCGTCTTCAAAGGGTTAAACATAAACATCGTCAACAAAGGGTTAAACCATCGTCCTCAAAGGGTTAATCCATCGTCCTTAAAAGGTTAAACCATCGTCCTCAAATGGTTAAGCCATTGTCCTCAAAGGGTTAAACCATATCCTAAAAGGGTTAAACCATCGTCCTCAAAGGGTTAAACCATCGTCTTCAAAGGGTTAAACCATCGTCTTCAAAGGATTAAACAAACATCGTCAACAAAGGGTTAAACCATCGTCCTCAAAGGACTAAACCATCGTTTTCAAAGGGTTAAATATAAATAGCGTCAACAAAGGGTTAAACTATCATCCTCAAAGGGTTAATCCATCGTCCTTAAAAGGGTTAAACCATCGTCCTAAAAGGGTTAATCCATCGTCCTCAATGGGTTAAAACATCGTCCTCGAAGGGTTAAAACATCGTCTTCAAAGTGTTAAAACATCGTCATCAAGGGGTTAAAACATCGTCCACAAAGAGTTAAAGCATCGTCCTCAAAGGGTTAAACCATAGTCCTCAAAGGGTTAATGGTTTCATTAGGTATACTCAACAACACAACCGTCGGGTCATTACATATAATTGTTTCTAATTACTACCAGTTGTCTTTGGTTTAATCTCAACACTTAAGACTCATTGAACAGTACTTCATAACCCTGGCAATAATGAACCACCAAAATAAAATACAATAATATTACAAATGAATACATATCTTGCTTTAAATTAGTTCAAAGTTGTTTATTATAGAATGCTAGAGCTTGTGAACGATGCTTAACAACCCTGACAGCTGAAGTGCCTAAACCTACCACCAAGTGAACGGTATTAACAACCCTGGCAGCTGAAGTACCTAAAACTACCACAAAGTGAACGGTATTAACAACCCCGGCAGCTGAAGTACCTAAAACTACCACAAAGTGAACGGTATTAACAACCCTGACAGCTGAAGTACCTAAAACTACCACAAAGTGAACGGTATTAACAACCCTGGCAGCTTAAATACCTAAAACTACCACCAAGTGAACGGTATTAACAACCCTGGCAGCTGAAGTACCTAAAACTACCACAAAGTGAACGGTATTAACAACCCTGGCAGCTGAAGTACCTAAAACTACCACAAAGTGAACGGTATTAACAACCCTGGCAGCTTAAATACCTAAAACTACCACCAAGTGAACGGTATTAACAACCCTGGCAGCTGAAGTACCTAAAACTACCACCAAATGAACGATGCTTAACAACCCTGACAGCTGAAGTACTTATGATATAAACCCTCAATTAATCACCAAGTACACCTTTATGAGGCCACTCCGCCATTATACTCACTGAAAATAGGCAATAAAACCTCATCACAGACGCCATCAATCACCTTGGGAAAAATCCATGCCTGGTTCGCCTCACTACCTACCTACCTATTTTACCTGCCTCACTACCTACCTACCTACTTTACCTACCTGTCTCCCTACCTACTTTACCTGCTTACTTTCCTACCTACTTTACCTACCTGCCTCTTTTACCTACCTAATTACCTCATTACCTACCAACCTACCTGCCTACCTCCCAGTCTACCTCCCGACCTACCTACCAGTCTACCTACCTACCTACCTCCCATCTACCTTTTTACCTCCCTACCTGCCTAGCAACCCACCTGCCTATCTACCAACCTATCGACCAATCTACCTACCAATCAGCCTGCTTACCAAGCCACCTACCAAGCTACCTACTTACCTACCTACCCTGTCTACCTACTGCCACGCTCTGTAATGTACAGTGATTTTTTAAAAGGTTCGGGCGGGGTTGGGAAGGGAGGGAGGAGGGGAGAGGGAGACGGGGGGTGAGGGGGTGGGGTAGCGAGAGGGTATTGACGGACAATGGCTTGACATAAATACTCTTGATTATTTTATACGTGTGTGTGTTTTGTTTGTGTGTGTGTGTGTGTGTGCGTGTGTGTGTGTGTGTGTGTGTGTGTGTGTTTTGTTTGTGTGTGTGTGTGTGTGTGCGTGTGTGTAATAATGAATAAAAACCATACTCAGAAGTAACATTGCCTCCTGAGTTACCATAATGTTTGGTTTAATGATAAATAAAAACATAATCTAAATATTGGCCCACTTTCTCATATCATAATGCATTAATTTATTTCGGGTTTTTCTAAAAGCCTGATCCAGGTGGTTCAGCTGAGGCGTGTGAGCCGTCGTCAATAAGGATACTGTAGGAAGAGGAGGGTTCGGGGAAGGAGGGTTTGAAGGAGGTGGCGAAGGAGGAGAAGGGTTTGAAGGAGGGGGAGGGAAGAGGAGGATGAGGAGAAAGAAGAGAAGTGTTTGGAAGAGGAGAAGAAGGGTTTGAAGAAAGAAGAGGAGGAGAAGGGTTTGAAGAAAGAAGAGGAGGAGAAGGGTTTGAAAGAGAAGAAAGAAGAGGGTTTGAAGAAGGAGGAGGAGGAGGAAGAGGAGGAGGAGGGTTTGAAAGAGGAGGAGGAGGAGGAGGGGAGTTTGGAGGAGGAAGAGGAGGGTTTGAACGAGAAGAAAGAGGAGGGTATGCAGGAGGAAGAGGAAAAAGAGGAGAAAAAAAGAAGAGGAAAAAGAAGGAGAGTTTTTGCCCACTAATAAGATTAATACGGGCGCGGCTGTTGGTTCTCTTGCCCACCTAAAAACAATTTTCCCCAGTAAGAATTATTTCCTCACCTTAAACCAAGTGTTCACCTTAGCCCAATTTTCTACCCCCCTAAAACCAATTTCACACCACCTAAAGCCAAATTTCTACCACCTTAAACCAAATTTTCCATCAGTTTCACCCAATTTCACCCCAACTTCCACCAATTTTCCAACTAATATCAGCCAATTTTTCACCAACTACGAAAACAATTATATCACCTTAAACCATTTTTCTCACCTAAACCAATTTTCTATCACCTTAAACTAATTCTCCTCAACCATAAATCAACCTAAGACCATATCGGCAACCCAAATCCAATTTCTTCCAGTTTTATCTAATTTTACACAGATAAAAATATTATAGCCAACATCCCGCTACACACAACAACAGTGGTGGTGGGGGAGTGTTGGTGGTGGGGGAGTGTTGGTGGTGGGGGAGTGTTGGTGGTGGGGGAATGTTGGTGGTGGGGAATGTTGGTAGTGGGGGAATGTTGGTGGTGGGGAATGTTGGTGGTGGGGGAATGTTGGTGGTGAGAGAATTGGTGGAGGTGGTGGGGAATGTTGGTGGTGGGGGAGTGTTGGTGGTGGGAGAGTGTTGGTGGTGGGAGATGTTGGTGGTGAAGTGGTTGTAGTGGTGGGAGAGTGTTGGTGGTAGGAGAGTGTTGGTGGTGGGAGGTGTTGGTGGTGGGGGAATGTTTGGTGGTGGGGGCGTTGGTGGTGGTGGAGTGTTGGTGGTGGTGGAGTGTTGGTGGTGGGGGGTGTTGATGGTGGGGGGAGTGTTGGCGGGGAGAGAGGGGTCCTCATTCTGGGCTCGGCAATCACCATTATCTTTATATTTCCTTCAAGGCGCTTTGGAGAGCACCGTCAGAACCTGCATGATATTAAAACACATTTTTCAACCTCTGTGTGTACGCGAACCTTCTGACATTGATCACCAGGTTGTTGTTGTTTTTTACTGTTGCCTCGTGATCACCACCTTCGTCATCACCATCATCATCACCACCACCATCACCATCAGGGCGGCAGCAGGTAAAGTGATGACATTACACACACACACACACAAAGATGGACCATTGTAAATTGCTTGGCTTTGAAGAGATATTATTTGCACGCCGAGTATAAGTCAGCAGACACATTTGTAGTCTCCCTGAAGAAAGCACGAAGAAGGCAGCTGAGGGGATATTCCAGAAAATATGTTAAATGCCAAACAACTGACCTCCTAGCCTCTTGGCCTTTCATAATGGGGTCACAAAAGTAATGTTATGTCCTTATTGTCGATCCATTAAATGCAGCAGTGAAATCTGTTTGTTAATAAAAAATTTAGATGTGGCTGATCAAATATTGCAATAGTTAGAAAATTTTTAAATACAAATAAAAAGTATGCAACGAATCAGAAGTCCTGACTCAAACCTGATTCTAACGGAGTGTTGTTGTTTTTTTATTCAGAAACCTACAAAAAGAGCGAATGTTTAAAATGTGAGCCTTCAGAGGGCTATTATGATATTTACGAGACGGAAGAGTAAAGTGACTATCCTTGTCTCAGGTGTATGTGAGGTATTGAAATTGGTTCACTGTACAACCGTATCTTTTGGAGGTTTACAGACTCACAACACACCCTGTACAGTGAATAATGAATGTGATCAAAAAAACTTAAGTGTTTTCTCCCGCCTTCAAAACTATGGGAACCATCACCTCGGTTCCCACTTAATGACAGGCTTTTAACTCCTCCATTACCATCATCCCCTTAATCATAACGGCTCACCATGTCACTAAAATGCATCACATAAAGGATTTTGCCTCCGGTTACAACAACCATCTCATCACCATTAGCGTCGGCTGCCTTCGTTTATGTGTATTAATGTATATTTTAATCTTAATCCAGACAGCTTCCTTCACGTCAAAAGCGTCTTGGTTATAAACATTTACAGAAGGCGGATCTAAAGGGCCCCAGACCTAATATAATCCATCCTAATCTAGGCATTTAGATTGGTCTACTTTAGGACTAGTACCAATTAAATAGGGGCCCATTAGGGTAAAGAGGTCAGTATATCTTACACAACTACTAATGGTTCCCACTAGAAACTATTGTACAAAAATATTGTTATGTTTACATCCAACCACAGCAGGTACAGGATAAACTGCCACCCACTTTTAACTCCTTCCCCTGACTGCCTCAGCCACCACCATTGTCAGGCTAACACATCTGTCATCATCCCGGTCACTCTAACATCTGCTTATGGAATATATTGTCCCGTCTTAAGAACTGTCAGTCAAAAAACTGCCAAATATAAAAACAAACAAATCCTTACTGTGACTCGGCCAACAGACGCTAAGACAGACAAGCAACTTGGCCACGACCGAGACACTTGGTTACCACAGTCTCGCTTTACTGACATCATGAACCCCTTAACCTCCTGACCTCATCACCACGACCTGGGTTTATGTCAAGATCCTCCTGCACAATAATTCTAACCCGCTGACAGCGTCCCGATGAGAGCTGCAGCGCTGATAGGAACAAACAACGTGGACTACAGAATCTCCTTCCCCGTCCTCCCTTCCCCCAAAAAATGTCCCCCCCCTATTTCTTCCCTCGGCCCCTCTACCCGTGAGAGTGTGTCAGCCCCAGCACCAGTAAGTGTGACATATGGACTTGGTAGTGCAGTGGTGGAGACGGTAAGGTGGTTGACACCAGAGGAGGGAGTGGAGACACAGGATATTCCCGGACCCTCAACCTAACCTAACCTAACCTAACCTAACCTAACCTAACCTAACCTAACCTAACCTAACCTAACCTAACCTAACCTACCCTACCCTAACCTAACCTAACATAGCCTAACTTAATCTCACCATGAAGAAAATCAGTTTAACTTAATCAAATGTGCGGTAACTTTTCCAACCACTTCCTATCATAACCTAAATTATCCTAACCAGACCCGAGGCTTTTATACAAACATTCGTGTTCGGTTCAGGATTCGCGTACGACCACTAATTCAGTCCATTAAGTCATCCCTCAATCTGACAACTGCTTTTACCACCCCACGAGTGCAGTACTTAGTGTATGTCAACAACCACTAAGAGTCAAGTCATTTGGGATTTTTAAATAGGAAAACCTGTAGAAAAAAGAAACATTCATAAAAGACTCATCACGCACTCAATGCATCGCTCCACTATGAACCTGAAACACATACGAGTGTTCTGACTCCTTATGGCACCGCTGTTAACGAGTTAGATCATTAATAATAACTTGTAAGAGGTTTATTTTAATTAACTAATCAGCGGATTTTTGTGTTTTATGTCTTGTTTGTGTTTTGGTTGTATTCACTCGGCCAGTTATGGAGGAAATACACCTTAAGGCTGCATAAAATAGCCACTAAGAGAGCTCATCCATGTTAATATTGATATTAGTATCTGTATTTTCTGGCTAAATAAACTGTTTCAATACGATATAAACAATAAGTAAAAAAGGCATATCAAATATAAAATAATTCAAGAACCTGTAAACTCCTTAAGTGAGACACCTGAATTTAATATGTAATTTACTTAAGATTAATACAGCAGCACTTATAAAAATATGTAACTTACTTTAGTACAAAGGTGACACAGCCACCCTTGAAGGTGCGTAACTTACTCGAGTGCAAAAGTGAAGCAGCTGTGAGGTACATTATAACGTTAGGGGGTCACGTGGTGGCTCTCTCGCCCTCCTCATCCCCTCTTTATTACGGCGTTCGTAATCGCTTCATCCTCACCTCCCCTCCCCATCATTTTTCATCGGAGGACCATCACCACTACCACCATCATCATCATCACCACACATCCCCCTCCCCCATCCTTCTTCCCTACTTTTTCCTCCCTCCCTTTCCCTTCCTCCCTCACCCTATTCCCCTCCACCACTATCTCCCCCACCCCCCCACTTCTCTCCCCCTACGGCCTCACCCTCACCCTCCTCGGCCCCACCCTCACCCCCGTCCCCTATACGACCCCACCCTCACCCTTACCCCCTACAGTACACTACCTCTTCCCTCACCCCCTATACGACCTCCTCCCTCACCCTCATCCCCTACACAACCTCCTCCCTCACCCTTGTCCCCTACAAGACCCCAACCCTCCCCCAGTCCATCACACTATCAGAAATCTATAGCCACAAACACCTCTCCTACACTATCATTAGGAGGAGGAGCTGCTACTGCGCCGTCCTCACCACCTCACGCCAAACTACAGCTCAAACTGAGTTGATGTTCTATCTAAGTAATCCCGACTATCTCGCTAACCTTCCACAAAAGACTCTCTTTGGGGCGTGGCTTCATAAAAGTGTTGCAGATCTCTTGAAACTGAACGTCCCAATCACCCCAGACGAACCTATTAATGCCATTCCTCCTTGGCTGGACATATCAGTTCCTATTAATTACACTACTGTTGGTAGTAAGCAAATGTTAAACACCGATGTGATGAGATGTGTCACACTAGAAACTATTAACAGACACATAGAGAGTATTAAATCAAGTGAATGTTTTGCTTTTACTGATGGTTCTGTGCAGACAAACACAGGTAGAACAGGCTGTGCAATTGTAATATATAAAGAAAAAAGAGATGATAGTGTCAACCAAACAAAGGCTGAACAACTGGGCCAGCACAACACAAACTGAACTAACTGGAATCTACTTAGCTACAGACTACCTCAAAGAAAATGGAGGTGGGGTGATATTCTATGACTCTCAAAGTGCTTACTAAAAGAAATCTGATAACTGCCAATGAGAACAACTCTCTTTATCGAATTTGTGTGGATTCCCTCCCATGTTGGAATTAGATATCATGACCGTACTGATAGACTAGCCAATGAGGCATGTAAGAAAGAAAATGTTGACCGAGACTTTGGCCTGTCCAATGCTGTAATTAAAAACATTCAAGTCAGAATCATGAACTCTGATCTAGAAGAGCTGAGAAATGCAGAGAGACCTGGCAGTTGTAGCATTAGTAAATAGGACAAATTTTGTGACGAGAGGTACCGGTATGGCCAACATAAGGACAGAACTAGACAATGTGATGTAGTTGTGACCAGAATTAGGCTAGGATCTGGCAAGTTAGTAACGCTGTACCCATAACGGAACACTCAGCATGTAAACTTTGCGATAAACCTTTAAAGCAAACACCTGAACACTATATTATTGAATGTGACACTGTCAAAGACTTCAGGCCACCTGGCATATTGTATCATGAACTTTGTAATTACTACATTGAATCGGGGGTGCTTGAGGACATTCTTGCTGTTTATCCCAAATTTGTTAGCCCACACTGCTTTGTCTTCAATTAGGACAGGAAACAGCGAGTGAGCATTAACGGCACTAAGTCCCATTGGAGCAACGTCACAAGTGGAGTTCCCCAAGGCTCAGTACTTGGACCATTATTGTTTATTATATACATAAACGACATAGATATCGGCATAGACAGCAACATAAGTAAATTTGCTGATGACACTAAAATAGGACGTGTTATCAAATCTGACGAGGACTCGGCAAAACTACAGGAAGATCTAAACAAATTTTTCGAATGGTCTGAAAAATGGCAGATGAAATTCAACGTCGACAAATGTAAAGTACTCAGTATAGGAGATGTAAACAGGGAAACCAGATACCAGATGAACAACGATGCCATAGAGAAATCCGACTGCGAGAGAGATTTAGGAGTAATGATAAGTAGGAACCTTAAGCCAAGTAAACAATGTGTTTTTGCTCGTAACAAGGCTAATAAAGTACTTGGGTTCATACAAAGGAGTGTTAGTTACAAGACTAGCGAGGTCATCCTAAAACTGTATCTTGCTCTTGTGAGACCACACCTGGATTACGCAGTTCAGTTCTGGTCACCGTATTACAGAATGGATATAGAATCCTTGAAAAGAATTCAGAGGAGAATGACAAGACTAATCCCGGGCATTAGGAGCCTTGAGTATAGAGACAGGTTAAAGCATCTTAATTTGCACTCCCTTGAGAGACGTAGAGCGAGGGGCGACCTGATAGAGGTGTATAAGTGGAAGGCAGGGCTAAACAAAGGGGACATTACAAAGGTACTCAAATTATCCAACCAGGAGCGAACTCGTAACAATGGTTTTAAATTAGACAAATTTAGATTTAGGCGTGAAATAGGTAAACACTGGTTTGGAAACAGAGTAGTGGATGAATGGAACAAGTTACCAAATATCATCATTAACTCGAATACGCTGAATTGCTTCGAACATATGTTGGATGCTCATATGAGCAATAGGGGTTGGGTGTAAACGGGACTGCCCAGTATGGGCCAATAGGCCCGCTGCAGTTTCCTCCATTCTTATGTTCTTATGTTATGTTGATAAACACCCTTGGTGGCCTCTACTCTGTAATCCTTTTTGGGCTACCGCTCACAGTATGAGTATGGGGTGCACAATAAACTAGCTGCTGTCCACGGCAAAATTCAGACATTCAAATTCCCCACCCCCCCACTCCTCCCCTCCCATCTCTTTCTTACTCCTTCCCCATTCACCATCTCTCCCCCCACTCCTCCCCACCCTCCTCGGACCTATCAAGAGTGCCTATTGTCCCTCACCCTTACTATGAATACAGAGTCAATACACTTAACGACCCATCCAATAATTGAGTCCCAAATGACAACGTAACTGTCCAGTCAACGTCTGTTTTTCCCCGATAATAACAATGATGCCAACACGAGATCCAAAAGGTGTCGGAAGAGAGTGAGTCGTCCAGATTCTCAGAGGGTCGTTCGGTGAAGGGTCGTCGAAATTGTATATGTAGGAAATACCATGATGATATTATGAATAATGATGTATAACTTCAGGTGTATAATGATGTATAACTTCAGGTGTATAATGATGTATAACTTCAGGTGTATAATGATGTATAACTTCAGGTGTATAATGATGTATAACCTCAGTATGTAATGATGTATAAAGCATAAGGTGTAAAGTGAATAACAAGTGTAAAGTGAGTAACTGATGTAAAGTGATTAACAGGTGTATATATTTGACATACAGGTAGTAGGCAGCTACCAAACAGGGAAGTACTACCGTCTGGGAAGATATTGGAAGCATAATGTGTTGTCTAATGGTAGACCCTGCTGCCATATGACATCACGAAAATTGTGACCAAGTCCCAGGTTGCCCATCTGACTTTCTGCTTCATTTACACGCAATTGCAGGGTCTCAGTTGTTTCTCTTACCATTGACAACACAACATACATATATCGTTTCTCACTTTTGATTTTTTTTTTTTCATTTTTGTATTTATAGTTCTTTATTATTAATATTATTATTATTACAGTTAATGTATTATTATCATCATTATTTTATTCTTTAATTTTCGTTTGTTTTATCATAAATTTTACTTATTATGAATTATTATGACTATTATTTATTTTTATTATTATTATTATTATTATTATTATTAATATTATTATTACATTTTCGCCCCCCAGGCCCCGATGTGGGTCAGTGACCTGTGTCCGGGTGGGTTAATCCCCATAAAAAAAAAACATACACAAGCCAGGTACCGTATGTTAACAAGAGCAGATCAGTGCACGTTAACTTAATTGCAAATACGAGACACGTGTTGAGAGGAACAGGTCAATTCGTGTTGACTTAGTTGCAGAAGCGTGTAAATGTCAGAGGGTTGCAGACCATTACTGTTGCAAATGCGAGGAACAGGTGTAGAGAGTAGCGAGTTTAAGTGTATTTACACAGGTGGGTATTGATCCCGGGGTGTCGACAGTGGCAGGAAGACTATATAACGACCACCTAGACATAGCGAAGGAGGGTAAGAGGGGGAATGGAGATGGGAGAAGGGAAGGAAGAAAGCGGAATGGGGGAGGGGTGGTAGATGGGAGGGAAAGAGGGAGGGAGGAAGGTGGGTCAGTGGGTGGTAGATAGGTATGAGGGAAGGAGGGGGAGGGAGGGGTTGTTGACAGGTAGGTAGGTAGATGGCAAGAGGAAAGGTGGGTAAGTGGGTTGCAGATGGGAAGAAGAATGAGTGTGGTTGACAGGTAGGTAGTTAAGGGGGAGGGAGAGGGGGGAGGGAAGGCAGAGGGATTGTTGATAAGCAGGTATATAAGTGGAATGAGGGAGGTGGGTAAGTGGGTGGTAGACGGGAAGGGGGAGAGGGAGAATGGGGGTAGTTGACAGGTAGGATTGGTGGGAGGGAGGAAGGGAAAGGAGGGAGGAAGGGAAGGAGGAGAGGAAAGGAGGGAGGAAAGGAGAGATGGAGGGTGGGAGGGAGGAAGGGAGGTAGCATATCATTATATCCAGACAGCTAATTCCACTCCTGCTTCATCACGAGGCAACAGCAGCAGGAGGAGGAGGAGCGAGAGGTGATGGAACGAGAGGAGGAGCGAGAGGAGGAGCGAGAGGAGGTGGTGGTCATGACGTCCTGTATAATGTCCACCTTCATCATCCTCCATCACCTCCTACAGTTTTCACAGCTGAGCGTTAATTTAATCACGCTTATAATTACACTTCTATGCGCTATATGATCGCTTCGCACACTGACGCCAGGCTTATTACTCCAGCGCTGGACGGTAACGGCGCTCTGATTACGGCAATCCAATCTTCATTTTTGGGTTGTTCACATTAATCGAGCAAAGCCATTAACATAATCATATAACTTAATTAGTTAATATAACCCCCCAAAAAAACATCACAGTTAATCCATTATTACCCCAAAAAATAATCCAAATTACAATTAAAATTTCTGTCCACTGTACATTATCAAACGACACATTTTTATCGGGTTTATATATATAGCTTGAAATATATCTATCTATCCACTTATAATTAAATGTTATTCCCGCTTATTATATAAATTTATACACATAATATATATATATATATATATATATATATATATATATATATATATATATATATATATATATATATATATATATATATATATATATATATATATATCAGGAGAAATGACAGAATAAACAAGGCGTAACATTATACTGCACGGCGGAAAATACCAGGAGGTAATAATGAAATAGAACCATAAAAAACGGGGATTCCATTTGCCACATTAATTAATATCATCACACACACACACACACACACACAGACACACACACAAACGATATTTACTCTAGAGGTGTGTGTGTGTGTGTGTGTGTCAGTGAGAGTGAATGAGAAAGACAGACAGACAGACAGACAAACCCACCACCAACAAAACAAACCTCAAAAACACTAAAACCCACACAAATTACACTCCTTTAAACACACTTAAAAATGGTTGATATGACTGAACCGAAAACAAAAAACAGGTCTTCCATTAACAAAGGTCTGAGGCGGAATAAAAGGTCAGGAGGATAAAAATATTAATTACAAGGCACACACACACACACACACACACACACACACACACACACACACACACACACAAACCTAACTTCACCTAATTTTGAGGTCAAATTCACAAAACGCTCCGTTATTCCGATTTAGTGCCAAACTTTAACCTCAGATCCCAAAATGCATAAACTCAACATTATACTGTAGATTCCTAAAACGCGAATAGTATGACAAACAAAAATATATACCTTAGATTCCCCAAACTATGAACATATTCTGAAAAAAAAAATAGCAAGAATTAGCTTAGATCCCCTTTTACAAACACACAATAGTAGATTCTTAAATAGTGCGAGTACTAAGTAGGATCCCTTATACATACAAAAGATCAGATTCCAATAAAGCGCAAGACCTCAACCCTTATATATTCCCAAAACGCGTTGCCTTCACCACCACCTTCCCGCTGCAGTTAAGAGTCGCTACCGTCTTCAGGAAGTATTAATCAATTTCTCGCGTACAAAAAGGCGCCGTCGAGTTGCCTGCCACTACGTCTGACGAGATGGAGGGCCGGCCCCAGCCTCCGAGAACCCACGGCACGGAACCCACTGGAACCCAGGGCACGGCCCCAGCCTCCGAGAACCCACGGCACGGAACCCACTACAAGGAAACCCACCGCGAGGAACCCACCACGAGGAACCCACCGCGAGGAACCCACCACAAGGAACCCGCCGCAAGGAACCCACCACAAGGACCACAAAACATTGACAAACCCACAAAAATCCACCACGGGGAACCCATCATAAGAAACCCACCGCGAGGAACCCACCGCGAGGAAGCCCCCACAATGAATCCGTCGCAAGAAACCCACGACAAGGAGCCCACTAAAATGAACCCACCACAAAGAGCCCACCACAAGGAACCGACCACTACAAACCCATCACAAGAAGCCCACCAAAATAAACTTACCACAAGGAACCCACCAAAATGAACCCACCACAATGAAACCCACCCATCATAAGGAAACCCACCACACTAAAATGAACCCACCACAAAGAACCCAGCGTGCCTGATGAGACCATGGTGAGACGCCCCATCATCAAGTGAAAACCCACCCTGCACCCACCACCCTCTTGATTAATTGATAACATCCCCGCACCACCAACACGCCGCCGTCTTTTGCCAGCGTCTCCTCCCGGGAATTTTTAGTTCTGCTTTTCTTCCCGTGTTAGGAGGGAGCCAATGAGGTCTTCACTTATCTCGACACTCATATCTGGTGTTTACTTTCCACATTTACGTCCTGGTATTTTCATCTGGTGATAATAACGTCTCAAACGCCTCCTGTACTCCCCACGGGTAAAATTACTTATTTTCTTTATGATAACTAGTGTGATTCTTTGATGATTTTTATAATTATTATTTTTTTAGGGGGGGTTAGGATGGGGGGGGTGCTGTTCTTATTAATCTGTTTCTTAACGAACCGAAACAAAAATGCATCAAAATCAGAAAGTTTGAAAATTAGCAATTAAGATTTCTGACTCAACATTCTCGTAATTAAGAAGGAACCGTAACGCTCATATATCTTTGTTACCATAAAACTTTTAATTTTTTTTTCAATGTTAATTTTTCTTCATTTTCGTAAAGCACCATGGAAAATATAATTGAACACCGCAAAATAAATAGAGACTTAAGATTCTTTTTTTTTAATCAGTCTTCTTCGCAATACTTCTGAGACGGAAAATTTAAACAGATTCGGATACACTGAACCGAGTCTGATAATCGAAACTATATACAGACTCTAACATGGGGAGAACGAACAAACCACTAACTCAAACACAGCCACGCACACACTTGAACCCAGCGAGCCATCGACACACACACGTCAGGTACACCCCACTCAAGTCCTCAGGTTTTGAGCCTTGAAGGGTCAGTCCGCCTCAGACCATCCCCCCCCCCCCTCCCTGTCTGTGTGTGTGTGTGCTCGCGCGCGTTGGAGGTCCTAGTACAATTAATTTTAGCTTTTCTTAACCAAAAATTCTGTAATGGCAAATAATTGCTGTATTGTAACCTGACCAAAGTTAATTTGACTTAACCAAACCTAATCAAACCTAGCATAACTTTACCCACCTTAACTTAAACCTTAGCTAACTTGACCTTTAGCCTACTCAAAACCTAACGAAACGGAGGCCAACGTGCTTAAAACTAGCATAATAATGTAACCTAACTTAATCGAACTTAACAGGACATCTGGTCTTATCGATAAATGAGCTGCGCCAAATTATATACTTGTGGCATTTTGTTCAGTGTAAATTCATCTGGAGGATTATGTCCAGTACACCTGAGCAGACACATGTGTTCCGCAGCTCCCGGGTCATGCAAAGACTCATGCATGGTCCAGCGCCTTAACACAGTTCCCTTCGCTGTTTCATTCATCGCCAACTATTACTTGAAACCACTATCGACGATTCTTGTCAACGATATCTGCGACATTAAAAACAGACAGAAGATAACGTTCCGATGCCACGATACTAACCATTAGGAGCTGAGAGACAAAATTCTGTTGTTAGTTATTGGTATGTCAACTTTACCGCCATAACGCTCCGGTATCCTGACATTAACCAGTTCGTATAAGAGGCTAATGTAACGATATCGGAACATTAATGACTTTGCAGGATAATTAACCTATCCTTCATTTATTGTAAACTAACCTAACCTAACAAACCTTCACTACCTTAACTTAAACTAAACTTAAACTAACAATCTAAACTAACTTAAACTGACAAAACAAAACATAAACTAACCTTAATAAAAAACTACCCTAAACTAACAAATTAAACTACCTTATTAACCTGAACTAACAAACTAAACTACCTTATTAACCTAAACTAACAAACTAAACTACCTTATTAACCTGAACTAACAAACTAAACTACCTTATTAACCTAAACTAACAAACTTAACTACCTTATTAACTTAAACTAACAAACTAAACTACCTTATTAACCTAAACTAACAAACTAAACTACCTTATAAACTAACAAACTAAACTACCTTATTAACCTAAACTAAAACTACCTTATTAACCTAAACTAACAAACTAAATTATCTTATTAACCTAAACTAACAACTAAACTACCTTATTAACCTAAACTAACAAACTAAACTACCTTATTAACCTAAACTAACAAACTAAACTACCTTATTAACCTAAACTAACAAACTAAACTACCTTATTAACCTAAACTAACAAACTAAATTATCTTAAACTTAACCTTATTAACCTGAACTAACAAACTAAACTACCTTATTAACCTAAACTAACAAACTAAACTACCTTATTAACCTAAACTAACAAACTAAACTACCTTATTAACCTGAACTAACAAACTAAACTACCTTATTAACCTAAACTAACAAACTAAACTACCTTATTAACCTAAACTAACAAACTAAACTACCTTATTAACCTGAACTAACTAACTAAACTACCTTATTAACCTAAACTAACAAACTCAACGACCTTATTAACCTAAACTAACAAAATAAACTAACCTAATTTTAACCACCAGTACGATAACGTTCCAATATCGTAAAGTTAACCATTTCGTAAAAACAAAAACAAAAAAAAACATACAAGTTTTTTTTTCCAGGCGACTATGATTATACATCAGAGGGGACAAACTGCACCACTCATTTTGCTGCTGCGAGTTGGGAAAAAAAAACCCACATGATTTACTACACGTCAAGCGCTGGAGAGGAGAGAGACGCACCAGTGAACTATCCATCATGGCCGCCGCCTCGAGACCTCACCTACATTAATGTGTAGGCAGCCAACACTCTCTCATGCTGGTACACCAAGCAGGAGGTATCAAGCACTAAGCACTATCTAGCACCATCTAGTACCATCACCACCAGTACTACCATCAAACACCATCCAATACCACCATCACCACCAATCACCATCAAGTACAACCAACACCAAACACCATCCTCAATAACCACCATCACCACCAACCATCCTTACCACCAACCATCCTCACCATCAACAACCATCACTACCCACAACCATCACCACCAAACACCATCACCACCAAACACCATCACCACTCACCACCATCCTCACTGTCATCACCAACCAGGCAACACCCTCTCCACCCTCTCTTGACCACAACTCAAATATTACAGAAAATCATAGTTTTCTTGGTAGATTTATGACATACAGTAAATGACCCGCCTGTACCCACCGTAATACTTAACTTATCATAATACGTAAATTCACTTTAACTCCTTCCACCTCCCCGCAATGGACGTTCTGAGTAATGTATTTAAATGGACCAACTAAGGTTAGGTTAGGTTAGGTTAGGTAAGGTTAGCTAAGGTTAGGTTTGGTTTATAACCAGTCAAAAGTTCCCAAAGGAGAGAAATACTAATCGGCAATTTAGTGTAACATACAGTATAATATATTTGGTGGATTACCATTTTTATTTGTTTATTTTTGTATTATTTAAGTCACTTATTTGTTGACATTTATCTTAGAATAAGTAAATATTATTAAAAAGAACATTGAAAACTGTGAAATGACTGTAACATATAATTAAGTCGAGATGATAATACAAATACGAACGTGCTGGTCGAGCTCCGAAAGAGTTGTCCGGGGGTCTAGCTAGCCCTCGGTAGGAGCTTGACCAGCACAAAAAAATCTACTTTTGGCGACCTGTGGTAGTATGGCCAGCATGCTCGTCTCGCAAGAGAGTAGACCCGGGTTCAATTCCCGGGCAGGGTAACACTTTTTTTTTACCCCATTTGCCTCTGTCTACCCAGCAGTAATTGGAAACCTGGATGCTAATTAATTTGCAGATCATGTTCCGGGGTAATTGTTACCCAGTGCAGTTGGCGACTTGTCCGGTTTTCTCGGACTATTCCATTACACTGGGTCATGTGTTGGCGACAGCTTCTACACCTTATACAAATTCACGCCAAAGTGGCCATCCTCGTACACGAGGGTCAACCATTATTATTACGTCATTAAATATGTTATAAGTATATACTGCAGTAAGTATATAATATAAAAGACAAAGAACATGGAAATATATGTATTTACTTTCAGGGTTTATTTAGTTATTTATTACTTGTGCTTATTACTGGTATTTGTTTTCCTCTCATCTGTATAGTTTAAGTCTTTACTCTTGTTTTGAGTAACTTTAGATTTAATTGTTTTTCTCCCAAACTTATGTTGACATTTACATTTTTTAGAATATATCATAATATTATATCACCCATGATCATTATCCTGTATTTAAAACAATAAAACAACACTGGGGTAATATTCGTTAAGGTTAGGTTAACTTAGTTTAAGTTTTATATTAAACAATTTATTAATACCTAATATGGTGAAGTACATGATGGCCGACGGCCAGTTAGAAGCTTAAAATAATACATAGAAGTTATTGATATTAGGCAATTATCCCTATTTAGTGTAACGGCCAGGACATATTAAGAACCTTTTAATTTCTAGGCCACAGAGTGCATGATTAATCGACCAGGCCCCAGTCGTAAAGCGACATGACCTGACATGACATGACATAACATAACCTGACCTATCTATTATTTCTTAATATAACCATTCAGGTTGTGTGCCAGTCCTAATGGGTCTCAGTCATTATAGAATCCAGGTCTAATGGCTCCTAATAGTCACCGTCTTAGCATCATCTCCTAATTGTTATGCCGAAGTCTATAAGAAGTAACCCTTCAAGCGTCCTCACCACCAGTAAGTGCTGAGTGTGTGTTTATTGTGTGTTCCTGCAGCCTGCCTGTCTGTCTCCGTAGTTTATTAAGACTACATTTCTTTGTGTGTGTGTGTGTGTGTGTGTGTGGTCTCCCACATACCACCACCCCCGACGCACCCACAAGCGAGGAGAGGCTCGGTAAGGTTCCTTGATAAGCTGACGATTTATGTATCTTTGTGAAGCATCGTATTAGTGGCACACGTGCGCGCTCACTCACACACACACACACAAAGGATGACCGCTCACCTGACCAACACACACGCCAGCCTCATCTCTCGTGTGCCCTGAGAAGTTAGGGGTGAACACAGGGTGAGGGAAGACACGTGTTTGTTTTAGAGATAAGAGTGAGCATATAGGATGAGGGTGAACAGTTAAGGAAGAAGATCTGCTCACGAGAATCTAAGATTACACGACTAAAATGGTGAATATGAAGATTACAGGTAAGGGAGAATATATTAGGGAGAAACTGTCACGACGAATGGATACGGAATAGCAACTCAGGGTGAATAACAATAGTAAGAATCAAGGGAGAACATATAAGGGAAGGGAATATGTAAGGGAGGGAACTGAAAAGGGGTAAAGAACAGGCATTGTTAAATAATAACAACAATAACAACACCAACGACTGCACGGTGAATATACAATTCCGTCAGTCGTATCAACTAAAATATGCAAAATTATTTAAATTGTTTTGGTGTGAGATAAGAGACAGTCACTACAACACCTTATAAACAAATAGCTAAAAAAACACCCACAATGGTATTCAATAAACATGTAGATATAACACTGTAACATTACACAGGTGAATGATCGGTCCCAAACACAGACGGTAATTACAGGTAACATCCAGTTTTAGCCTTGGTTATATATCAACACTTTAGAACATAACAAAACAGAATGACGAAATGTTTATATGCAAGAACTGTGTAAGTAGATTGATATAGACGAGACAAGAAAAATATAGCCACTCTTAAAGGGTAAAAATAGAATGAGTGAACGACTAAGCACATAACGACGCAACACCTTATAATAAACAAAGGTAAAGTGAAAATAGAATAAAAGAGGAAGATATAAAGATTAAGAAGATAAGACTTAAACATATGCAAAAATAAATAAATTAAATTAACATGGTGAAGCGAGAATGTTAAATAAATATGTTTTTACGAGGTGAAGAGATACAGGTGAAGGAAGGGTGAACAAGAGAGTCTGAACAGTTAACAGTTGTAAGATATTGTTGAACAGTTAAGAGTTGCAAGATAATGTTGAACAGTTAAGAGTTACAAGATAATGTTGAACAGTTAAGAGTTGCATGATTATGTTGAACAGTTGTACGATAATGTTGAACAGTTAAGAGTTGCAAGATTATGTTGAACAGTTAAGAGTTGCAAGATTATGTTGAACAGTTGCAAGGTAATGTTGAACAAGTAATATTGCAACAGATGTGGTGGCCAGTGAGGTTGTTGACCTGTAGCAGACGACAGGTGAGGTAAGGGATAACAGGTGGTAATGAACAGAGTAACAATGAACAGATAAAAAATGAACATGCGGTACTGAAGAGACTGGAATGAACAAGTGAAGATGGTAAGTGAACAGAGTGGAATAATCAGGTACAGGTGGTGCTGAACTAATTAGCGAGGATACGAAGGGTCAAGACAGGTGGGGAAAAAAACAGGTGAATTAAAATAGTTGAAGTTAGTAACGATGGCGAATAGAATGGGAGAGATAATGAAGAGATAAAAAATGAACATGCGGTACTGAAGAGACTGGAATGAACAAGTGAAGATGGTAAGTGAACAGAGTGGAATAATCAGGTACAGGTGGTGCTGAACTAATTAGCGAGGATACGAAGGGTCAAGACAGGTGGGGAAAAAAACAGGTGAATTAAAATAGTTGAAGTTAGTAACGATGGCGAATAGAATGGGAGAGATAATGAAGAGTATAAAGCACACACACACACACACACACACACACACAGAGACACACACACACACACACACGAGTAGAAATATGAAATTAAAATAACACAAAAGAGAGAGAAAGAAAAAACAGAAAGAGAGAGAGAGAGAGAGAGAGAGAGAGAGAGAGAGAGACGAAGAGAAAATGAAAGAGAAGTGGGAGTGGAGGGGAGAGGAGGCGAGACTAATCTAGAACCCTGCTTGCTTTGCCTACAGTCATGATTGCAATGGCAGAATACTAATTCAAAAACCTGTCGACTTTCCTTCCCTACAGTGGATGATTTTCCCTATAATTTCAACCAACCAGACATTAATTCCAACATGCATCATTACGACTATATAATATTTAACACCACTACCAAAATCCGTACAGAAAATACGGCTCGTACCAATTAAAACACACTCGTATATTTCTGCAACAATTAAGCCTTAGAGTTAACACACAGACAAGTTTGCATATTCATACTAGTTTATACATTGCAGTGCAAATACACGAGGGAAAGTGGGGAATACTTTGAGGTGTGTATGTCAGTCGACGGCGGCATCCTGTTGTGCATGTGTGAGTGAGGATTCGTGACACACACACACACACACACACACACACACACACACACACACACACACACACACCAGACGTCCTGCAACAAAGAGGCGTGACCCTGACCCCAACACACACATCCCAGAGGTCGGTGATGACCATCTCACATTCGAGGATACAAGTTTCTAAAAGTGAATTTTCTCGCATAGTGAAGCGCAAGTTGGGGACCTCAACCCTGGCTGGGTCTTGTACTGCCTGGGACGGGTAAATTGGGCGGCAATCATCGCGACGTGGTATTTCAAGGGTGAAGGTCATTTTTCTGCAATATATCGTGCTTTTCAACGACTGGTAATGATTACTGTTCTTTACAAAACCTGACACCATTAAATAACTATCCTTGAAAATGTTGCTCAAAGGGTGATGGTTGCATGTGAGTAATTTCTGGAGGTCAATGATCAAGGTTCAGGCGGTTGGACAAAAATTCCTAAATGGGTTCAAATAAACCCGTGTAACGCCGCCCTCTCTCTCATGGCCAGGACCAACCAGGCAACAAATGAATAGTGTAAAGCTGCTATGATGCAAACAGCCTGCACTGAACACACACGTCCATCAGGAAGGAATGCAGGTAACGTGGGCAGGTATCAAGATAATGTTCGCAGCGCCGCAGACACGTGTAAATATAGCAAACGTCATGTTCCTGCCGGCTGAAGCGTCCCAACAGTCCAGGAGCCGGATTCTGAATGTCTCTTAACTTAAACATTTCCTCTAACTCGAGGCAGGAGAACTTATCTGATTCACTTGAGTTACAACACAAACCTGACGGCCATTATGGTGTCCAAATGGTGCTGACGCATACATACATACATAATGGTTACCCCTCGTGTAACGAGGATGGCCAGCCCTAGGACCACCTAGGCGTGAATTTGTTTAAGGTGAAGAAGCTATCGCCAACACAACATCCACACCCTAAGTTAACGAGCTGTATGACCCAGTGTCAAGGAATAGTCCGAGAAAACCGGACAACTCGCTAACTGCACTGGCTAACCAATACCCAGGAATACGATCTGCAAATTGATTAACATCCAGGATCCCAATTACTGCTGGGTAGACAGAGGCAAATGGCGTAAAGAAACTTGCCCAAAGTTTCACTCTGCCCGGGAATCGAACCCGGGTCCGCTCGCTTGCGAGACGAGAACGTTGACCATTACACCACATACATACTTCAACGTCAGGCAAAAACTATGAACGTACGAATCTTTGAGAATCTGGACCCATGCAATGGATATTCTGGTGGTTAGTCGGCTGAAGAAGACTGACTCATCTGTGACTTAATTAGCTAGTCCCCAGGTACATCTCTTTACAGGTAAGGTACCACTTTTAGGATGCTGTATCAACATGGGAATTACTGTACCCAAATAACAACTTTTAATGGTGTACCTGAATAAACTCTCTGAAGATGAGCCTGTATCCCGGTGTCTGATCCTCGCACGCTCGTCTAACACTCCCTCCCTCCCTCCCTCCCTCCCCTCGCCACCATCCCGCTACCACAACACCACCTTCGCACACGCATACATCACCTCACCTATCAACTCACTCACCCGAATTTTTACTTCCCTTTTAAACGCGTAAGAAAATCCAACACCACCTGCTCCTCCTCACAGACGCTACACCACTACACCATCGCTTCAATACACACGTCTGTCATCATCTTTCCTCAACCATTCACTCACCGGATTCTACCTCCCGTCTACAATCGTCTAAGAAATGGAAATCGATGCGCTTAAAAAAAATATCGACGACTCGCACATACTATGTAAAACTTTCTTTAAAATCAACAGCTGGAAATTAATTTTTTTCTATGACTTGATATAATTTTAATACTGGAATAGGAGTCACTGTAGGAACCTGCAACCCAGAACAAGAATATTAGCATCAACATCCCTACCCTTGTTTCCCTGGGCCAGCATCCCTAGATTAAGGTCCCAAGGTCTTTGCTAGTATCTATAGGCCAGCCAGCATCCCTAGAGTAACATACACTTGGACCATCATCCCGAAACATGGCCCCCCAGGACCAACGTACCGCGGCCCGTCTCACCTCCAGGCCGGGCCCATTCATCTAGGCGGCGGGACAGCATCACGGGAACGACCAGCCACAGAGCTCCATACATCATCCTCACGCCGCCCTCCCTCCCCCCTTCACCTGACAACCCCAAGATGGATCATACCAGGTCGCCCGTCACCTCTAACCTGCCCATCGATCTCAACAGCTCCTCTTTCCTAATCTCTATCATCTCTGTTACAAAAAATAAATCTCCTTCATCTTACGCTTCCATCACTCTGAGGAATCATCGTCACCATCACTATCACTCTACATACTTCTTCACCTTTCACTAGCATCACTTCAACTTATCATCTTCCATCACTATCACCTTCAACACACACACACACACATAAATTCTCTGATCAACATCATACCATGCTAGTCTCTCACGATAGGTTTAAAACGCCATCTTAAGTCTCCTTTATGTGATACAGAGATTCTCACAAGTTAAAACACCAACATCATCATCATCTCTCTACTGACGAAGACCAGAGACAATCCCATAATCTCCATCATCAAAGTCTTCACCATCGTCACTCACAACTATTTACTTTGCTATTCATTTCCTCTCACATTTATTCCATAACACGGAGATAATTAAACAGGAACACATTCACTTATAGGTACAACAATTAAAGCATGATAAAAGAACATAAAATTATTCAAGAGCAGAATATATTACAGGTGTATATATATATATTACTATAACATGATAAATTACATACATATTATTCATAAGCATTTTACTATTATTAAATCACGTCAAATTTGGCACGCATGAAAAATACAGGAACGTGTTTATTTAACTCTTGATTGAAATTGTGCAATGCGAGTTTACTGTAATACTAATAGATAGTCATGAAATTAATAGTTAAACTCACTGTAAACACATATACCAGTACAAATAACTACGAAATATACAGCACACATAAACAACCTTCACAATAACGAGACATAGAAACAATAGACAAATTTCTATAAAAAAAAAAATAAGAAAAAAAAAATAAAAAAAAATCCATCAAAAACTACTGTAAAAAATCAAGCAAAAATCCACCATAGGGAAGAATGGACACAGACATGCGGCGGTGCGGGAACGTCAGGGTGGGGGGCCAGGACAGGTTCAAAGGGAGGATGATCCCCCGACGGAGTGCTGGAGGAGGAGGTGTAGGACGGGGTGGTGGAGGAAGAGGTGGAGAAGATAGAAGGAGGAGGAAGAGGGGAAGGTGGAGGAGATGGAAGGGGGAGGTGGAGTAGATGGAAGGAGGAGGAGGAGAAGTTGGATGGAGGATAATGGGCGGAGGATGAGAAAGGATGAAAAAGGAGGAGTAGGAGGGAGAGAGGAGTGATAAAAAAGAGACGAGAACGAAGATTAGGTGTGAGGGAAGGGAAAGGAGAAAATGAAGAGCCGTCGATGGAAAAGGAGAAAAAGATGAATGGGAAGGGAGGGAGAGACTAGATGGTAGGAAGGAAGGTGAGTGACATAAGAGTGGGGATGAGATACACGGGGAAAGGGAAGGAGGTGAAGAAGAGGGGTATAAAGGAAACGAAAGAAGGGAGGAATGACAGCGATGGAGGGAACACGTGAAACAAAAGAATGGGAGAGAACTGGAGAGGAAAGGAGAGGAGTAAATAGAAAAATAAGGGAGAGAGAGAATTAAGTAAGGGATAGAGGAAACGCTGGAGGGAAGGAAGGAGGTAGGGGGGGGAGGCTGAAAAATGGGAGGAAGGTCGGAGAGATATTGAGAAAGAGGGCCAGAAGGAATGGTAAGGAGGCTGCCGGGATGGGAAGAAGAAGACCACAAAGAAGGGAAGAAAGACTGGAGGGAGTAGGAAGGAGACCTGAGAGAGGGAAAGTAAGGCAGGGAGGCCACAGGAAGGGAAGGAGTAGGAGGGAGGCGTGAGGGAGTGGGAGGGAGGCGTGAAGGAGTGGGAGGGAGGCGTGAGGGAGTGGGAGGGAGGCGTGAGGGAGTGGAAGAGAGACCTAAGGGAGAGTGGGGGGGGGACATAATTACAGCCTGGTGGTGTGAGTACCAATACACGACTCTTGATCACCATTCATCCAGAAGTTATCCTCGTGACTGCTGGCGAGGGAACATTATGGGTCATTACCCAGAGAACTGACGGCCCCGTTACCTCACCAACATACAGTCTGCAAATCTCTACCACTGCCGATTATCCAATCCCTCCAGACCACAATGAGGAGCACGTGCCGAAGATTGATAGGGGGTGGGTCTGTCTGTCTGTCTGTCTGTGTCTGTCTGTCTGTCTGTCTGTCTATGTCCGTCTGTCTGTGTCTGTCTGCCTGTTTGTCATTTCAATGTAAACACAGAAAGATTGAACCTGATCCTCGACATGCACACGAAGTTATTGTTAAGACAGTGAGGGTCGTCCTCATGAATAGGCCAAGAGTGTTGTTCAAGAGAAGAGGAGGAGGAGGAAGGTGAAGTATGAGAAGTAGATGAAGTAGAAGGCAAAACAAAAGAGGAGTAAAAAGAAGAAATTAAAAGAAGAAAACGAAAAAGGAGAGAAAAAGAATGATGAATAATAAGAAACGAAGAAGAAAACGAATAAGAAGAACGCGGAAGAAAATAATAAAGAAAATTAAGAATAAAGAAAAACAAGTATTAATATACGTGAGAAAGACGAAATAGAAACAAGAAGAAGTAAAAAATACACACACAAATATTATAGAAATTGTTGTTCAGAAACTCTCAACAAAGATGCCCTATATTTCCTGCAGCCTCTGGGAAGAAATCATGTCAAAGAGCGTAAGAAATTGGACTGGCAGGAGTTTGCCTCTACATGTGCAAATCGGGCGGAAGAATGTATTTCCAAGAGCAAACTCCACTTGAGGTCTAGTGCAGGGGACGAGGGGAGCCACTCATACTAACACATGTGACGTTTTACAGTCGTATGTTAGTGACACCACTTCGTACACACACACACACACACACACACACAAACAAACACGAACAAACAAACACGAACAAACAAACATGAACACACACACACACACACACACACACACACACACACACACACACACGAACAAACAAACACGAACAAACAAACATGAACACACACACACACACACACACACACACACACACACACACACACACACACACACACACACACACACACACACACGAACAAACAAACACGAACAAACAAACATGAACACACACACACACACACACACACACACACACACACACACACACAAACAAACACGAACAAACAAACATGACCACACACACACACACACGAACAAACAAACACAGACAAACAACCATGAACACACACACACACACACACACACACACACACACACACGAACAAACAAACACGAACAAACAAACATGACACACACACACACACACACACGTATACCTTCCCGATACAACTAATGAAGCCGAGAAAAATCTATCCCAGTATCGATACCACAACAACGACTGGAGGACTAACCCCGGGTTAAAATGCCGAAGCGACGGCCTGGTGGGGGCAATTAACGAAGCTAATAATGACCAGGCCGGTGATTGGTGCTATAGGTTCGTGATCGAGTTCTGTGGTTGGTGGAGTAGGTTTTGGTTCATTTTGGCCGAGGTTTGTTATTAGAGTTTCAGATCTTCCTTCTTCTTGGCCGAGGTCTGTAATTGGCCGAGGTCTGTCACTGGGACGAGGTCTGTCACTGGGACGAGGTCTGTCACTGGCCGAGGTCTGTGCCTGTTGGTTACTGCGGACACACATCAATTCAATGACTCGAAAGCAAAGAATACGACAACAGGTACAGGTGAAGACACAGGTACAGAGACTCTAATAAAATAACAGCACACAAAACTAATCAGAATAAAACTAAAGTGAAACATTACAGGAATTTACAGTCATTAAAACAAGACTTAACAAGCAAGCACTCGGTGGCTCTCACGTCTGTTTACAAAACTCTGAAGACATGTTAATGAGCCTCAAGACATGTCACTGAGCCTCAAGACATGTTACTGAGCCTCAAGACATGTTACTGAGCCTCAAGACATGTTACTGAGCCTCAAGACATGTTACTGAGCCTCAAGACATGTTCCTGAGCCTCAAGACATGTCACTGAGCCTCAAGACATGTCACTGAGCCTCAAGACATGTCACTGAGCCTCAAGACATGTTCCTGAGCCTCAAGACATGTTACTGAGCCTCAAGACATGTTACTGAGCCTCAAGACATGTTACTGAGCCTCAAGACATGTCACTGAGCCTCAAGACATGTTCCTGAGCCTCAAGACATGTTACTGAGCCTCAAGACATGTCACTGAGCCTCAAGACATGTCACTGAGCCTCAAGACATGTTACTGAGCCTCAAGACATGTTCCTGAGCCTCAAGACATGTCACTGAGCCTCAAGACATGTCACTGAGCCTCAAGACATGTCACTGAGCCTCAAGACATGTTCCTGAGCCTCAAGACATGTTACTGAGCCTCAAGACATGTTACTGAGCCTCAAGACATGTTACTGAGCCTCAAGACATGTCACTGAGCCTCAAGACATGTTCCTGAGCCTCAAGACATGTTACTGAGCCTCAAGACATGTCACTGAGCCTCAAGACATGTCACTGAGCCTCAAGACATGTTACTGAGCCTCAAGACATGTTACTGAGCCTCAAGACATGTTACTGAGCCTCAAGACATGTTACTGAGCCTCAAGACATGTTCCTGAGCCTCTAGCCTGCTCACCATAGCACCGACGAGTGTTGTATAGTCAGGAGAGGTTCATGATACACAGGTGTGGTGGAGAGTGAGTTTGACAATGATTTAATATGTATTTATTCACATAATGTTATCGATGTATTTCTACGGTTTCTCTAGTATTAAATATATTTTCATCTCGTTTCTTTATTCACTTGGGATACACACACACACACACACACACACACACACACACACACATATTCCATTGTTACATGACACACATATCCCTGTAGAGTGGACTGGATCGAAGCCGTGCCCGCATACCACAGCCTGTGACAATCAAACCACAGCGCCACACACCAGCGCCACATAAGCGGGGTTGTATGTACCAAGGCCGGCAGATCAACGCGTCCGTGGCTTAGTGAACGTGTCCAGGTTCGCCCAGGTGGGTAACAGCCAGCGAGGTTTTAGAATTTGGGGAACGGTAGTGATGGTCGCTCCGTGTGTGTGTGTGTGTGTGTGTGTGTGTGTGTGTGTGTGTGTGTGTCGTGTATTTGAGTACAGTACATATGCAGTATTTCACCTGAGTTAATCTGTGACTCTTACACAAGTATACCTTTAGTCATCTGAGTGTATACTAGACATAAAACACACTATATATACTCTAGACATAATACACTCTGCAATATACTAGACATAAAACACTCTATATATACTCTAGACATAATACACTCTGCAATATACTAGACATAAAACACTCTATATATACTCTAGACATAATACACTCTGCAATATACTAGACATAAAACACTCTATATATACTCTAGACATAATACACTCTGCAATATACTAGACATAAAACACTCTATATATACTCTAGACATAATACACTCTGTAATATACTAGACATAAAACACTCTATATATACTCTAGACATAATACACTCTGCAATATACTAGACATAAAACACTCTATATATACTCTAGACATAATACACTCTGTAATATACTAGACATAAAACACTCTATATATACTCTAGACATAATACACTCTGCAATATACTAGACATAAAACACTCTATATATACTCTAGACATAATACACTCTGCAATATACTAGACATAAAACACTCTATATATACTCTAGACATAATACACTCTGCAATATACTAGACATAAAACACTCTATATATACTCTAGACATAATACACTCTGCAATACACTAGACATAAAACACTCTATATATACTCTAGACATAATACACTCTGCAATATACTAGACATAAAACACTCTATATATACTCTAGACATAATACACTCTGTAATATACTAGACTATATATATAAAACACTCTATATATACTCTAGACATAATACACAATATACTGCATAAAACACTCTATATATAGACATAATACACTCTGCAATATACTAGACATAAAACTCTATATATACTCTAGACATAATACACTCTGCAATATACTAGACATAAAACACTCTATACATACTCTAGACATAATACACTCTGCAATATACTAGACATAAAACACTCTATATATACTCTAGACATAATACACTCTGCAATATACTAGACATAAAACACTCTATATATACTCTAGACATAATACACTCTGCAATATACTAGACATAAAACACTCTATATATACTCTAGACATAATACACTCTGCAATATACTAGACATAAAACACTCTATATATACTCTAGACATAATACACTCTGCAATATACTAGACATAAAACACTCTATATATACTCTAGACATAATACACTCTGCAATATACTAGACATAAAACACTCTATATATACTCTAGACATAATACACTCTGCAATATACTAGACATAAAACACTCTATATATACTCTAGACATAATACACTCTGCAATATACTAGACATAAAACACTCTATATATACTCTAGACATAATACACTCTGCAATATACTAGACATAAAACACTCTATATATACTCTAGACATAATACACTCTGCAATATACTAGACATAAAACACTCTATATATACTCTAGACATAATACACTCTGTAATATACTAGACATAAAACACTCTATATATACTCTAGACATAATACACTCTGTAATATACTAGACATAAAACACTCTATATATACTCTAGACATAATACACTCTGCAATATACTAGACATAAAACACTCTATATATACTCTAGACATAATACACTCTGTAATATACTAGACATAAAACACTCTATATATACTCTAGACATAATACACTCTGTAATATACTAGACATAAAACACTCTATATATACTCTAGACATAATACACTCTGCAATATACTAGACATAAAACACTCTATATATACTCTAGACATAATACACTCTGCAATATACTAGACATAAAACACTCTATATATACTCTAGACATAATACACTCTGCAATATACTAGACATAAAACACTCTATATATACTCTAGACATAATACACTCTGCAATATACTAGACATAAAACACTCTATATATACTCTAGACATAATACACTCTGCAATATACTAGACATAAAACACTCTATATATACTCTAGACATAATACACTCTGCAATATACTAGTATATATACTCTAGACATAATACACTCTGTAATATACTAGACATAAAACACTCTATATATACTCTAGACATAATACACTCTGCAATATACTAGACATAAAACACTCTATATATACTCTAGACATAATACACTCTGTAATATACTAGACATAAAACACTCTATATATACTCTAGACATAATACACTCTGCAATATACTAGACATAAAACACTCTATATATACTCTAGACACACACTCTGTAATACACTAGACATAAAACACTCTATATATACTCTAGACATAATACACTCTGTAATATACTAGACATAAAACACTCTATATATACTCTAGACATAATACACTCTGTAATATACTAGACATAAAACACTCTATATATACTCTAGACATAATACACTCTGCAATATACTAGACATAAAACACTCTATATATACTCTAGACATAATACACTCTGCAATACACTAGACATAAAACACTCTATATATACTCTAGACATAATACACTCTGCAATATACTAGACATAAAACACTCTATATATACTCTAGACATAATACACTCTGCAATACACTAGACATAAAACACTCTATATATACTCTAGACATAATACACTCTGTAATATACTAGACATAAAACACTCTATATATACTCTAGACATAATACACTCTGCAATATACTAGACATAAAACACTCTATATATACTCTAGACATAATACACTCTGTAATATACTAGACATAAAACACTCTATATATACTCTAGACATAATACACTCTGCAATACAATAGACATCACACATTTAGACTCTGATAAGAAATTAACCAACTCCTCACACGGGTCTTGGAGGCAATATTGGTCGCTCTCAACTTCTTAGTTTACGAACAGCGTTCCTCGTTAAGTGTTCAACATTAACTAGAGACTGCTAAAATCTTTACCACATTAACATCATCACTTTGCTATATAAACAAGAAAAATTAACATATTCATCAACCTGACATAACAAGAAAACTTAATATCGTCATTAACTTCAAAATAATAACAAGAAATATTAACACCTTTATCATCTTGCTAAAACCATCTAACAAAGAGCTCGACAGGTGAGGTGAGGTGAGGTGAGGTGAGGTGAGTAGCCTGGCTTTTTATATCAGAGGTCTTCAATATTCCTCCTCTTCTTAAGTCTTCCTCTCGTTGTTAAATATTCCTCTTATTCTTAAATGCTCAAAGTAAGAATACCGGAGCAATATATTCCTGTTGGAGAAGTCCTCGTTGTACCTCACGAGACTAAATAAATCCATTTTTAACACACACACACACACACACACACACACACACACACACACACAAGGAGCAGAGAACTGAGGCAATAACAGTCAAAGACAAAGGCAGAATACAACATCAAGATCAACAGTTGGAAAAAGAGGAAGAAATAAAACTAAAACAAAAGGAGTAAAGGGAATGGTAAGAGGAATAGTGTAAATGGAACAGAAGACAGAAATGGTTTAATTTAGCTGGCTGGGACAGTGTGGGGAGGAAGGAAGAAGGAAGACTTGCAGGAAGAAGATGGATTTCAGAGCACCGGATAGCACGAGACCCAGCGGACGACCGGGGAAAAGATGCAAGGATGGCGTGGAGGAAACCCTTTGTAAATACAGTCTGTAAGCCACCCAAGCACTGAGGGAAGGCGGGTGTGTTGGTCCCCAATCACCTATAAGAGTAGAGGAGGAGGAGACGTATCTGGCCACTCTGGGAGATGAAGTCAGCAGTGAGTTCAGAATCATTCTTCTTTTCCATAATATTAATCTTGTTCTTTGATGGTACCTCTCTCAAATCTTCATATCTAGCTCGTTTGTCCCTTACCACTACCCACACCACTACTACCTGCATCGGCAACAAGCCAACAACAAAGAAAAGAGGATGAGGAATGACCTATAAACACACCACAACAACTCACGGGGGGGGGGGAGGTGGAGGTGAGAATAAACAAATACACGTGAAAAGGTACCAACACATAAACAGACAGACAGTGACAGATGAATCGGAGGGCGAGGGAACACTAATCGATAAAAGATCTCTTGGTTGGGGGTCAGGTAACCTCTGTCATCACAACAACAGATGATCCGATTAGAATATAAATACGCTCGTGACTT